>NC_058130.1:239754979-239811277 GCF_016433145.1 Gracilinanus agilis
TCCAGGTGCCCTTACTAATTATTATTTTTATTGCATTATGATCTGAGAAGGTTACATTTATTATTTCTGCTCTTTTGCATTTGTTTGCAATGATTCTATGCCCCATAACATGGTCAATCTTTGTGAAAGTGCCATGTGCAGCTGAGAAGAAGGTGTATTCCTTTTTGTCCCTATTTATTTTTCTCCACATATCAATTAGATCTAATTTTTCTAGGACTTCATTCACCTCTCTTTCCTCTTTCTTATTTATTTTTCAGTTTGATTTATCTAGATCTGACAGAGGAATATTTAGATCTCCCACTAGTATGGTTTTACTATCTATTTCCTTCTTGAGTTCTGCCAGTTTCTCCTTTATGAATTTGGGTGCTATGCCATTTGGTGCATACATATTGAGCAGTGTTATTTCCTCATTGTTTATACTGCCTTTAATCAGGATGTAATGACCTTCCCTGTCTTTTTTAATCATATCTATTTTTACTTTGGGTTTGTCAGAAATCATAATAGCCACTCCTGCCTTCTTTTTCTCATTTGACACCCAAAAGATTTTGCTCAAACCCTGAACCTTAAACTTCTGTATGTCTACCTGCCTCATATGTGTTTCTTGTAGACAACATATGGTGGGATTTTGGTTTCTAATCCACTCTGCTATTTGCTTCCGTTTTATCAGCGAGTTCATCCCATTCACATTCAGAGTTATAATCATCAGTTGTGCATTTGCTGACATTTTCAAATCCTCCCCCATTCCTACCCCTTCTCCTTAAACTATTTCTTTTAAAACCAGTGGTTTGCTATTAAGACCCTATCCCTTATCCCGTCCCTTGATTAACTTCCCTTTCTACCCCCTCACTTATTTCCCCCCCTTTTTGTTTTTAAAGGCCTTATGAATTCCCTTCCCCTTCACCCCTCCCTTTTTTGACCTCCCCACTCCCCTGCTCCCCTTGGTTTATCCCTTCTAACTTTCTCAGAAGGGTTAGATAAGAGTTTTATGTCCCAATGGATGGTATAGCTACTCTTCCCTCTCCGGGTTGATTACACTGAGAGTAAGGTTTGATTATTACCTCTTTATGCTCTCTTCCTCTCCTTCTTATAATAGTATTTGTCCCCTCTCTCTCCCATGCCCTCTTTGTGTGTAATAGAATATCCTATTTTCTTATTCACTCAAGTTTCTCTTGGTGTCCCCTGCTATTCACCCCTTCTTTCCCATCCCCCACGCCATCTTAGATTATTTAGTGTTCCACCCTCACCCTGTGAATTATTCTTCTGATTACTATAATAGTGAATATTATAATAGTGAATAGAGTTCACTACAGAGAATTATACATAACATTTCTCTACATAGGAATACAGATAATTAGATCTCACTGAGGCCCTTAAAAAGGCAAATTTAAAAATTATAAGTTTTCTTTCTTTCCCCTCTGTATCTTGTTTACCTTTTCATGTTTCTCTCGATTTTTGTGGTTGGATATCAAACTTTCCATTTAGCCCTGGTCTTTTCTGTGCAAATACCTGGAATTCTTCAATTTTGTTGAATGCCCATACTTTCCCCTGGAAATATATAGTCAATTTTGATGGGTAGTTGATCCATGGTTGCAGGCCCAGCTCTCTTGCCTTTCTGAATATCATATTCCAAGCCTTGCGATCTTTTAGTGTGGAGGCTGCCAGATCCTGTGTGATCCTAATTGGTGCTCCTTGATATTTTAATTGTCTCTTTCTGGCTTCTTGTAAGATGTTTTCTTTTGCTTGGAAACTCTTGAATTTTGCAATTATATTTCTGGGTGTTTTCTTTTCTTGATCGAATGCCGCATGTGTTCTATGAATCCTTTCAATGTCTATATTGACCTCTTTTTGTAGGACTTCAGGGCAATTTTGCTGAATTATTTCTGTTAGTATGGAGTCCAGGTTTCTATTAATTTCTGGTTTTTCTGGAAGACCAATTATTCTCAAATTGTCTCTTCTAGACCGGTTTTCTTGGTCTGTCACTCTCTCATTGAGATATTTCATGTTTCCTTCTATTTTTTCAGTCTTTTGACTTTGTTTTATTTGTTCTTGTTGTCTTAAGAGATCATTAGCTTCTACTTGCTCAATTCTAGCCTTTAGGGATTGATTTTCGGTTATAATCAAAAATATTGAACCCTTCACGAATTTGCGTGTCATCCTTGCGCAGGGGCTATGCTAATCTTCTCTGTATCGTTCCAATTTTAGTATATGTGCTGTTGAAGCAAGCACCAATCTCTAATTTTTTGTGTACCCTGATATATAAAAAAATTTTGAATATATATCTCCAATAGATTTATATTTGTTTCCTTCACATATATGTACACATGTGTACATATATATTACCATAAAAATAATTTTGAGCATTATGAGATTCATTCAGAATAGAAATTTTAAAAACTGAGGCAAAGATTAATTAAGAATTGATCCTAGAGTCAATTGTTAGTCAATGGAATTTAATGAGTAGAGGAATGACAAAGTCACATTTAGGGAAATCTCTTTGCCAGTTATGAGGAGAATGGATTAAAGTCTGGAGAGACTTTGGGTGGAAAGGATTGTACAGAGGTTTTTATACTAGTCCAAGTAAGAAATGATAAAAATCTAAACCAGTATAATTTGTGAAAGAGTAAAGAGAAACAGATGGATGTGAAAACATCGTAGAAATAGAAATTACAATTTTGGGGACACAGATTGTTTATGTGTTTAAGTGAACATGAAAAGTAAAAAAAAAGGTAACTAGGGTTGTTAACTTTGATTGACTTGAAGGATGATAATGTCCTTGACAGTAAAAGGGAAACTTGGAAGAAGAGTGGACTGGGGTAGTGAAGAAGATAATGTAATGAAAACTGTCAGGAAGATCAAAAAAATTTGTTTAACATGTGCTATTGAGTTTATCCTACCCAAAGTGAAAAAGGTATGAAAAAAAATGTATTTCTCTAGGGGTGGGGGGGAGTTGGATCCCAAACTCCAAACTTGGTCTTCTGACTACATGCCCATTGCTCTTTCCACAATACCATGACTATATCATGTTGACTTATATTGACTTAATGAGTCTCTTTTGTGGACTCCAAACCTATCTATAAGTAGAAATTTCTACTAATTGGAGAGGACTCATTTAGTTTCTTCCAAATACTTATACCTTATGATATTATAAGTGGCACAGGGGATAGAATGTTGACATTATAATCAATAAGATATTAGTTATAATCTGACCTCAGACACTTTGTAGTTGTGTTACACAGGGTAAGTTACATTTACCTCTATCTTCCTCAGTTTCTTCATCTGCAAAATGGGGAACATAGTCATATTTACTTCCTTGGGTTATTGTAAGAATAGATTATATTTATGAAGTACTTTGCAAACCTTCAAGTATTATATAGATGTCTATGTGATTGTGATGATGATGATGATGATTAATCTGACAGCTTTATAGAAAGCAGGTTTCCATTTCCACTTGCTGAAATCTATTATTCAGTGTGAAAGAGAACTAAGTATGTAAGAGGCTGAAGCCTTAGAAATTTCCTAGAGTTTTTATTATATCATATAATATATGTAACATATTATATTTTTATTATATTAACCAAACATTTGCTAAGAGAAGACTTGAATTTTCAACAAAATGTGTAGTCATTGGATCCCTGAGGTTTTTTAAAGTATTAGAACCAAAAAAGGTATGAATACATCTTTACTCTTGTTTAGTTCATTATTTCTATCACTTAGAATCCAACCTGAGTAACTATGATGTGGAAATGGAAGCAAATCTGGCTTAAACAAGTAATTTAATTATAATTTAATAACTACAAAATTAACTATGAATAATATATTTAATGTGTAAACTGGACCTATTTCTAAAAAGAAGATCTCTATTGGAAGCTGATTTTTCATTTCTGGAATGGTTTTAGTATCCAAATTATTAGTAGCTACTAGAAAATGTCTCTATACTAGAATAACACAGAACAGCGAGGATTTCCACCATCTTGGCTGAAGATAGCATATTGAAGCATAAGAATAAGAAATATATTGACAAGCTGGAGTATTTTCAGAAGTCATAAAGTCAGCCAGGCCTGACCAGTATCATCATATACCTCAAGTTCAAGACTGGAATGAAATAAGACTCCTGAGGAATATTTAACATTTTTTAAAAAAGAAGTTTAAATAGAAAGAACTTGAAATTTACAGTCCACAATGATACAGCTTTGATTTACTTGAGCACAGCTTTCATGCCACAATGCTGTTCATGATGGTCATTGTTCAAAAGCCTGAAGGAATGTTTGGAGCTCCTCATTTCTCTAAATATTTTTGTAATCAGGAGACTACAACAAAAGCCTGAGATTTAATCCTTGCTGCTGTTTGAATCTTCAAGATGGTTATCCCTAAAGGAAAAAATTGTTTAATATTTGAAGGAGTGTCATGTAGAAAAAAGCATAGACTTCCCCATTTGGTTGTTGAAGCCTTAGACTAATGAGAAGTAGCTATAAGTGAAAAACTCAATGTAATTAAAGAACAAGCATACAAACAGTAACAAAACTAAGTCAACAATGACTACTATGAGGGAAAAAATCTACTTCCCATATCTGCAAGTCTTTAAGTAGAGGTTGGATGAACATTTGACTTCAAGGTTGCACAAAGGATGCCTGTTTTGCTTCAGTAATGTGTTGTACTAGATGACCTTCAAGGTCCCCTCCAAACCAGAAGTCCTATAATTTTAGGGAAAAAGTGATTAAAGGGCATCTGTATGGTAATCTGAAGCCCAACTGTTATGAGTGAAAAGCAATCTATTTAGACAGCTTTGGGGGGAAAGGCTTCATGCCAGATGAAGTCCTCTCCACATTTGTGTCTCATTTACAGTGCATGAGGAGAAGTAATGACCCTTAAAAACTCCTGGATATGGCTATAACAGGAGTAGGGACAGGGAAAACAGCACAGCACATTCCCTTTCAGTCTAGGCTACCCTAGAGTTTAGTTCCCTTTATAGGTTCTTCACATGCTGGGCCGCTGACTTGAGAATATGCCTTGTAATTGCTTGGATTATTAGCCCCTCACTATGTTTTTGGTTGCTTTTTTCTGTATGTTTGTTTGTTTAAAGCACCCTTTTCAATTAATACTCTTTAAAGTTAGCATTAACAAGAATATGATGCCACAGAATGGAGAACATTCCTCTCTGTTGTATGGTGATTTTTTTTGAAACATGATTACCAGTTTATTTTCACATCTCATCCCCACTGATTTTCTTCCTTGGTGCAAAGCACACAGTTTCTCAGCTGACTGAAGGGTTTAGGATATTTGCCTGGTTTCTTGGGAGGCTCCCCCCGTCCCATTCTCACATCTCTTGAGCTGGCACAGAGTTTCACAGCTCCTCAGGTGGCTGAGATTTTCACAGCTTGTTAGGTGGCTTTGGCATTCACAGTCCACAGGCCCTGAATGGCTACTAGGGGAACAGCCTTCACACTCCCTCCAAAAGCCCAGCTTAGCAGTGGAAATATGCAAGCTGTGCCAATTGCCTCCCAGAAATCCCGTGGTTGTAGCAGATGTACGCTAACTCAGCATGGCAATGAGATTTCTTCCAGATTGGGAATTGAGGTCCCAAATAGAAAGTGAACCACACTGACTTCATTCCTGAATAAGTTGTGACAAGTAGAACTCGGTGCAGTACCATATAAAAGGCTTGGCAAAATAAACAGTAACAGCATTTCATTGAGGAATATTGGTCCCAATGTATCTTTTTCCCTTTTAATATCTATGAACATGACCAAGATGGTAAAATGTATTTAATATAGACTTCCCTTGATATGGCATGATTTTCAGAATGCAGGGGGAAATAGTATTTTAGAGAGAAGAAGGTAATAAGCAGGAATTGAAATGTTTTCATTTGGATCTTAAGTGGTGCCTGAGGTAAAATTGCACAATGTTAAAGTAGTGATAATTGGTTCCTCCTGGCTTTCCTCATTGAAGGGAATTGAAATTCAATTGACTTTGAGCAGGATAGGCATAGAGAGCCAATTGTTATTGCTCCTGCCTATCCCAGGAATGGCTCAAGAGCCAAGAGAAGACATGGTCCCATATTAAAACAGCCTGGAGAGAGGAGCACTTAGTTGAGGCAGAATTGTATAAATGGTAAGAGATGCTACATTCATGGGTACTTTCCTAAGGATCTGAAACCACAGTGCTCTAGACACAATAGGTGGTTAATAAACACTAATTGTTGTAGCATATTGATGATAGGAGGTTAATTTCTAAGAAAAAAAGAGTTATTTCTAATCACTTCATGGAATCATAGAATGTTAGAACTAGAAGCAGACTTAAAGGTCCTCTAGTCTGACCCCTCATTTTATAGATGAAGGGAAAGGACTTTCTGAAAGATATTCTTTAAGTCAACACTCAAACCTAAGGTTTTTGATTCCAAATCCTTTCCTCTTTCCACTATAACATTCTACCTTTATTTATGCTTTGGGCATGCCAAAGATGTTAACCCCTTACTTTTGGGGAACAATGACAATTCTAAGAAGGATATCTTTATTCTGCTATGTTTAGAAGTAAATGAATGGTCAAACTCATGACTATAGATATTTGGGATCTCACCTTTATTTCTTTGAGTAAAAAAGATACCATGAGAATTATGCATATAGAAGAAAATAAGATCACAAACTGTGGCAAAGGCAAAATAGATATAAAAAACTAATCTGAAAATCAAGGAGATCCTGTAAAGAAATTAGTATCACCATCAGCAACATTAACCAATTGATTGTTCACTGTGCACTTAATAATGAACCAAGGATTATAGGACAAGGCACCAAATGGCATAAAAGTGGGTAAAACTTAGTTGGAAAAGGAGATGCCAGCTGTTTCCATTAAGTTCAAAAGTAGGTTTCAGGGATTTAATCAGGTAAGGGAAAGGTCATTGGCCAAAGACAATGGGGAAATGGTTTAGAATTTACACTGTCATAAAATGAGATTGTGTGATGTATATATTTACACATATGTTTTGGTATAACACTATAAATCTATCTACATGTATGTATGTATATATATGCATATATACATATTTGCCTATCTATATCTATGTATAATGTGCAACTAGTTGACATACTGGATAGAGCATCCAGGCCTGTAGCCAGGAAGACCTTAGTTAAAATCTGACCTTGAACACTTACCAGCTGTATAACCCTGGTCAAGTCACTTGACTCTGCTTGCCTCAGTTCTTCACTTATAAAATGAGCTGGAGCTGGAAATGGCCAACCACTCCCATATATTTGCCAAAAAAATTCCAAATTGTTTCTTAAAGAGTTGAATAAAACTGGAATGACTGAACAACAATGTATAATTTTGTAGCTGCCAAGTGCCACATAAATATAACGGTGTTTTGTTTTGTTTTTTGTTTTTATTGTGAGGAGAGGTGTTCTTTCTTTTCAGCTAAATTTAAGTTTATTAGAATATGTTTTTTGTGATGCAATTTTCAAAGTAGCATCACACAATGAATAGAATGTAAGATTTGGAGCCAGAGAATATGGATGTGAATCTTGGAACTTTTGCTTATCATTGTGAAAAGTTATTTCATCTTGTGATCTTGTGAAAGTTACTTCATCTCTCTAAGTCTCAGTTTCCTCATTTTTAATATAAGGAGAGTGACTTAATCTCTTAGAATCCTTTAAATGTTAAACTCCAATGATCCTGTGAATAACAATAAAAGAAAAACAATTACATTGAGAAATGAATGAATACTTATATTCCATTTAAAATCATATTGTGAAAATGAAAAATTATTACTTTTTAAAAATTCCATTGAATATGAATTTTTCAACATGTAAACAACAGTATACTTCTTTCTGAACAATGACTTCAATGAGTCACATTTGATCTTGTTTGGTCTAATGGTGTCCTTGGTACAATCGGTATTAAGGAAAAGAGAAAACATGATATGATATATGACAGTTTTTATATCTTCCTAATTATAAAATCAGGAGGTCACTGGGGCAAGGTGTTGGTTTTGTAGGTGATTCCAGGGCTAACTGTATGCCAGGGCTGCATGACCTAACTTCAATTGAAATTCCTCCTTGATGCCAATTCAAATAAAATCAAATTAATTCAATTCTATATTTACTGAACAAATTCTACCACAACTAATAGTTCTTAAGCACCTGTTGGTTTCAAAGTGTTGTGCTAGCACATAGGGAAAATGCAATCTTTAGTACAAATTGTTTTCTTCTTTTGGTTAGAATGTATTTCCTCTTAATTTATATTCTTTAAACACTGTTTCTTTAAGACTCAGGTCAAGTGTCACCTCCAACAAAAAAACCATCTTGACACTCCCAACCCAATTCCCAAACACTGATAGAAGACTAATCTGAAAGGAGAGTTTGCTGAGTCATGGAGTTAGAGTGTGAGCATCTAAGAGACAGGGGGAATCCAAGAATAACTCCTCCTTCTGATCCAGTGAGAGGGTTCCAAGGATGAGTAAAAGGAGAATTATCAGCTTATTCAATCAGTGAGAGAAGATACAATGTGAGTGAATAAGAGAAAGTAGTCTAAGAAGACTATTGAGAAATGTGAATTAAAACAACACTGAGTTATCACCTCACAACCTATCAGACTGCTAACATGACAAAAAATAGAAAATGGCAGATGTTGGAGGAAACATGGAAAATCTGGGATACTAATACACTGTTTCTGGAGTTATAAACTAATATGACCATTCTAGAAAGCTACCTGGAATCATTCCATAGGGCCATAAAACTATGCATACCTTAATACAATACCAATACTAGGTCTACATCTCAAAAAAGATTGAAGAAAGGGGAAAATGACCTATTTGTATGAAAAATAAATCTATAATACCTCTTTTTGTGGTTGCAAAGAACTGGAAAATGAAGAAATATCCATCAGTTGTGGTATATGAATGTAAAGTAAATAAAAGTGGCATGTAAATGCTAGCAATTATTGTTATTGTTATTCTCCTTCCATTCTCATAAAATGTGATACCTGACTCATGATCTTCCTCTTAAACCAATTCTAATATTATATTAGAGGATATTTCCTCAAATATCCTGACTTCCTAATTCATCAACTTCACCAGCTCCCATGACCTAGACCTTGAGTCGATTTTAACCAAACACCAAAATGATCACAACATTGGTCTCATTATTATCTTATAATGTTCATCTCCTTTAAGAAAAAAAAATTTGAAATTCCTCTATCCAAACATAACCTCTTATCATTACAATACTACCTTTATCTCACTCTCCCAAAACATGTTCCCCTTCCTTCCCATGATCTCCACTCCTTCTGCCCTTTAGTGCTCTGTCAGCATTCCTACCCTGGCTTTCCTTTATTACTTTTCTAAGCTTGACTAAAGTCAACCAGTCCAACTTCATATTTTCCTCTATTTACCTATTTTATGTCCTACTTATTCCTTCCCATACCCCTGGTCTGGTTTACACCTCAAATCCACTTTCTTTTCTCCTACTCATGTGCTGCTCGCGGTATAGGGTAAAATATAAACACCAAAGTTAGAGGGAAATTAGAATAGCTTTATTTTGACTTACCCAATGCATGCTCCAGTCTAGGCAGTCCACTTGGGATTACAAATATGGTTATTTTCCTGGTAACTCTAGAGGTCTCTCATGGTTATCAGAAAAGTATATCATTAAAACATTCCAGGGGAAGAGGTTGCAACATCTGCTAGTAAGATTTTTGGCTGTTGCAGCAATCCTGGGGCCATAAAAAGGGGCAAGACCTTGAGTATATAAAGACCAATAAGAAAATGGAAAGCCTTTAAAAGTGGAGTCCCTTTGGTTTTTTCCTGCCTATACTGTTTCTAAATGAGTCACACATCTGTGTTGACTGGATCCACTACAAAGTTATATAGCATGTTCCAAAAGTCTTAGTGTAATTTTAATCTATAAAAAATTTTGTGATATAGACTATTTTTCTGAGACTACCCCATGAAAGATACTTAGCTGTCCATGGAGATTATAAAAGTACTGGATATTATCACTAGCCCTCAAGGAGCTGATATTCTAATTTAGAAGATAATTCAAAGGTAAGCAAAAATTTGGAAAAGTAATGATAATTAAAATTTTAAATAATTATTCAAGCCATCAGTAGAAGACATGTCAGCAGGTCATGACTGATTAATTGTCAAGAGAATTTTATAGACACTAAGTGCTATCGGAGCTGAGAGAAGGAAAAGAATACTTCAGGGTACTCTGATCAGGAAAGATGTAACTGCATTTGGAGAATTTTAATGATGAAGGTTTTGAATTAGGTCTTGAATTTAGGTTAAGTGGGATTTGGATAGATAGAAATGATAGAAGATTTAAATCCAGGTAGGTGAATCCAAATAAGCAAAAATCCTTAAAATGAGAGATTTGCCATATATACAAAATCCTAAATCAATTAGTCTAAAGTAGTTATAGGTTTACACTGAGGAAAACTGAGGGCTAAAACTACAAAAGTAGGTTAGGGATAGATCACAGAGAGCCTTGATTACCAAAGCAAGGAGATTGGACTCTATTCTTTAAATGATAGAGAGCCATTAAAGTTTTCTGAGCAGGGGATTGGAAATATCACATTAAGACTTTAGAAAGTTTAATCTTTTATACAGGATGAATTGGAAGGGCAATGAGTGGAGGCAGGAAAACTAGATGGGAGACTATTGAGGTAATCTGGGAGTGAGTTAATAAGAGCTTGAACTAAGTAGCATTAGTAATAAAAAGAGGACAGATGTGATGTGTATTATTCCATGAGAGTTGATAAGACTAGGTGACTGATTAGACTGTGGGGTAGAGGTGAGTAGGAAGGGATAGGTAGAGGAAAAAAGAGCCAATAATAGTTAATGGGTTTTATGTCTGCAAGACTAGAATACCAATATGAGAACTAGGAAGAACTGACAATGAAGCCATTTTGGGGAGGATGAGTTCTGTTTTTGAATTTGAGATAATGCCAAATTGACAGAAAAATCTATATGTTTTAATGTGTATTTAAGGAAAAAAGTTGTTGAAGTTGTCAATGATCCCTCCAGCTCTAACAGTCCATGACTCTAAGTAGGAAAAGAGTCAAAATAATTTAACATTGTAGCTGCCAAGGGAGGAATTAGGGCATTGGACAATCTGACAAGAGCTTCAGAGAGATCAAAAATAACAAAGCCAGAAAAACTGATATAATCTTTGGGAGAACTCTGAGTGGAGGGTGATAAGAAACAGAATGTAATAGTTGTAGAACACTCATTGGAAATATTTGGTGATGAAAATAAAAGGAGAATGAATGTCTTAAAATTTATGGCCCATAAACAGAATGGAATATTACTGTGTGGTGAGAAATAACAGATATGAAGAATACAGAGTACAATGGAAAGACTTAAATGAACTGATGGAAAGAGAAACAAATTGATCCAGGAAAACAATAAACCTAATGACTGACCCAATGTGCATGAAAATGAAAACAATCACAAAACAATTGAAAATTAAAGTCTACAAAGAACCAGAATGGTCACTAGTAGAGATATTCAAAGAAATTTCCTGCAACTCCATTGCAGAAGTAGAGAGCTCATAAGTGTGGAACATTGCATATATTGTCACAATTACCCACAATATATGGCTTAGTTTTGCTGCTTTTTTCATTCCATCTTTTTCTTTTATTTCAAAAATTCCTTATTATATATGATGGCTCTCAGAGGTTCTGGTTTTAAGATGGAAGGGAGAGAGATAAGAAGAAAATTTAGGCAATATAAAAACAAACAAACAAACAAACAAATATATATGTGTATATATATATATATATATATATACATTTTAAAAAAGAAAACAAAGAAATAAATTGTATAGTAGCCAGAATATAAAGTAAAAAAAAACACTTCTGGCTACCAAAGGGTGAATTTCTATTACTTTTGTTCAAAAGTGGAGACATAATAGTTTGTAAGCAGAGGAGAATGAGACACTGGAAAGGAAAGGGTTAAGGCTACTCAGATAGAGCTTGGTAAAGCTTCAGATTCCAAAAGCCTTTGTCCATTTTGCTCAAGTTCATGAACTGATTTCTATGTAAAAGTATCAATCCAATGGCATGCAAATTTCTTAGTCCCTTGTGGAGGTCTTTGAGGTTGTAAACAATTTATTTCTGCTACATTCATTCATAACTAAATAATATTTAGATTCTTTGTGTAAAACATATATATGTTTTACACAAACAGAATCTAAATTATATATATATGCATATATATATATATATATACACACACTGGAGAATTGGAAATGACATTTTAGCCTGTCACTATTAATATTTTTTAAAGAGAATAAACCTTAATAGAGATCTGAAAAGTTCTTCAGTTTGACATATACAAAAGAATACAGCAAAATAAATGAGCTCCACATGGGAGCAAGAAAAAGTATCAGTTCAAACTAGAATAGAGAGAACAGTTTTGTCCAGGGTAGGTTTTCTCTAGAGTTGCAAGTCCTCAGAAGTCAAGGAAAATAACTGGACTGCTTCTATACATGGTTCATGGTGTTGAAAGATCTAGTCCACTGTTTCTCTTTCCTTTCATTATCTCATCCTGTGTATCTCTGTCCAACTGAACTAAATGCTCCATGCCCTGAAAAGTCACACCTCTCTCAGCATAAGCTATGTGAAACACANGATAGAGAGAGAGAGAGAGAGAGTGAGAGAGAGAGAGAGAGAGAGAGAGAAAATATCAAAATATCAGCATATTCTTGTGATCAAGATCATTAAGAGGTTTAGGCACAGACTACATAGACTAGTTACAAGGTTAGTTTCTGACAACTGTATTACATTGATTATTTTGTTTCTAACATGATTTTTGTTCATATAAGGGATTCTTAGGTGAAGAAACTCTCTCAACCAATGGAGATCTGAAGCCTGTCTAGAAATTACACTCTTATTGAGTTGTCAAAAGGATTGAGATCTTAAGCAATTTGCTCAATGCCACATAGCCAGTATGTGTTAGAGGTAAGAATAGAACCTAGGTCTTCCTAGCTCAGTGATGGGCAACCTTTTGAGCTTGGTGTATCAAAATTTGCCCAAAAAACTGAGCATAACTCGGGTGGTGTGTCACTTCAAGAAAAAAAACCCATAATTTTGCAATATTTATAGTTTAAATAACAAAAATGTATAATTGTGATATATAACTGTATTTGATAAACCAAAATAGGTAAATTAATATAGGTAGAATTGTCATCTATAGTGCACAGTGTCTACACTACACTACCGCGAATGTTTCATCCTTGGCATGTGGCCCCATACTTCTCTGTATCCAGCCACATGTGGCCATGTGTCATCAAAAATGGCTATGCATGTCAGTGCTGACACCTGTGTCATAAGTTTGCCATCACCATCCTAGCTTCAAGGCTAGCTCTCTATCCACTACATGGTACTAATTCTAACATTGATTTATACACTGCAGAATATGTACTGGGAAAAATTTGGATCTTTAGAGAAATTCTCCATAGATTGCTCACTTTTTACCAATCTGAGTGGGATGATCAATCTGCTCTTTAGTTTGATAGGATGCTACCTAGTTGAACCATTTAGGAGATATTGTAAGCTTTCTTTGAAAATGTTAGCAAACAAATGTCAAATTCAGTTGAGCAGAGTGGCCTTTGAATTAGAAATTGCTCATCAATACTCATATACTATGGACCTGTTAAATTCAGAAACCAATTTATTTCCATTAGGTTAATTAGATTATTGCCATGCAATGCAATGCTGAATGTGAAATTTGGGGTCATGATGTTAAAATTAAGAAAATTTCCATTCACTTAGCATAAGGCCAATGAATCTTTTATTATTCAACATAGAGAGAATAAACCAAAAGGCATCAGTTTCTTCTACCAGTTAACCTATGATATATGTTGTCCTCTTGTTTAAGTGACTATGCTGTTGTTGGTATCACTAATATGCATCTCTAGACTATATAATTGCGACAATAATAGCCAACCATCTTGCTTTGTATGGCTAAACATATGGTGTTGACCAAAATATATTTGCACATCACAGGCTGCCTTACTAGAGCTCTCAATGTGTTATATATTTCCTTCCTGGAAAACTAGGAACTATTTCATTCCAGAGAATATGTTTACTACCTACTGTGAAGCAGGCTTTCTAATGGGAGGTATAGAGGAGATGAGAGTTATTCTTTACAGAAGTACTATACTGTAATTCTCTTCAGTTACACCTTGGACTGCTGTGTCTAGATTATGAGTGAACTTTGATAAGTGGATTGTTCCATTTTGGGAAAAAAATCTCAATTAAAAAAATGGAAGGACTGAACAATCTATTTGATCTGGTTCAGAGCATTTTACAAGCAACAGAAGAATTCTAACCATTGGAAATGAATCAGAGTAGTATCAACAAATGAGCAGGTATAGGTAACTACAGAAAATAAGTTCCTTGCTTTGGATTTTGGTAGGTTTTACCTCACCATACAATCAATTATTTGTGGCATTGCATTCAGTTTGTTTCTTCATTTGTCACCATTTAAGAGACTGCACAGGGAAATTAATAATAGTATAGAAAGGACTATGTTTAGATTGGTATATGTGATAGGTGGATATGCTTTTCTTATGCTCAAGTTTGTGATAATATAGGCAACATGGCAGAGTTAAAGTCATGAAGAAGACATCGTCAACTAGTTGGAGAAGATCTCAGAAGCTGAAAAACACTAAAAATAGTGAAGGGATGGGCAAAGCCTAGGTGGATAGAAATATCTTTTAATACCATTTTATACCTTAAAAGTTCTTTTTCTTTCAAGGATCTCTTTTGAAATTCACATTAGTCTTTTGGGAGATTCAAGTATTGTGAATTTCACTTTATAGATGTGGAAACTAAGGTTGACAGAAGAGAATTAGCTGTCCATGATATTAAGTCAGATATTAAGGGACAAGTTTGGAACACAAATGTAAGTACTGTGACTCCAAAACCAGTTATGGGGGGGGGGGGGAAGGCTGAAAGAAAAAAAACTATCTGACTGATCTCTTTTTAAAAACTTTATTCAAAGAAATGAAAACCAAAACCACCTGAGTTCCCTAGCTGAAATTGACAAGAACCTCAGCTCCTCGGAATCTTCTCAGATTCAAAGGCCTCTCCCAGGCTCAGGATTGGTCCTTATATAGACCAATCCCACGCTCAGAAGTAAGGGAGCGTGGCCTCTCTCCTACGTGGGATTCGTCCAATTCAGGACCAATCCCATGCCAGGAAATAGAGGGCACGGTCCCTTTCCTAGCATGGGATTGGTTCACTCAAGACCAATCCCACACAAGGAAGTAGAGGAGAGGGACCCCTGGGGCACACTGGGGAATGTAGTTTCCCCAGCCACAACACTTCAAAACCCACACAGTGTTTTTCCTATTGTTTGATATGACCTCTATTAGAGTTGGTCATTGATACAAATAGCAAGAGTAGTAGATAGGCTAAGTGAGAAGCCCTATATTGAATCTCTTATTCCCTCTGACCGTAAATTTCTTCATCTTTAATATAGGGAGGAATAATAATTCTTTATTCTTTAATTTTTTCTCTTCATTCTTTTCTTTTATTCTTAAATAATTTAAAATCAATTATTCATTAAATTACTAGTTTTTAAATAATGTTTACAGTTTATTTTAAAATCAATCAACTTAAATTAGTAATATAATAAAATAATAATTTCATTGTTTAACAATTTTTTAAAATAGAGAGGAATAACGATTATTTTATTATATTCTTTGCTTGGTTATTGTAAGGAAAGTATTTTGTAAATTAAAATATACATACATACACATATATACACATTCATTTGCATATATGTGTGTACTAGTTTGTTTAAGTATATATTTGTGTGCTTATATGTACTGTATGTAGAGTATTTTTTAACACTTAACCCTAGAAAAGTTGCTATAGCAATAAATTTTAAAGGATTAGTGATTTGCATTACTGCAGAAAGTTCTTTACCTAGAACTCCTTACACCAATGAAATCATATGTACAATTAAAAAAAAAATAACAAACAAAAAAGCACAAAGGTAGAGTAAAAAACACACACATGTGTATGATTTTTGCCCCTCTCTATATCTATTCACACATGCATGTGTTGTCCATTTAACTGCACATCAGAACTTTCAGAACTTGTCCATGAATCTGTCTATCCAGCACAGACACTACAAATGAATTGGAGAATATCTGTGGTTGAGATCAAGAACATCTATCAGAATGCATAAAAATCAGTATTTTTTAGCACAATGGTAGTACAATGGGGAGTATTCAAATACTCATGGATCTATAAACTCATTATTTCGAGTGCTACTTTCAATAACACAAATCACAAATAAATAAAAAACACAAATAAATTCCTGCCTACCATAATTTTGCTACACATAGTCTGCCCAACATTCGTATTTTCTCATTGGCATTGGAAGGATGCTGGTGGAACATTTAGGCTGTTCAATTCTCATTTCTCACTCTTACCATATTAACAACTTCTCATGAGTTTTCCTAATTTTTTTCTCCTTTTCTTTAAAATTCATCATTGGATATATAGAACAGCCTATTCAAACTCATTGTATTTCCCTCCACTGCCATCTCCAAGACATCGATTTTCTGTTCTTTGCTGGGTGCTTTGTTCTTTGTGTAGCAGGCCTTTTGGGGTTGCTTCCTCAGTCCCTACCTGTTTTATACACTGGATGGCTAGTTACGATTACACCATCAAAGTTCTAGTGGCAACCCTCAGAAGCTGGGATGGTTTTCAAGTACTCATGTTCATAAGTCCCCAGCTGATGTGCTTCTCACTGATTGCTACTTTGTGTCATAGTGGCAGTGTGGCATTATATATGTAGTGTTGACCTTGAAACTCAGCAAAATCTGTTTCAAGTCCTGATTTGAACATATATTGGTTGTACAATCCTGGATGAGTCACTTAATTTATTAGTGTTCTAGAAAAATGTACCAAATTAAAAAGTGCAGTGATGATGTTGCTCTACAATGATAGTGAGGATTTTCTCACCTGGAAGTTTTTCCTATACCCACAAAATCAGATGCCCAGGTGCCCTATCCCTATCCTTCAATATTAAACATTGGGGATAGAAAGCCAAAAAAGAAGGAGGGAAGTACATAAGCTTTTATATAGTGCCTACTATATGCCAAACACTGTGCTAAGTGCTTTCATAAACAATTATGAATAAATACAAACTTTATACAAATGATATACAAAATAAAAACCAGATAAATATGGGGTCTGGAAAAAGGCACTAATCTTTGGGGGATATAAAAGGCCTGATATATAACAGGAGGTGTCACCTAGTCTAAAATTTAAAGAAAACCAGAGATACTAAAACACGAAACTGAAGAGAAAGTGTATTCTCAACATGTGGCATGCTATTCAAAAGCGCCAAGAGAGGAGAAGGAATGTCATATGTGGAGAAAATGACTAATTTTGCAGAGAACAAGAGTCTTTAAAGAGAAAGTAATATCTATTAAAGATAAGATTTTTACCCTAGAGACAGATTTCCAAAGATAGATCCAATTACAGATGGGGGTGAAATTGAGTAAATTATATCACTTGAATATTATGCCAAAGTTTTTGGATGTGATTTGAATTCAAGTCTTCAGTTATAATTTTCAGATACTACTTTCTTCCCTTTGTTGAAAATTGGGAATTTGCTCATTGCTAGTATTTACCTCCAAAGTCTTTTTAAAAATCAGTATCTGTAACGCAGAAACACATCTGCCAGTTAATTAAGTATGACCAGGAAGCTAAGTGGAATTCTATTTTCAGTTCAAATCCTTGTATATTTGAATAATTAGACCCCTGTCAGAGTTTTTCATTATAAAGATTTTTCCCAATTTGTTGTTTCCCTTCTGGTTTTGGCTACGTAGTTTTTGTTTGTACAAAAGCTTTTTAGTTTGACATAATCATAATCATTTATTTTACATTTTGTAATTTTCTCTACTCTTGCTTGGTTTTAAAATCTTTCCTTTCGAAGAGATCTGATAAGTAAACTACTCTATGTTCCCTTAGCTTATTTATAGTTTCCCTCTTTATATTCAAGTCATTCACCCATTCTGAATTTATCTTGGTGTAAGCTGTAAGATGTTGATCTAAACCTATTCTCTTCCATATTGTTTTCCAAATTTCCCAGCAGTTTTTGTCAAATAGTGGATTCATGTCCCAAAAGTTGGACTCTTTTGGTTCATCATACACTGTCTTGCTGATGTCACTTACCCCAAGTCTATTCCACTGATCCTCCCTTCTGTCTCTTAGCCAGTAACATACCGTTTTGATGACCGCTGCTTTATAGTACAATTTAATATCTGGTACTGCTAGGCCCCCTTCCTTCACATTTTTTTCATTATTTCCCTTGATATTCTTGATCTTTTGTTATTCCAAATGAACTTTGCTTTAGTTTTTCCTAATTCAGTAAAAAAGTTTTTTGGTAGTTTGATAGGTATGGCACTAAATAAGTATTAATTTGGGTAGAATGGTCATTTTTATTATGTTAGCTCGTCCTACCCATGAGCAATCAATGTTTTTCCTATTGTTTAGATCTAGTTTTAATTGTTTGGAAAATGTTTTGTAGTTGTTTTCGTATAATTCCTATGTTTATTTTGGCAGATAGAGTCCTAAGTATGTTATATTGCCTAAGGTGATTTTAAATGGTGTTTCTCTTTCTACCTCTTGGTGCTGTGATATGTTGGAAAAATATAGAAATGCTGATTATTTATGTGCATTTATTTTGTATCCTACAACTTTGTTAAAGTTGATTATTTTTACAAGTTTCTTAGTTGATTCTCTAGGATTTTTTTTATAATTTTATTTTATTTTTAAACACATAACTTCTGTGTATTGACTTATAGGTGGAAGAGTGGTAAGGGTAGGCAATAGAGGTCAAGTGACTTGCCCAGGGTCACACAGCTGGGAAGTGGCTGAGGCCGGATTTGAACCTAGGACCTCCTGGCTCCAGGCCTGGCTCTCAATCCACTGAGCTACCCAGCTGCCCCTCTCTAGGATTTTTTAAGTAGACCATCATATCATCTGCAAAGAGTTATAGCTTAGTCTCCTCTTTGCCTATTTTGATACCTTCAATTTCTTTTTCTTCCCTAATTGCCACTGCTAATGTTTCTAGTACTGTGTTAAATAATAGAGGAGATAATGGGCATCCTTGTTTCACTCCTTATTCACATCTTATTAGAAAGGCTTCTAATTTATCCCCATTGCATATGATGTTTGTTGATGGTTTTAGGTATATACTGTTTATTATTTTTAGGAAAGGTTCTTCTATTCCTATATTTTCCAGGGTTTACAATAGAACTGGGTGCTATATTTTGTCAAAGGTTTTTTCAACATCTATTGAGATAATCATGTGATTTTTGTTTGTTAGATTGTTGATATGGTCAAATATGTGGATGGTTTTTCTAATGTTGAACCATCCTTGCATTCCTGGTATAAATCCCACCTGATCATGGTGGATGACCCTCTGATCACTTGCAGGAGTCTCCTTGCTAGTATTCTATTTAACATTTTTGCATCTATGTTCATTAGGGAGATTGGTCTGTAGTTTTCTTTCTCTGCTTTTGATCTCCCTGGCTTTGGAATCAGTACCATATTTGTGTCATAAAAGGAATTTGGTAGGACTCCTTCTTTGCTTATTATATCAAATAATTTGTATAGTATTGGTATTAGTTGCTCTTTGAATGTCTGATAGAATTCACTTGTGAATCCATCAGGCCCTGACGATTTTTTTTAGGAGTTCTTTGATGGCTTGTTCAATTTCTTTTTCTGATATGGGATTATTTAGGTATTCTATTTCTTCTGCTGTTAATCTAGGCAATTTGTATTTTTGTAAATATTCATCCATATCTCCTAGATTGCTATATTTATTGCCATATAATTGGGCAAAATAGTTTTTAATGATTGCCTTAATTTCCCCTTCATTAGAGGTGAAGTCTCCCTTTTCACCTTTGATACTATCAATTTGGTTTTCTTCTTTCCTTTTTTTTTATTAGATTGACCAGTACTTTGTCTATTTTATCTGTTTTTTCAAAATACCAGCTTCTAGTCTTATTTATTAATTCAATAGTTCTTTTACTTTCAATTTTATTAATTTCTCCCTTGATTTTTAATATTTCTAATTTAGTTTTCATCTGGTGATTTTTAATTTGCTCGCTTTCTAGTTTTTTAAGTTGCATGCCCAATTTATTAATCTCTGCCCTCCCTAATTTGTTAATATATGCATTCAATGATATAAATTTCCCTGAGTACTGCCTTGGCTGCATTCCACAGAGTTTGGTGGGTTATCTCATCATTGTCATTCTCTCCATTGAAATTGTTGATTGTTTCTATGATTTCTTCTCTGACTAGCTAGTTTTGGAGAATCATATTATTTAATTTCCAATTAGTTTTTTTATTTTCCTGTCCAGGTGCCCTTACTAATTATTATTTTTTTTGCACTATGGTCTGAGAAGGTTATATTTATTATTTCTGCTCTTTTGCATTTGTTTGCAATGTTTCTATGCCCTATTACATGGTCAATCTTTGTGAATGTACCATGTGCAGCTGAAAGGAAGGTGTCTTCCTTTTTGTTCCTATTTGTTTTTCTCCACATAGCTATGAAATCTAATTTTTCTAGGACTTCATTCATCTCTCTTATCTCTTTCTTATTTATTTTTTTGGTTTGATTTATCTAGATCTGAAAGAGGAATATTTATATCTCCCTCTAGTATGGTTTTACTATCTATTTCCTTCTTGAGATCTGCCAGTTTCTCCTTTATGAATCTGGTTTCTATGCCATTTGGTGCATACATATTGAGCAATGTTATTTCTTCATTGTCTATACCACCTTTAATCAGGATGTAATGACCTTCCCTGTCTTTTTTAATCATATCTATTTTTACTTTGGCTTTGTCAGAAATCATAATTGCCACTCCTACCTTCTTTTTCTCATGTGATGCCCAAAGGATTTTGCTCAAGCCCTTGACCTTAAACCTATGTATGTCCACCTGCCACATATGTGTTTCTTGTAGACAACATATGGTAGGATTTTGGTTTCTAATCCACTCTGCTATTTGCTTCCTTTTTATGGGCGAGCTCATCCCATTCACATTCAGAGTTATAATTATCAATTGTATATTCCCCAATATTTTGGTATCCTCTCCTTGTTCTACCCCTTCTTCTCATGCTATTTCCTTTTAAATCAGTGGTTTGCTTTATGCCAGTAACTCTTATCCCCTCCCTTGATTTACTACCCTTTCTACCCCCTCCCTTATTATTCCCCTCTATTTATTTTTAAGGCCTAATTAATTCTCTCCCCCTTCTTCTCCCTTCCCTTTTATGACCTTCCCCCTACCCTGCTCCCCTTGGTTTATCCCTTCTGACTTTTTCAGTAGGGTTAGATAGAATTTTATATCCCAATGAATAAAGTTACTCTTCCCTCTCAGGGTTAATTACACTGAGAGTAATTACACTGTGTGTAATAGAATAATCTATTTTTCTTATTCATTCAAATTTCTCTTGGTGTCCTCTACTATTCACCTCCCTCTTTCCCACCCACATATCATCTTAGATCTTTTAGTATTCCTACCTCTCCCTATGAATAATTCTTCTAATTACTATAATAGTGAATACTATAATAATGAATAGAGTTCCTTACAGAGAATTATACATAACATTTCTCCATATAGGAATACCAATAATTAGATCATGTTGAAGCCCTTAAAGAGGCAAATTTTTAAAAAATATGAGTTTTCTTCCTTTCCCCTCTGTTTTTATTTACCTTTTCATGTTTCTCTTGATTTTTGTGGTTGGATATCAAACTTTCCATTTAGTCCTGGTCTTTTCTGTGCAAATACTTGGAAATCTTCTATCTTGTTGAATGCCCAAATTTCCCTTGGAAGTATATGGTTAGTTTTGATGGGTAGGTGATCTTTGGTTGTAGACCCAGTTCTCTTGCCTTTCTGAATATCATATTCCAAGCCTTGCATTCTTTTAGTGTGGAGGCTGCTAGATCCTGTGTGATCCTGATTGTTGCTCCTTGATATCTGAATTGTTTCTTTTTGGCTTTTTGTAAAATTTTTTCTTTTACTGGGAAGCTCTTGAATTTGGCTATTATATTCCTGGGGGTGGTCTTTTCTGTGTCTAGTGTAGAGGGTGATCTATGGATCCTTTCAATGTCTATATTGCCCTCTTGTTGTAGAACTTCAGGGCAATTTTGCTGAATAATTTCTTTTAGTATGGAGTCCAGATTTCTATTAATTTCTGCTTTTTTCAGGAAGACCAATAATTCTCAGATTGTCTCTTCTAGTCCTGTTTTCTTGGTCTGTTACTTTCTCATTGAGATATTTCATGTTTCCTTCTATTTTATCAGTCTTTTTGACTTTGTTTTATTTGTTCTTGCTGTCTTGAGAGATCATTAGCTTCTAATTGATCAATTCTAGCCTTTAGGGACTGGTTTTTGGCTATAATCATTTCGTTTTCCTTTTCAATCTGGTCATTTCTTGTTTTCAATTTGTTTATCAGTTCATTTGATTTCTGAGCCTCACTTTCCAATTGCAAAATTCTGCCTTTTAAACGGTTATTTTCTTGCCAGATTTTGGTTTCCAATTCGCTTACCATTTTGTTTGATTTTGGGGCATCTTTCTCCAGTTGGGAGTTTCTATCTTCTAACCTGTTTATTTCCTTTTGAGCTATTTCCCACTTCTCTTGCCAAATCTCTTCCATCTTTCTCATCATCTCAGATTTGAAATCTTCAATAGCTTGTGGCCAGTTTTCATTATTTGGGAATAATTTTCATTATTTTGGGAAGGTTTGAATATGATTACTTGTTTGTTCTCCTCTGCTGTTTGCTCTTTTGTCTGGATTTTATCTGTGTAAAAGTTGTGGAGTATTACAGATTTCTTCTTTTTGATCTTTCTCTTTTGGAGTTCTTGTCTCTGGCTTGCCATTGTTAGGCCTGTGCCCTGTCAGGTTTATCCTCACACTCAAGGTCTGTCTGAGCTCTTTAGGCTCCTGAGGTCTCACGTGTTCTCAGGGTCATGCCTCCTTGTGGTCCCCTTACTTGTTCCTCTACCCAAGACTCCTTTAACAGTCTCAGGGCATTGCTTCCACAGTTGTGAACCCCTTTTTCACTGGGTCCCCACTCAAGGTCGGCACATGCGCTCATGATCCAAGTCCTTGCCTGTGCTCAGGATTAGTGTCTGGGCTTACATCAGCGCCCGCACTCATGCCTGAGCTCAGGGTCTACGTTCAAAGTCCGTGTGTGTTCTTTAGTCTCTTGGGGTCTTAAGTCTTGCTGCTCTCAGGAGCAGGCCCTGGTGACCCCAGGTATCTGCCAAGGACTTAATCCGTGCCCCAAACTTGCTCTAACTCTTGTGTGCTTGCTTTGGCACTGTAGGTGGTGTGGTGTGGGGGAGGGGGTTGCTCAGATTGTGTTTTAGTGAGAGCTATTTCATCCCTTTATCATGGAAATGCCCCAATTCCACATACTTTCAATGCTGTGCCCTGTTGTGGGGTCCCTTTGTTCCTCTGGAGCTGTTTTTATGTCTTTTTGAGGAGTCCTTTATGTTTCGATTAGGAGAGGTTAAGCGGTTGCTTTTTACTCTGCCGCCATCTTAAATAGCTAGGCACTCTCTTATTACCACTTCATTAATGCTGAGTTTCTACACTCTATGATTTTTGTTCTCTTTTTCCAGTGTGAAAATCACTGTCTTTGTCAGAGAAAATAGCCACGGATAAAAGTCTCCCTAGATTGGCAAACATAGATAAGATTCTATCTATATTTCTGGGAGGAAATTGATAAATTCATAAATTCATTTGAGTTTTTGAGTATGTAATGTATACAAACATTTCTGCACACAAAATCACTTTTTCTGTATATTCTATCCCCAGACAAAGAACTATTGTTTCTATATTTAAGCAAGAATGCAGACCATATCTTCTTAACTGGTAGTTTACCTTCAAATCCATCTTTATTTTTCTTCTGAAGACTTTAAGGTCAATCAATAACAATGGTGAAAACATTACATATTTCCCTCAGATTTTTTCTTGTACTAAACTTTATAATCCTTGGTGATATTTGTTCTTCTTCATTCCTAGACTTGTTCTACTATTTGTATCCACATGAATCTGCAGAATAAGGTTAGGTTATTAAGTTAGTAAGTTTTAAAAAGCCAGTAGAGACCTTTTTTAGATAGAAAGTCAAGAAATAACTGTTTCTCTATCCTTTATCAAAGAATCCTTAAAAACTGGTATTCCTTTCTGGGTTTTTTTTCTGACCTTTAACAGGTGAATTCTGTCCTGTTGACATCTCTCAATCCACATAATCAAAACTTGGAATACAAGAGGCTTCTTCAACCTCAAAGGACCAGTTTCCCCCTTTCTATACCAAGAATCTTCTTCACTTGGTTTCATAATTCAGAAAGCCTTCTTCTCTTTTTTCTCTTTATCACATAATTCTACTTTCAATTTTTCTAATGAATCCCCAGTCCTCCTACAACATCATATACTGGTCTCTAGTCCTATAAGGTGCTCTCAGACTTAACAGATTTTATTGGTTTACAATTATGAGTTAGTGTAAAGGGATGGTTTCCCTCATAAGAGTTAACATTCCCATAAGTTCAAACAATTAATCATCTTGGAGGCAAACCCAAGCAAGCCAATCATGAGCTATCCATCCTTTTAAAAAGGAATGATGGGATTTTTCATAGTCTATCCAAGGAAAGGTATATTCTTCAGATTGATTGGGGAGCTTCTGTGATCAATCTTTATAAAATGGAGATGAAAGGAGAGAACAATTACTATAATTTCAGAATATCAGAGTAGGTTTCATGAAAGAGTTAATACACTGAATTGTTGAATTTAAGTGAGAATCATCCAGTTCCTTCATAATCATATGCAAGGAAATGTAAAAACTGAACTTGAACTGAGTGACCACTAAAGATAGATATTTGATGGAGGGAGCCAAAGAAAATAAAAACATCCTTTAGTAGAGAAGTCAATAGAAGAAAGTTCTGAGCAAAGGAGCACACATGGTACATCTAGCAGCAATGGCTAGATCAATTTAATATATCCACATCAGATACTCAGCAAAGGTTCATGGGGTTATTATTCATCTGCTAATAGTAATAGTAACAGTCATAAGACAACCTTAACTTAAAACACCAAAGTGTTACCACAAATGGTAACAAAACTCTTCACGTACATTATATTTGGTGCTTACAACACCACTTTGAAATAGCTGAGATAGATATCACCTCCATCTTATAGACTGAGTGAGAGAGATATGAAAATATTTGCCCAAGGTCACATAGTAAGAGGTAGAAATCAGATTTATAGATAGCAAGGTTATTTTAACCAAAATCTAGGGCTAAGGGGCTGGAGAATATGGAAGCAAATTTGATTTGTATTCTGTAGGCATGGGAAGGGGGACATTAAAATATGTTTTATTTAAAAGGGACACTTTTTATTAGCTAGATATATTTACCATCAAATAGGAAAGGTATTTTGCCAAGAACATTCCTTTAAAATAAGATCCACCCTCTATTCCACATGCATTAAGATGAGGAAATAATCAATAAGTATGCATTTTGATAGACTGTCAAATTATATCATATGCTTGTAAAGCTGGTCCGAATCTATATTTTTGTTGTGATATTATTAGTCATTCCCTCTTGAAAGTGTCTGCATACATTTATCTTGTATGTGAGAGGTTGATATGTCAATTACTTTTGATATATTCTATCCATTCTACTTTGTAGCAATTTAAGACACATCAGAGTGACAGATTGTGTTGGGTTTACTCATTTTTTTTGCATGTGGTAATTCAA
The DNA here is from genome assembly GCF_016433145.1 of Gracilinanus agilis. Lineage (NCBI taxonomy): Eukaryota > Metazoa > Chordata > Mammalia > Didelphimorphia > Didelphidae > Gracilinanus > Gracilinanus agilis. Next base: position 239,780,764 of record NC_058130.1, read on the forward strand.
TGATGAAGTGGATTGTTTTCTCTGATTGATATTTTCCTGAAAATTAATAATCAGAGGATATGGTTAGCATGAAAGTAGTGAGGGTGCAGACACCCATCTGTGGAAAATGACTGTTCTTGTGCCAATTTGTAAGTAATCCCTCTAGCATTTAATTCCCTAGCTGTGAACTAGGGCCTTTGTTTCCAAGCTTTTGAACCCTGGGGAATCCTCCATTCTCCAGGAAGTCCTTCCTTTGCTCTATCTATATAGATAGAGGTCATATTTTTCTTTCTAGGGTAAGGAGTTTCCTCCCAGTGAGTTCAGTCCAAGATCTGTGCATTCCTTTTGCCTTTTTTATTCCCTTTTTATTTTTATTTGCAGCTCCATATTCTCTCTGTCTCTCTACTCCTTCCTTCACCTATTGAGAAAGCAAGAAATATGATGCTTATTATACATATGAAATCATGCACAAACATTTTCACAAAATCCATGTTGCAAGCAGACAGACAAAAAAGGAAGAGGTATATCTAGATGAAAATTTGCTTCAATCTGCACTCAGAGTTCATCACTTCTCTCTTTGGAGGTGGAGAGTATTTTTCTTCATGAATCTTTTGGATTTCCTGGATTGTTGCATTTATTAAAGTAAAGTCTTTCACCGTTTATTATCATGTAAATATTGCTGTTTCTGTGTACAATAATTTCCCAGTTCTGCACAGTTTGCTTTGCATATATCTCCCTGGTTGAGAATATCCCCATGAAAGACCATAAGCATTCTTCACTACCCTGGAGCTATTGCCAAGGTCCCTATTCCCATGACACCAAGCATTACTGTGCTAGTGCTCTCCTTTCCCTCAGACTTGGACCTGGAACTGTTTGTGGAAAATGCAACAATCCTTCACCCAGTGCTAGTAAAGGGTCCCTTTTATCTCCTTTTGACTGGTTATCTCCTTACCATCTATGGCTTATGAGATCCCCAAGCTGCCACCTTTCCTGGCTTTTTGAGAAGTGGTCTGAGCATCAACACAGTAAAAAAGCTTGGGTTGCAAAATGATTTCAATCTGATCTTTTTGGCACTCCAGTATTTAGTTTTTAGTTGTTTGGGGGTAAATTTTGGGGTGCCTAGGTGAATTCATATCTTTACTTCATCATCTTTGCTCTACCCCCTTCAATTTGTTTTTCTAAGATAGAATTTCTTAAATATTCTAATTCCTCTTCTCTTAATTTGGGCAAAATACATTTTTGTAAAAATCCATCCATTTTAATTTGATAGTCAGTTTTATTGGCATGTAGTTAGGCAAAATATCTCCAAATAATTGTTTTAATTTTAGCTACTTTAGTGGTACCTTCACTTTTTAATATTTTTAATATTGATAATTTGTTTTTTTAAATAAAATTATATTTTTAATAAAACCAACTCCCATTTTTATTAGTTCAATTTTTTGCTTTCAATTTAATTAATCTCTCCTTTGATTTTTACTATTTCTATTTTAATATTTAATTGGAGATTTGAATTTCTTCTTTTCTAGTTTTTTCTTTTTATTTGTATATCCAATTCACTTATTCTTTCTTTCTTTTACTGATATTAAGTATTTGGTTCCCTAACTACTGTTTTGGCTGCAACCCAAAAATGTTGGTTTGCTCTCACATTATTGTCATCTTCTTTAAGAAATTATTAATTGCTTCTATTATTTGTTTTTGACCCGCTCATTCTTTAGAATGTTAGATTATTTAGTTTATAATTCATTTTTTTAAACCCTTGTACTTCGGTGTATTGTCTCATAGGTGGAAGATTGGTAAGGGTGGGCAATGGGGGTCAAGTGACTTGCCCAGGGTCACACAGCTGGGAAGTGGCTGAGGCCGGGTTTGAACCTAGGACCTCCTGTCTCTAGGCCTGACTCTCATTCCACTGAGCTACCCAGCTGCCCCCCAATTCATTTTTAATCTATGCTTCCAGGGACCATTAATTATTGTAATTTTTATTGCACTATGATCTGAAAAGAGTACATTTAGTATTTCTATTTTTTGCATTTGTTTATGAGATTTTTATGCTCTTCTATGTTAGATTTTTTGAAGGTGGCATATTCAGCTTAGTAAGAGGCATATTCCTTTCTATTCCCATTTAATCCAGAGTTCTATCATATCTAATTTTTTTAATTCTATTAAGCTTCTTTCTTATTTTATGATTATATTTATCTAGGTCTTAGTGGGATAAATTGAGGTTGCTCACTAAAAATGTTACTGTCTATATCCTCATGTAATTCACTTAAGTTTATAGAAATTTGGATGATCTGTCATTTGACACATAAATGTTAAGTATTGATATTAATTCATGTTCTATGGCATCTTTTAGCAAAATATAGCTTCCAAATTATCTCTTTTAATTAAATCTATTTTAGTTTTTAATTTATCTGAGATTATGATTACTATTATAAATAATCTTCTTTGTGTACCTTATATGAGATAATTTTCTCCATTTACTTTCTCCCTTCCCTATCCTCTGTGCTCTTTCCTCTTTCTTATCCTTTCATTTTTCTTTTGAGATCATACTAATCTGCCTGTCCAAGTAAATAAACTCTTTGTAATTTCCCTAATTATGACAATATTCTTAGAAGTTATGTGTATCATCTTCCCATTTATGAGTATAAAATGGGGTTTTTTTGGTTAGTACTTCATGTTTTCAAACTCATGTTTGCCTTTTTATGATTTTTTGAATCTTTCCTTTATTTTTCAATTTTTTCAGATTACATGCTGATACAATTTTTAATATTCATTTTCTGATATTTTGCAATCCATGTTACCTTCCCTCCCTTCTACCACTTCCCCTTCCCAAAAAGATTGGATATAGGTTGTACATATGCTATCATACAATGAATATTTACATGTTTGTCAAGTTGAAAAACAAGACACAGTATGACCTGAAGATCAACTATGGTGACAAGCAGAATAAACATCTCTTTTTGACCAGATTATCCATCTCCTTACTACATTTGAACACTGAGCACTCTTAGCACTACCACTGCTTCCTCTACCAGCACCTCTAAGGCTCACAGCTAGTGTCCATTCTACCTCACAACTATCCTTTCCAGTTCATTTTAGGATCTTATCACAACAAAAAGAGCTATTATAAGTATTTTTGTGATATAAGTACTTGCCTTCTTTCTCTGATCTTTTTAGGATAATCTCTATTCAAGACATATAATCTAGCACAAAGTTAAGTTAGCAGAACCACAACAATTTAGAGTATGGCATCATGACTAAAAAAAAGAATCAATTGTGAAAGAATTCATAAAAGATAATTAAGTAACCAGTCATGATTTATGTAAAATGTTGCTTTCTTCTCTTTTTTCTTCCTCCCCTTTCTTCTCTTTTTCCTTCTTCCTCTCTTTTTCCTTCCTTCTTTCTTTCTTTCCTTCCTTCCTTACTACCTTCCTTTTCTTTTTTCATTCCTTCCTTGTAAGTTTAGGGGGAGAAGAAAAAATGAACTGTATAATTCAAAAAAGTAAAGGTATTTAAAAATAACAAAAACTAACACTCTTGTATTTAAGAGCCATGAAAACACAAAATTATATATATATATGTATATATATATATGTATGTATGTATATATATACATATACACATATCCTTTACCCATGACCAATGACTCCCATCAGATGTATTATAACTTTAAGATTTGACCACATCATTCCATTTTTTAAGGTTTTCTGAATGATCTTTCTGAATTTTTTGTCCAAGAGGAAAATAAATGTAACAGCTATCTGAAGGAAAGATAGCCAATAATTTGACTTTTAAGGATGGAGCCATTTGCCAGGCATAGCATTATTTTTAAATTGATGAGTTTCCCCTTTTGTTGCCTTTTTGCACAGCTAGACATAAAATTATTCTACTTAAAATACCTTCAAGTTATAAATGTTCTTAGTGATTTTATGAGAAAGCTATCATCTGTAACTTAAAAAGAAAAACCAACCATGTACCTGTTAACAAAATTGATTTCTTGATCATTTCTAAAAAGTACTTAGATAAAGGGCCTATGTTAAATTACAGGATACCTTTGAAAGTGTACATGAAAATACATCAAAATTTCATTGATATATTTGGGTCACGGGATTTCCATAGGTTCCTTTCAACTCCTCTGAATTAGAATTAGGATGCTTAATAAGGAAGGAGAAGAGTGATGAAAATCTTTAATGGGTTTAATAGGGTTATTGTGTTTTGACTTGCTAAGATTTCTTCTCTTGACAACATTTGCAAGGTCAGATTCCTTATTCGAGTACCAGAACTATTTTACATTTTTAAGGAAATGACCTGTTTTGATTAATATTCTTCCCAAGCCAAGTGTATTACTAACACTGATCATAGTTTTAAGGTTATTCCTATACATGTGACATAAAGTGGGACATCCTCCGGGTAACACAGGCCAAATTACCACTTTTGCCTGCAGAGGTAAATTATCACAGTTCTTCATTTTATTCTCCTCGTGTAGACATAGGCTTAAATTCAACAGTTTTAAAACAGAATGAATTACTCCTACTTAGTTGTAAAACATAAAACAAATGGCCTTCTCTATGAGGAGGGTGGAATTATAGATATGACTGTAGAAATATTATGCTTATAGACATTGGAATGTGGCTTCAAGGAATCTTTTTCTTTAGAGATGCTTAAAGAAAGATGGAAACCACCTTCCTAAAATGTTTTTACTTATTTTTTTAGCCCCATACTATGTGGGCCCTTTGCTTTGAAGCTTAATAAACTAAACCCAAGTCTCAACTATTGGTGAGGACTCCTATCAAGCAATCACTCCCTTCCCAATTTATTTCTATAGTTCAAGAACATTAGTCATAACTGGTTCAGATCTTCACTTACCTAAGAACTGGGGATACCTCTAAATGACCCCATTTGACTATTTTTGGATGTATCTGCTTTTCATGTGCCCAAAATCAGCTACTTAATGCTGAGTCAGTCTGAGTGACTCCATTTAAACCTTGCTTAGACTTTGAGAACCTAGACAACTAGCATGCCTACTAATTTCATCTCCCTATGAGACTTCAATGAGGGAGGAGCAGAAGTGGCACTGATACCTTCTCCTCATAATTACATATACCAATAAAAATGCTTTTTCCCTTTTGTTGAAGTTGTTTACTCCTGTCTATAAAAAGAAATACACAGTTTGAACCAGGGTGATGGTACTCAGACTGCTTGCTGCCTTAATGTGCTAATAAAATCCTTTATCATTTTTCTCCTGTCTTTGCCTTACTGAATAGCACAAGGACTGAACCGAGATTTCTTTTAACATAAATGAGAAGCAGAGGCAGCTAGAGCTGGGCCTAGAGATGGGAGATATGGCTTCAAATGTGGCCTTGGACTCTTCCTACCTATGTTACTCTGGGAAAATTACTGAGCCCCCATTGCTCTTCAGCCTTGGAAGCAATAAGTATTTATTCTAAACTGGAAAATAAGGGAATAAAAAAATCAAATATGAGAAGGAAGGTGTGCATACTACATCAAAACTTCTGACTGGATATTTATTCTATGATTATTCATATTCTCTTATATTAGATGGAAGAGAAATTAGAAGGGCAACTATATAATAATAATAACTAAAATTTATATATCTTTTTCATGTTTACAAAACACTTTAGAAATATATATTTTTATCTTCACACCAGCTCTATAAAGTAGGTGCTATTTCATCTCTAATCTACATGTTAGAAAACGGATGTAGATTTGGTTAAGTGACTTCACCATGGTCATACAGTTATTGGAAGTATATAAAGCCAGATATGAACTCAAATCTTTCTGACTCAACATTCATCACCCAAACTATTAAGCCACTGAATTAATTAACTTTTAGACACCCATTTACTTTATGGACAATATGAATCAATCAATAAGCATTTATTAATTGGCTTTTATGTGCCTAGTCCTTTTCTACATTTTAGGCATATGTGTGTATACATATATGTATATTTGGAATTTACTAAGAGCAAAAACAACTTCTTAACCTTCCTGAGAATTTCAAAGAGAAATAGTAGATAGAAAATGCACATACTGGTCACTCAATAGACTAAAAAACAGTTTCACAGTACGTGATGCCATGATGCTTTGTTCACCCAGTTTTGACTTTGCCATTCCCTTGTTGTTCTTGGGAACTTTCAATCTACTTATTCCAGGGAATGAGCTTTTAAAAGGTTTATTCTGCATTTTACATTGAGCTTGAGCTCCTGTCTCATGCAGAAAAAAAAATGACTTGTTAACATATTGTTTCTGAAGCACAATTTGCATTTCTGTGAACCAGGGATTAGGCATTGTGTGTAGATTAGGAATAATTTATGTCTAATTAATAATGGATTTTTTCTATCCTGACTGAGATTTTGTTTTGCATAATATTAGAAGAGCCAATACTCCCATGTGATGACAAGAGAAAGCATTTCTCAAGAGCAAATAACACTGAGGCATTTAAATCAGCAGCAATCTGTATTTTAACCACATCTGTGCTGAAATATATGTCATACCAAGTCTATATCAGGTTTTTTTCCTGAGATTTCCATTTTTCTGAAATGGCAATAGGTGGAAAAGGGGGTATCCTGATGGATTATTTGCCATAGGATCAGGTGTATTATCCTTGAAGGGCTAAGGTGGAGTAATTGGTTATATAATGGTTGGTTTGCTAATGTACACGGAAAATAAATAATTTCCCTTCCCTCCAAAAATTGCACCTATTCCATAGCGATCAACCAATGTTGCTATCTGTCCCTCCCATTAGTTCTACACCTACCCTTAGTTGAATGGAGTGTGAATTTGGGGGACAGCTCTAGACAGAGAGCCAGGCCCAGAAATGAGAATTTCTGAGTTCAAATCTGGTCTGAGACATTCCCTAGCTGTGTGAAATGAGCAAGACAATTGACAAAAAACAAAAGACAAAAGACAAAACCCCCATTGACTACATTTTATCTCTCTTCTTCCTTAGAACCAATACATATACAATATTGATTCTAAGATGGAAGGAAAGCACTTTTTAAAAAGAAATGAATTTGGAAGAAGGGATGGGAAGAGAATAAGAGATTAGGTATTTCTGCAACATGGGCAGGGATGGCTTTTGCTCAGGACAGCTAAAATAGTATTGAACCCAAAGAACATTAACACAGTAAAGAGCACAATGAAGTTGAGTTGTGAGGGTGAGGAGTAAATAGTTTTAGTCAATAGCTCTGAGAAATATAGTCTCAAATACCTATTACTAACAAGCCCCAAAGAAGAGCAAGGAAAAGCAGAACTTTTTTTGACTAGTGTTAACTATTAGGTCTTCAGACCAAAAAAAACAAACAAAAACCCAAACAAAACAAAAATGAGTCAGGAGGAGAATGTAGAGTCCAGCTCTACATAGATTTCTTGTGTGGGTTTGAATCACCAATGGAGGGAAGCTGAAGACTGGAAAGTAATGGGTGACAATTAAGAATTAGAGAGAGCCATAGAAGGAGCAGAGAGAGACAAGGAACACAGAGAGAGAACTTTTTCGTGGTGTCAGCAGGTCAGCTCTCAGGAGTCAGCAAGAGTCCAAGGGAGCAAGCTGAGCAAGCTGCACTGTTTATTATATAGGCTTCAAGGATGTCTCACATATGTCATTCAAACAAGTGGCACAACAGAAGTATTAAAATAATATTGACAATCAATTTCAAGATAAAGGAATGGATAGGAAGATAATAGTATAGCCAGGTGCCCAAGGAAGAATCTCATTTGAAAGTCCTTCCTGACTGAAATACAGGCCCAAGCTGATTCAGATGTAAGAGTATGTCTTTGACATCTCAAAGGATCTTTACAAATTTTCTGCCAGCTTCCAGACTGCAGATAATAGAGGCTTAACTTTTAAGATCAACAGAATTTTAAACCCCTTCCAATTTAAGGATTCAGAAATCAATCATGTGAAATATTAGAAATGTATCTGCAAGTCTGGTCCATGAAGACTTTGCTCATTAGAGGGTGCTTTTGAATACATCTTTAATATCTTCGTGATTTGTTATAACTGAAACCTTTCAGAGAAATGAAGAAAGATAGACACATTAGCACAAAAATATACCTCATTTTTGGTAATTCAGATTTTCAAGAACCTTTTCCATCACATGTATGGTAGTACCATATTAAAATTCCTTCCAAGTCATGGGTTTATTTGGGTATATAATTTTTAAACTCTTACTATATTGGCTAGTTTTACATGGGCCCCAACAAGCAACAAACTTGATCAATTACCAAAGTCCCAATTGATTAAACTGAAAAGTATGATACTGAGAAAAATTAAACATTTATTAAGCATATATTATGTGCTAGGCAACAATGTTTGCCTCAGCCCAAAGGAAGTACATTTTATTGTTGTAATAATAATTTTTTGTTGTCATTTTAGTAGTAGTTTTTGTGATCCTATTTCACAGTTTTCTTTGTAAAGACACTAAAGCTGTTTGCCATTTCCTTCTCCAGCTCATTTTACTTCTGAGAAACTGAGGCAAACAGTGTTAAATGACCTGTCCAAGGCCACATTGGTAAGTGTTTGAGACGAGATTTGAACTCGGGAAGATATGTTTTCCTGATTCCAAGCCCAGTACTCTACTATACCACTGTATTGGTATTTAAGCAAAGGGACTTTCCTAACTAGTCTTACCTGAAGGTGACTGAAGCAGGCTCTGTGGGGTTCTTGGAGCTTGGTCCTACATAGGGGACATCAAGGTCATCCATTACATCCTGGGCCATCACTAGCTATTCTTACTTTTTTCTTACCACTGATCTTCAATGACTTGAGAAGAGACAAAGGCAGATAACTTTGGGCAATTTTGCTTCATTTAAATCCATTCATGCAAAAATCAAGACATCGCCCCATGATATCATTTGTCCTCTTCAAAGACAAAGGACAAACAACAACAATATGCCAGATACTGTTCTTGGGAAAAAAGACACAAAAATATTAGTTGTAGTTCTTTGAGGATATTAAATTGAAATGAGCAATGCAACAGGAGAAATATCTACCCAGAGACCATCATATAGGTTAGGAGAGCATTTTTTGTGTGTTTTGCGGTTTTTTATTTTGTTTTTCAATTTGTTTTTCCCCTGAAAAGCAAGTAAGTTATCTCTGAGACTGCATTGGTCCCAGGGGCTAAGCCTTAAGCCATTTATCTGGCTTTCGAGTATAAAAGCCTGGAAAAAAAAATACAGTCCAGGAAAAAGGCAGTGCCCCTCAGACTTAACAGATATCTCATTCCTATGAGAGTCACCATTCCCTTCTAATGAAACTGCTTCAAATCAGTCCTGTATAATAATTACAGCTAACATTTGTATGGTGTCTACTATATGCCAGGCTCTGTGCTAAACATTTTACAATGATTATTTCATTTGATCTTCACAGCAACTCTAGAAGGTACATGCTATTATTATCCCCATTCTCCAAATGAGGAAACTGAGAGAAACAGAGTTTAAATGATTTGCCTAAGGTCACATAGATTACCTCACTGAACAGTAGAATTCCTTCATTCTGAATTGTCTGGTATACATTCTCCTATGTACACCTTCTCTGTTTGCTCTTTTTTACTACCAATTTGGATTGATTTCTTAGTTATCTATCACGTGTGTTCATTGTGGAATGAAGCCTTGGATAAAAAGCTTGAAGTCCTGCTTTTCTCCACAGCAATCAGAAGTTAGCTTGAACCTGAAAACCATAACCTGTAGATCAGTGATGGAGAACCTTTAAGAGACCATGTGCCATACCCTCCTCTCTTCCTCAGAACCTTACCCCAGACTGGGGAGGGAGGAAGCCCTCCCTTTGGGGTGGTGGGTGGAGGAGTGGGTAAAATGAGGACTGTCTTCAGGCACAGTGGAGAAGGGTTGGAGAACAGATCGGCCCAAGTCTCTCTGGCTTTTTAGGAATGAACTCTGGCAAGCAACAGGATATGTGCCCTCAGAAAGTACTTTGTGTGCCCTCTGGCACATGTGCCATAAGTTTGCCACCACATCCCAGGCTAACAGTATTTAAGGGAATACTTAGATATAGTTCTTACCCCGTACCTCTTCTCATTGAGGAGATCAGAGTGACCAAATGTCTGGCCCTGCTTCCCTTCGTGACAGGAATTAAAGTCTCCCTTAGAGAAGGGAAAGGGGAGAAGATACTGCAGCAAAATTGGGATATTAACACATATTAACAAAGAAGACATTTATTCTGCCTTCCTGTTATACAATGACAGCCCCATGCTACATATGAGAGAATAGTGTATTCAATACTCTTGCTGCTGTTGCTGCTGCTCTTTCCTCCACCTCCTCCTACAGGAAATGTAAGTTCTTTGAGGACAGGACCATTTTTCTTTTTACTAATTGTATCCTCAGCACTTAGCACAACCTGGCACGTAGTAGATTTTAATAAATGTTTATTGGATTTAATAAGAGATACCTCAGGTTAAGTGCAAACCTAGGTTTAAGAATCACTATCCTTGGAGAGAATTAAAATAGCCTATCCATTCCTTTAGAGTAGTGTCCAAGATAATCTGGATATGTTATTTTATTTTTTTTTAACCCTTGCCTTTTTTTCTTTTTTCTCTTATTGATTGTGAAAAATTTTCCATGGTTACATGATTCATGTTCTTTCCCTCTTCTCCCTTCTCCTCTCACCCCCCTCCCATAGCCAATTCTTAATTCCACTGGGTTTTACATGTGTCACTGATCAAGACCTATTTCCATATTATTGATAGTTGCACTAGGGTGATTGTTTAGAGTCTGCATCCCCAATCATATCCCAATCGACCCAAGTGGTCAAGAAGTTGTTTTTCTTCTGTGTTTCTGCTCCAACAGTTCTTTCTTTGGATGTGGATAGCATTGTTTCTCATAAGTCCCTCAGAAATGTCCTGGATCATTGCATTGCTGCTAGTAGAGAAGTCCATTACAATCAATTGTGTCATAGTGTATCAGTCTCTGTGTATAATGTTCTCCTGGTTCCACTCCTTTCACTCTGCATCAGTTCCTGGAGGTTATCCCAGTTCACATGGAATTCCTCCAGTTCATTATTCATTTTAGCACAATAGTATTCCATCACCAACAGATATCACAATTTGTTTAGTCATTCCCCAATCAAAGGGCATCCCTTCATTTTCCAGTTTTTGCCATCACAAAGAGTGTGGCTATTAATATTTTTGCATAAGTCTTTTTCCTTATTATTTCTTTGGGGTACAAATCCAACAGTGGTATGGTTGGATCAAAGGGCAGGCAGTCTTTTAAAGCCCTTTGGCCATAGTTCCAAATTACCATCCAGAATGGTTGAATCAATTCACAACTCCACCAGCAATGTGTTAATATCCCAATTTTGCCACATCCCCTCCAACATTTATTACTTTCCTTTGGTGTCATGTTAGCCAATCTGCTCAGTGTGAGGTGTTTTGATTTGCATTTCTCTAATTATAAGAGATTAAGAACACTTTTTCATGTTCTTATTGATACTTTTGATTTCTTTATCTGAGAATTGCCTATTCATGTCCCTTGACCATTTATCAGTTGGGGAATGGCTTGATTTTTTTATATCATTGATTTAGCTTCTTATATATTTGAGAAATTAGACCTTTGTCAGAGGTTTTTGTTATAAAGATTTTTTCCCATATTTGTCGCTTCCTATTAATTTTAGTTGCATTGGTTTTGTTTGTATAAAAACTTTGTAATTTAATGTAATCAGAATTATTTATTTTACATTTTACATTTTTCTGTCTTGTCTGGTCTTGAAATCTTTCCTTTCCCAAAGATCTGACAAGTATACTATTCTGTGTTCACCTAATTTACTTATAGTTTCCTTCTTTATATTCAAGTTATTCACCCATTCTGAATTTATCTTGGTGTAGGGTGTGAGATGTTGATCTAAACCTAATCTCTCCCAAGCTGTTTTCCAATTTTCCCAGCAGTTTTTGTCAAACCTTTGCCTTTTATCTTATAATCAATACTATGTATTGATTCTACAACAGAAGAGTCACAAGGACTAGGCAATTATTTGCCCAGGGTCACTCAGCTAGGAAAAATCTAAAGTCAGATTTGAATATAGGACCTCCTGTCTCCAGTCCTGACTCTCTATCCACTGAGCTACCCGAGCTGTCCCTGGATATAGTATTGACATAAATTCTTAAAATGAATTAGATGGGTTTGGTACTGTAAATCAACTCCTTCTAGAAGCTCATGCTTTGCCTATTTATTTATTTATTTAGTTAGTTAGTTTTGAAAGTTATTCTCCTTGAAATTAACATTCATTCTTTTTTTTAAAAAAATTTTATTTTGAATATTTTCCCATAGTTATATATTTTATGTTCTTTCCCTCTCCCCCAAACCTCCCTTTCTCCCCTTAGCCGATGCACAATTCCACTGAGTTTTACATATATTATTGATCAAGACATAATTCCATATTATTGATAGTTGGACTAGAGTTACCATTTAGTGTCTACATCCCCAATAATATCCCCATCAGCCCGTGTGTTCAAGCAGTCATTTTTCTTCTGTTTCTCCTCCCACAGTTCTTCCTCTGAATGTGGCTAGTTTTCTCTTATAAGTCCCTCAGCCTTGCTCTGGATCTTTGCATGCTGTGCCTATTTATGTACAAACTAGTTCTGGATTTTTGACTATCTTTGTGTGTGGGAGTAAACTTTACCCATGAAATTAGTTTTAAAATATCAAACCATTCTGTTCTCATGGGCTCATCATAAGCCATCACACAATGTATTAAATAGTTCCCCAGTGTTTTGCAGAGTTATTCACAGCAGGCAGCAACCAGCATCTGGTGAAAGAAAAAGCATAGTTTCCCCTTATTGGGACCATAAGTGATAGAGAATTTTAGAAAGTTCCTGTTGTAATGCTAGGTGGCTTCTGTAATTTCTAACAGTCACAAAAAGTCAGTTAGAAGTCTTAGAATTTTCAGAAAGTCAGTTAGAACTTTAAGCTATAAATAGAGGTGACATTCCTACTGAAGGGGCTTTTGCCTTCTGGCTTTCACTGTAGCTGGAAGCTTTTGCTTTGGCTTAGCCTGTTGGCTTAGATCTTTTGGCTTGGCTTTGACCTAATTGCTTTGGCCTTGGCCTGTGCTTATCTTGTCTTGGGGAAATTTAGACCTATCTCATTTCTCTGGACCTCTCCCTGATCTCTCCATCTACATCCCTCCCCTTCCCCTGAATTTCCTTTGGGCCCTGGGTGGAAGGAAGGGTTGGGTGAGTAGACATTGTGGGTTTAGTTTCTATAGACAAGTAGAGTATCCTCAAATAAGTTACCCCTAGTTTTATTGATTTGATAAAGACTTTTCTTAAAAGGCAGTCAAATCTTCCTGACTGGGAGAGCAGGCTCTCTCAGTCTAAACCTCTCCTGAGACCCTTCCCCCACCATCATCCCTCTCCCTAGTATTAATTAGAAAACCCTAAACCCCTCTCCCCTTCTGACTGACCCTGGTATTAATAAATCCTCTTGTTACCTATTCAAACCCTCTGGTGAATCATTGTGTCAAAAATTAAGACAAGGGCTGAAAGGGAAGGAATCATTTTCTTCTATTTTCTTGAGGGAACTGCGGGCATCCATCTTGGCAGGAAGTGGTTACCCAAGACTTCCTCCTACTAACAGTTTCTCTGGCAGGAAAGAGCCCCTTCGACTCCTCCCTCGAGGAACTTTGGAAACTGACTAGAGAAGCAGTCCAGCCTGAGTTAAAACATTTCTGACTGGTCCAACTCCTTTGTACCTATAGAGATACCTTTCTTTTCCTGGAAGGGTTCAGCCTATCTTCCCCAATATCCTCTGTCTCTAGCCTCTGTGAATAAACCTGTTTGAGCTGCTCTCTCCTACCTACCCCAATTCCCTTATCTCCTATATACCTTCCTGTACCTTCATTCCTCCTTTAATCACCTTATAATCACCTATATCCCTTTTATCCTTCCTCACACCCAAATTGCCTTTGAGACCCACTCAGATTACTTACTTTTTTATAACACCATGCATTTCTATGGAGGTTGTTGGTACTATCACCCTGGAATCTTTCAAGCTACATTGAATTGCTTACAGGCTCCCAGGCTGTATGAGCTCACATGAGAAAATCCCCTTGGAAGAGCCACTTGTATAAATATTCAGTAATTGTTCCTTTGTTTCACTGAATTAGATACATTAGAGATGGGAAAGGTCAACTCAGCCACTTGCTGACACTGCAGGGCTGTTTCCTCTGGTCTGTCCCTGAGTGCTTAGTCTCAGCTCCATTGTAAATGATTCAAATAATAGGGTCCTTCCCTCACCTCCCATGAGTTCCACAGTGTCACAGATGGAAGTACATAAGTAAATGCTTATAGTATTTAGCACAATTTTGCTCATCACTTAATTTTATGCCTTTCATTCCCTTTGGGTTATCCTGTATCTATTGCCATTTCTTTCCAGTGGTAGTTATTGTAACCAATCAGAGTCCTTTATAAGGGAACTTCATTCAGATATACACAATGACTACAATAATGTAAGTACATCATTAAGGATAACAGAATACAGATCAAATACAATGACCAGTACTGGCTCCGGGTGATACATTAAACCACACAATTCTTCTTTTATGTTGTGGAATATTTAATCATAAGTGTAGCAGATATAACGGGCAGACAAAATTTATTTATATAATACCAAATTGTCAAAAAACTTCATCTAGCTGAACTGCAGTCATACCTCTAATCTGATAGTTTAAAAGGATTTTTCTTGATACAGTAACCACGTTATAAATTTATCAGGCTTAAGAACACAGGATATTTGTATATCTTCATGTAGGCAACTTGTTCATATGTGCATTTCTCGCTTCAAGGATTATTTGCCACATTGGTAATCTTGGGTTGGCTTTTTCCTAAACCCAGCATACTTCTGGAGAGCCTATCCCTGCCCCCAACCCAGGGCACTCTGTTAGTCACTATACGTTTAGGGAATAAAAACTAATTTTAATATTATCCCAGGCTAAACATAATTAAAAAGCTAAATCTGCTACTGGAAAACATCAGCTGCTGTTTTTCCACACCACCACTCCCTTCTATTAGGACAGATAATTGAGTGCTGATTGCATTGGTGTTATTTATAAGTATAGGCTCCCATCCCTTTGCCTAACTACAAAACTAATCATAGACTTTTAGGTCTAAAATGGACCATAGTGTTCACCTAATCTGTCTACTTCATCTTTGGCTTTTCTCTCTCCTCTATTCCCTTCATCTAATGTGTTGCCGTATCTTACTGGTTCTTAATCAAAAATGTCTGTAGACTTAATGCTTCCTCTCTATTCCAAGTTCAAGAGTTAAGTCATGATTTAATTGCTCCATTTTCTAGATGATCTTAATGTCTTCATTCTCTCCTCTCTTCACTCCATTCTGTAAATGGTTTCTTCCTAAATATTTCCAAAAAGTCATTATCATGATAGCTGTTTCCTCAATTCAACTCATCAAATGAGTAAACACCTACACTTGGGGGATCCAAAGATGATTTTTTTCCTAAAGAATAAATTTTTCCAAAGAATTTTTAGAATTTTTCCTAGAGGATAATTTTTTTCTCCCCACTGTAGGAATCTCTTAGTTCGTAAATTCAACATACCAAAAACAGAATGGCAATCAATTCTAATTTTTAGAGTGTTAAGAGAGCTGCCAAGGGCACTAATTGTTTAAATGGCTTGTACATGACACAAGGTAGCATGTGTTTTAGGCAGAACTTGAACTCAAGTATTCCTGATTGCAAAACCGACAATATAATGTCTCAGCATATTTGGGAAGTTGGTAGGAGAATAAAATGAACATCACACAGACTACATTATAATAAGGGGAAAGAAAATGTCTTTATAATATATAAAAATTGTCAGGGGTTGGTAATCAATTTTTAACTGATCCTATGTAGGAAGGCTTCATGGAAGAGCTGTATCTTTACAGAAAAGAAAGAATTCAATTGACAGTTGAGGAGGGAAGTCTTTGTTAATGCACACAAATAGAAGGTAAAAGGAGAACCCAAATTCTGTCATTATTTACTATAAAATCAAGGTGAAAGCCTTCTTTCTAGTTTTTAAAGTCCCTGGCAATATGACCCTACTTTGATGTATATGTTATTCATGACAATCTGGTAATTTATATTTCATTCTAAATTCCTTATAACTTCTTTTCATCCCCATGTATTATTTGATGCTTTGCAAAATAATACTGTCTATTCTTCTTTTCTTCTCCATATTGTTTTGAAAATAAGTATGTATCTGTCGCATTTAGCATCATAATTGACCTATCATAAACATCTAGTGCTTTTTCATTCCTTCCGTCCTCTATTAAATTATTCATTCATTAGGCAAAGGGATTAGACTGTAACTGGCTAGGGTAATTTTTGACCTCTTTAGATCTTGTTGTGGAAACCATTTACATAGAGTTGAAAAATATGAAACTTCTGTAAGAAATACTGGTGATCAGAATTAATGTTTTTCCTTTTGTCCACTTTCTTTTGCTTTTTCAGTTGACATCTTGCTGGGAGGTACTGTGATTTCAGCAGTAAATTTTATCTAGCATTTACTTTGGCTTTTACTGTAACTACACAATGATCTGTCTCCATGTTAACTGCCAATTCTGAAAAGACTGCTACATGTGTAACCAGTCACTTTCTCTTTGTTGAAATATTCCACTTCATTCGGTGTGATAACATTTTGGTGCTTTCTGTGTCCAGGTTATTTCAAGTGTGTTCTTCAATCCAAACTCTAATTCTAATATTAATACTACCAATAGCTACCATTAATATAGCACTTAATAGTTTGCAAAACATTTTATATGTCACGTAATTTCATCCTCACAACTATCTTATAAGGGATGGGCTGTCACCCCTATTTGATAGATGAGGAAATTGATATTGAGAGAATTTAAGTGGCTTCCCCAGAATCTTAAAGTTAATAATAATAATATAAAGGAGATATTTGAACTTGGATCTTTTTCCATTTAAGTTTAACTTCCTATACACAGTAATCTATATCTGCTTTGAAGAAAAAAATGATGATTTACCAAGGTGTGGCTTTGAATAAAGTTTTATCCCATGCAGGACAAAACCAGTACATTTCCAACTTGGCACTAAATTTTTTATCTAACCTTATATATAGTAGGTGCTTAATAAAGGCTTGTTGATTGGTAATGATGCAAAATATTGATTGGTAGAAACCTTACAGGAGCAAGCTTCTAGGAAAATGATTACTTAGTTGCCGAGTTTAAGCACAACTTCCTTTCCTCACTTTAGAACAACAACATATGTGGCAAGAAAGGAACAAAAAATAAAAACAAAAGAAGGAGAAAGAAAAATATGCTAAAAAGAGGAAACTTTCTAGAAAATTTAATAGAGATCTAATAAGTAAATAAACAAGTAAAGACTCTAATAAAAAATAAGGATATTATAGGATAAAAAGTAGCAATAAATCCCCAGAAAGAACAATTTTACAATAATTCGCCCAGATAAGAAGAAGAAAGAATAAATAAGCAGATTAAAAATACATACTTTTTTTTTACTTTATTTTTCTTGTAGGTTATTTTTGTGCATGTGGTTTCTTTTGCAACATGGTTAATATTGAAATAACTTTTTTATGACAACTTATATAATCAATATCATATTGCTTGCCTTCTCAAAACATTAGGGAGGGGAGAGAATAGAATTTTGTACTCAAAATTTTTAAAACATGAATATTTAAAATTTGTTCATGTAATTGGAAAATACCTTTTGAAATAAATAAAAATATTTTTAAAATAATGATTGTTATAAGGAGAAATCTCAGGGCATATTTGGGCCTTTATGAATTTTAATCTGGGTAGATTGAACCCGAACAATACTTAGAAACACCTAGATACCATGTACACACTGATGTGTTCTGTAAATCAATGGCTAAGTTTGTTAGACTGTAACTGGCTAGGATAATTTGTTAGGAGAGGTGAGTTCCCAGAAAGACACTCATGCTGGAGAAACACAAAATTAGATTAAGGAGGGATGATAAATACATTGAAAATGAAGCTAGGAATATTTTGAGAGGTCTCATGATATTTTTGTTCTAAAATGGGGAAAACATAATTTTTGACACCTATTATAGTTATTAGTAGATATAAATAGGGTTTTTCCATTCAGAAGCATGGCTTAGAGGGGTCTAAAAGAGGGTATTTAAACTTGACCAACTTTATTCCAGTTATAAAATATGAAGTAAAAAATGGTAACTCATTTTGTTTCTTGTACTGAGGTTTCTGCCAAAATTTCCAGCGTCACTGACTGGGCATCTGAAAACTATTTTTCAATGTACCATAGAAAGGGCTTTGCTTATGAAGGTTAGAAGAAAGATTAAAGTTACTTTTAAATGGTGCACAGATAGCAAACTGTCTGACACTATTTGAGCAAGTCTGGAAAGAATGAAATAAAAAACAGAACAAATGTTCAGTCCTTTCAATATGAAAGTATAAAAAGAATATGCAGTGTTCATGATTCTTAAGTAAAGAATATTCCAAAATATATCCAACAAGTATCTTGACTGACTCCTAAGGAGTGTAATTTTGCAATAGATCAGATTCTAGAAAAGGGGTAGTTTTGCGCTAGAGGGAGACTGGACTTGAAGGTGGGAATGCCCCTGACAAATGCATGCTGTGCTTGCTGAGAACACACCACAGTAAAAAGGTTTCATTGAAAGGAGTCATACTGCTTCATGAATTGTTTAAACTGACAGAAATCCCTGAAGGGAAAACTGCATTTATACTTCCTGCTGATATTGGGGGTGGGGCTCTCAAAACTCCAAATATAGTTGCTAGAAGAGAGAGATAGAATTGTGCTGGAGTTAACACATAGGTGGTAAAAGAAGCAGACTCTTTCTAGTAAGAGATACCTTCTAGCTCTTCAATGATCACATTTCATGTTATAAAATAGAATGAGAAGGCAGAACACAAACCTTTACCTGGGTTGCATATCTATGATATATATATATATGTGTGTGTGTGTGTGTGTGTGTGTGTGTGTATATATATATATATATATATATATATATATATATATATATATATATATATATATGAAATGCCTACTACTTTTTTTGGTAACTAGATGGAACAATGAAGATCCGGAGTTAACAATGAAAACATTGGTGGAGCAAAGAAACCCATAAAAATTTGGTGAAAGTCACAACCAATTCAAATGATCCTGTGAGCATTTATAGATGAAAATAGGGGTAAAACCCCAAAATAGAAGAATTTAACAACATTTCCCTATTTTTCTAGTCTACTCTCATCATTGATAAATGTAGAACCACAATTTGGACTTGTCGCCGATGCTCCACTCTATTAGAAAATGGTAGTGACACTTAAGGAAGGAAATTAAGTTGAAAAGAGCACCTGGGCTTACCTAAATACATTCAGGAAAAAAAATCTGTTAGAAGTTATACACATTTGACGACCTTGAGGGATAGATTTTCAAGATGTTCAGAAGGATAATACATAATAATGGGCAAAAACATAGACTGTATCATTACAAAAAGAAAAAATATTCTCACTGAGAAGATATTGTTACAGTTGCAAATTTGACTATATATTAGACTATAGGATGTTACTCATTATTCATTAATAACATAAAATCAATTTGATTATTTAGAACAAGTGTTTTCTTAAAGGAGAGCCCTTCTCTGAAGAGTTCTCCCATGAATGTTAAAATAATATAAAATTTATTTAAAAAAAACACTGCAGACATAATTATCCCATGGTTTTTGGATCACCAATAATAAAAGGAGGATGTTCTTCATGGAATTTAAAAGGGAAGAGTAATTCTGTTAGATGATGAAGTCTACCACAAATGCCTATTTGTGAGTTAATATTTGACTGATTTCAGTAAGTTTTCAATTGCTATAGAACTCTTCATTGAGATCCACAGTCACTCATAGACATAGACCTAGTTATTCACAAAGAAAAAAGCAAATAGATGAAGTGCTTATTTTCCAGATCGTGACATGCAAGTTGGATAGGAAGTTTATTGAATAAATCAATCAGTGCATATACGCACATAAATATGCACACAGAAACACACATTTGCATATGTACATATTAGTTATACATTAATATTTATATCTCATATATGCATTCATGTATGCATATATATGTATACATGGCCATATATAAAAACTTTTATAAGCACTCAGATAATGATCAATAGAAATCAATAGAAAAGGGGGCAGGTAGTTGGCTCAGTGCATTGAAAGGCAGAGCTAGAGACAATCTGGTCCTAAGTTCAAATTCGACCTCAGACATTCCCTAGGTGTGACCCTGGGCAAGTCACTTAACCTCCATTGCCTACCCCTTAACACTCTTCTAAGATGGAACATAGTAATTTGTTTTTTTAATGAAAAGAAGAGATTTTATTTGAGTTGCATTTAGAAATAATGGAGTACTTTTGATGATTTCAAGCATTCCTTTAAAAATACCTTTTTGGTGATTTTTCTCTCAAGGATGTAATAAGATTTCAAATCATTAGATATTGTACAATTCAAAGAATCAATATTGCATATGACCCAAAGAGCCATAGAAAGATTCATGATAAGTTTACATGATTTATAACATATTAACAATCATGGCTTGTTAAACCCCATAAAATGACTTAACAGATGTCATAAAGTTAATATAAGATCAGAAAAGGAAATGAACTTGTAGTAAAAGCAAGTTATGGAATTTCTGATTTCTCTCTCTCTCTCCCTCTCCTTATTTTTCTACGTTTACTTTCAACTTTGTCAATTGAATTTCATCATAGAAGCAATCTAGGTTCACCTAAGAGAACCCCCACACATCCAGAATAATATTTTTGAATCATTTTCCTCAAATCACAATCAACTGAAATCTTTATCTTCTTGAGTGTCTGTGTGGGGGGGAGGGGCGAAGGGGGAAGTATTTAACCTTTTAATTAGATATGTACTGTTAGGGCAGTAAATCAAGTAATTTTGGTGGACCATGACTTGAGTGACATTTTTTTCCTTGAAGACTATGTATTTTGAATCAATTGTGAAAAACATAGTAAATCTGATCAAAATGATGACTTGATTTATGTATATGTTCAATAAATGTTGAGTTAAGAACTCTTAATGGTTAAGGAATGGTCAAAAGGATAAAAATATCTAGAGCCTTACTTTTTCTATCTGTAAAATAGAGGTTTGATATTTATTTGCTAAACTATTTAGATTAAGGGTAAAGAGAATCTGAACATTACTTGCTAGTTCTAAATGGAAGTTTTCTCTTGGGTACTAAATACCAGCTATGGAGGAGGTAGAATTTTTAAAAAAAAACCTGATAGGTCTATCTATGTGCATATACCACCCTACTGGATTAAAAATTATGGGGGTATAGTGTGATCAGAGCTTTTCCCAGGTTCCTCCCTCCCATGGTTTTTCTACTACTTAGTAACAGAATGTTTATTCTTTCTCAGGTATAAATGATTTCAAAATGCCAACAATGATGAATTTTAAACCTTTTTTCTTTTTAATACAGTCATTGTGAATAAATTGTATTGATTCAAACTACCTTTCTTCAGTAAATCCCCTACTATCACTAAATCCCTTGAGGAGTCAGTCCCTCTCAAATACCCTTCAATACAAAAAAAAAAATAGCTTTCAAAATCTTAGCAGGATCTGGCAATATGGGAATTAGTGTTGGTGCTAATAACTAATGGCCTAAGTTTATATCTCCAGCTCTGTGAAGTCAAGTACATAGCAGCATTTAACTTTTTTATGTCTCACATTCTTTGGTCACAGGTAATAATGCTTTCTTTTTTAAAATGAAGTATTTTCTTTAGATGTATAGGTGAAAGCAATGATTTATTTGTGTGAGGTAAGTGAGAAGCAAGGGAAATTAACCCCCCCAACCAATCAATAATCTCTATCCTCTTCCCATGCTTTAATCATCCCCCGTTTGAATTATTGCAGACTTTTATTTAGCCTTCCTGCTTCTGACTACTCTCCTGACCAGCAAACTCAAAACACTTTGGCTAAATTCATCTTTCTCTCCCGCAACCACATTACCAGTCTTCAAGTGTCTTCCTTACTTTTCTGAGTTAAGTCTGAATTTCTCCGACGGTGGTCAACCTAGTGGAAACCAATTTAATTTTGTTCTACCCTGAAGTCAGAGTGCTTTGTAGTTCATCCATTTTCTTTAAGTCACCAAAAGTACCTTAAGAAAGCTTCCTAGATGATTTCTGGAATAGGAAAAGTAACCTTTTAATCATGGTTCATTGGTAAAAGTAGAGTTTTAAGTTAAATCAGACCACATTTTGTACACCCTATTCTTAATAATCCAAGTAGCTTTCCCATAAACTGTTCATTAGTTTCTCAAGATGCATTGCAACATTTTCACATTAATCATTCAAACTGACATAACCCATAAGCTTGTAATGACAGTTTGGGGTCTTTAATTTATTCTCACAAGCTACATTGTTTTGAATTTAAACTATTTTTTCTGATAATTTTGAAAATGAGTTTACATGCAATCCTTACTCAGAAGGGAGAGGTAGGTAGGAGAAAAAAAAGACAGAAAGGCGAGTTACATAAGAGAAAAATAGCAAAGTAGAAGGTATGAGTCATATACAAAAAAAAATGTCTGTACTCTGATATCGTGTGATTCAGATATAAGGTAGTTGTATTGTGTTATTTTCTTTCGAGTGACTGTCATGGTATGTCAAGAGGATGCCAGCTGCTGACCAGCTTTCTCCAGTGATCAGATAGAGGTATCTGAGGCCAAATCTTCCAGATATGTGGTCACTGCTTAGTCCCATTATTGGCATCCTTGATATTTTGAATACTAAACATCATTTATTCTTTCTGTGAATAATGTAAGATCCCCAGGAAAACAAAGACATATGTAAGGTAATGACTGCCCAAACAGAGGTATAATCAGGGCCACACCTGAGACAGAAGAAAATTAGTCTGTGCAGGCTAACCTGTGACAATCCTCAAGACTTAGCTGTCTCATATTTCCCGACTATGTCATGCAGCCTACATTTTTAACTCCCAAAGAGGTTTCAGAAGTCAGACAAGGTACTCTAATACCAAAGTCAATTCAAATGTGCCATAAATACCTAGTGGGTCTAAGAGGAATTCTTGATTCTTATCTCTATAGCACAGACCCAGATGAGTTTTCCCAATCTGAACTTTGGCTAACACTACTTTTTCCCTTGCTTTTTTGACAAGTAGAAGTCAATTTGATAACTTAAATATTTTGGAGCCAAACATTAGGCTAAACTTTCAAGTTTTCATTCATGATATACAAATGAGATAACAATCCTTTATAGAATTTGAGGAGTCCTTCAGTATAATTGCAGCATGGAATACTATAATATTCTAAGAAATGATGAAAGGGATGGTTTCAGAAAAACTGGCAACATTTACATGAAAAGTGAATCAAGTAGAACCAAGAGAACATTTTACACCCAACAGCAATATCCAAAGGTTTAGTAACTCTGAACAACAAAATGACCCATCACAATCCTAAATACTTGAAAAAATGTTATCCACCTCCAGAGAGAAAACTGATGAACTTAGAAATCAAAGCAAATTTCCTTCTCAATCTGTCTCTGCCTCTCTGTCTTTGTCTCTATCTATCTCTGTCTCTCCTCTTAATAGTTTGGGATTGGGGTAGAGAATAAATAAATAATCAATAACTGAAAATTCAATTAAGACCTGTTTCTTAAAATATGATAATTGTAGCATTTGCTGTCACTTTACATTGCCACCCAAGGAATATTTGTTTACCCTTAAATAGATTTTTAATTCCTTTCTTTAATACTTCACTTGAAATTAGGGAAAGCTGCCACCTAGCGGATGGTGTTATCTTGGTTACAGATTCATTTGTCCCCAAAATTAGGCTATAGTTGATAGAAAGCAGAGTAATGTGCTTTTCTTTCTGCTAAATTATCTTATAAAATGGAACCAAAACCAGTAAATAAATGGGATAATCCTTTCTGGTACATATACAGGTATATATGTGTGTATGTGTATATGTGTGTGTTTTTGTATTAGAGATGGAGAAGCTCAGAAAATGGTCTTGAACGCTTTATGTAAGAAAAGTTCATATCATTTCCTGTGCTCCACAGCTCAAACCAGTTCCCTACTTCCCTCCTTTAATTTTTTAAATTTAATTAATTTGTGTCACAATAGGCACAAATTAATACTTCACACTATTCTAACTCAGAGAATTCCTCACTGCCTCGCAAACACAAACAGCAATTAAAGACCTCCCTTCTTGTCTTCACCTGATAGTTTCCTACCTAAACTTTAGTGGTCAGTTTAAATGCCATTTTCTCCCATAAAATCTTCTCCAATTTTCTCTTTTATTAATAAGCTTCTTCTCCTGACCCCACATAATATCTTGCTTTAAAATTTATTAATACACTTAGCACATTATTACATGTTTTAGTTAAACTTGTAAATCTCCACTAGACTATATACTTTATGTGGGCAAGGATTATTTTGTGCTATATTATCGAAAATTTGTACCTTCCCAATTTAAAACATGGGACTCTGCACATAGTAGATATTTAACTAGTGTTTTTTTTTATTAAAATATTCATTTGAGAAAGAATTCCTAGCAATTCAAAAGGGGCAAAATTCTATGAGTTACAACTTCTGACACCAGTTAAATTCTTTCATAATCCAAATGAATTTTCCAAAAATGTCATTTTTAAATAAATTTTGATTTTTTTCCTGTTTATCTTATAATGAAGCACAGATGCTGGCAGAAG
Organism: Gracilinanus agilis; assembly: GCF_016433145.1. Classification (NCBI taxonomy): domain Eukaryota; kingdom Metazoa; phylum Chordata; class Mammalia; order Didelphimorphia; family Didelphidae; genus Gracilinanus; species Gracilinanus agilis. The sequence continues at coordinate 239,805,475 of NC_058130.1, forward strand.
AGAAAGTTTTTGGTAAAGAAAAGGAAAAGTTAAACTGAATTAAATTCCAAAGACCACACTAAACTGATCTGATAGTTTCCTTTAGGAGAGAGAGGGAAGCCAAACCTTCAAATAAAACATAATGGGCCTGATCGTAGCAGTCAGGAGGGAGTAACTTGCTCATTTCTTGGAAGAACATTAACTCTTTCAGGCCACTAGAGTATCATTTAGTGCATTGAAGCTGACATTTAATAAATGATGCCTTAGGCAGACATGTTGTCTTCCCTAGTGCTCCTGGGGTCCCTAACTGATTTCTAGGAACAATTGCAAATTGGAGAAAGAAAAGAAGGTTAGATAGGTCAATATAGTTCATTGTTTGCAACTTCAGTCTACTTAAGCTATCTTGTGCCTGCAACAGAGATTTGACAAAGTCCTTTGGAAAATGTATAGTTGGGGCAGGCATTACCATTACTCAGGTTCATTCATTGAATACAACCATGGTGGGATGGAGGCTAGTTTTTCATGGGTGATGATTTCAGACTCCTCAGGGAGCTAAACCAGTGTTTATGTGAAGTCTCTTCATTGGTCTGAAAGTTAATACCACTCTTAAAAGACAGCAATTGAATTTTTCTTAGTTAATCCCCATTTTATTTCCATGCACATTATTCATTCATCCATTCATTTGTTTGTTCACTCAGAGGGTCATGAAACACATAGCTAGAAGGAATGTCAGATGTTATCCCATTCAATTATCTCATTTTACAAATTAGATCACTGAAGCCCAGACAGAGTAATTGACTTGCCCAAATTCACCCAGACAGAAAGTAGCAAAGCTGGGATTTGAACCCAATCCCACTAATGTCCATTATAGTATTCTTTCCACTGTAGAACATCACTGAGCCACATTAATTTAACAAATATTTATTCATTTTTCTATTAAGTGCAAGGCATTTTGATAGACACTATAGGGAAATGCAGAAAGAACTGCTGAAGGCAGAAGATCATAGCTCCCAATCTGATCTTTGATATTTACTATTTGTGTGACAGCCAGTGAAACCCTTGACTTTTGGATCCTCAGCTCCCAAATCTGTAGTTAATAATGTGTACTACTGATCTCCCTGACTTGTTGGGAAAGTGCTTTGTAATATGTAAAGTTTCATATAAATTTTAACAGTTATGTATTATATTACTGATAATTTTATAACATAGTAGAAACATTAAGATGTTAAAATTTTAAAACCAACACAGGATATAAGATCTTTAGGAGGGAGAAACAAAAATCTAGAAAATAAAGGCAAAGTTCCTTGTTGATCATGCTAAGCATACATTTCTTTTCCTAAATGCATGTACGAATCATAGAGTGACCTTGGAGTCCTCTCTTATTTGGCCTTTCTTAGGTAATGTCAAAGAACAAGGAGACTACTCTGCAGATACTTTTCAGCTTCTCAGAGTTTCCTGCAAGCACTAGTTTTGAGTTCTGCTTTGGGAATCTCTAATTACTACTTTAAGGATCTGGGGCTTTTTTACTTCTTTTCTCTTTTTGGAAACTGACCTCCTCTTTGGGACTATGTATGTCAGAGCCCTTCTATGTTTTCCTTACTTTCTATTCAGCCAGAACATAGAATTGTACCTCACAGTTCTATCACAAAGCTTAATTAATATTTCTGAAGCACTGTGAGATCCTTAGATTAAAGACTCTATATATAGGAAGAGTAAAGAATTATCAGCAATTATCCTTTTCACCCTAATTAAGTGACTAAAAAATAAACCATGGAAGCTTTAAAAATTTTTTCACCTAGATAAATTGTACTTGTATTTTTTCTGAAATACTGTTTTTGCAACCCTACTGCTCTCTTTCTTCAGTGCTCAGAGTTATTATGAAAACAGTCTGAATTGGAAGTCATTTCAAAAGAGAAAGTAATGCACTGTAAAGTTAGAATAGTTTCCTTTAGTCACATAAAATCACTTTTTTTTCCTTTCAGTTTTATGCCTCTAGCAGCTCTTAGATTCCTTCCTCCTCTTCTCCAACTGTAACCTCCCCAAGTAAAAATGTTAAACAGTGTCTTGAGGTTATTTTGAATTCTTTAGCACTGAAGTGTGATAGAAACATAATAGTATTAGAAGGATGGTGCTTTTAAAACTAAAGTTTCTTTTGTTATTATGCCCAATTATGGACTTTGTGGTTACTCATGTACGTAGAACTGTTGTTATTGCAGATGGTACAGTAGAGTTTGGGGACATGTCTGCCACTTGCAAAATGTTGCTCTAAGGGGGTATTGAACTGAACTGTAACAATGCAATGAGGGGTAAGAAGACTTCCATTTCCCTGGCAACTAGGTTTCAATAGTTGCCTGGTATTGGTTAAATACATTTTTCTAGGACTACAAAATATACTTTACAAATTACCCATTCCACTAAAACAGGCAGTAATTTTTATGTTTTGGAGTTGGGTTCTAGAAATTATCAGTACTAAAATACATAAATTAATAAATGATTTTAAAATTCCATTAAAACCAGCTTCCACCAGTATTGCTGGCTTTCATATGAATATTAAAATAGGATAGATCTTTTTCTTAAAAAAAAAAAAACACTTTTACCTTCAGTCTTAGAATCAATACTTGGTAGTGGTTCCAAGGCAGAAAAGTGGTAAGGTCTAGGTAATGGGGGTCAAGTGACTTGCCAAGGGTCACACAGCTAGGAAGTGTTTGAGGCCAAATTTGAACCCTGGACCTCCTATCTCTTGGCCTGGCTCTCAATCCACTGAGTCACTCAACTGCCCCCTCATAGATCTTTTTCATATGCAGACAGCATTATTGGACTTGAAATAAAATTAGATTGAAATAAATCTAAGAACTTAAAAATATTCATGTTTCTACTAAAGTTGTCCCATAATTATTTTCTGCTTAACGTTTGTGATTATCTTTGATGATATTCTATTATTAAAACCAAATAACAATCCTCTAATTAGTTAAACTACAATATTCTTGTTGCCTTTTCAGTGAATTTTATTAATGAAGTAATGAACTATCACATTAACAAAGTATAATTTTCATCGTTCACCAGAAGTAATGGCTACACTCAACTATTTGTTTGAAACTTGTCCTGTGAGTTAAAGGAAACAGTAGAGGGAAAAGTCCTGTATTAGAAGGAAAACAATAACAAGAATAAAAATATCTTTTTTTCCTGTGTAATTTTTGTTACCATTTATTTTTATTTATAATATATATTGTACAATATAGAAATAACATGACACATATGATTTATTATTAATATTTAATAGATTATAATAAATATACTTATCCAATAGAAACAAATTCTCATGTTAGCCATGTCCAAAAGTGTATGTTTCATTTTTTCTCTTTCTGCCTTCCACACCCTCACCAGAAGAAGGTAGGAATATGATATAAGTTGTATACATTTTTTCATATAATACATATCTCCTACTTGCCATATTGTGAAAAAAAGACACATATTGCTTATACTAGAGAAAAATTCATGAAGGAAATCAAGTGTAGAATGGCATGTTTCAATTTGCATTCAGATTCCGTTCTTTCTGTGATGGTAGATATCCTTTTTTTTCATTAGTCTCTTGCAGTTGTCCTGGATCTTTGCCTTCTTGATAGTTAGTTAGTCATTCACAGTTGATCATCATAAATTATTTTTGGTTATTGTGAACAATGTTGTCCTGGTTCTGCTCTCTTTGTTTTGCATCACTGCATATAAGTCCAGGTTTTTTGGTGATCATCTTGTTTGTCATTTCTTATAGCAAAATAGTATTCTATTATAATCATATCCTAAAACTTATTCAAACATTCCCCAATTGATCGGCATCCCTTCAGTTTCTAGTTCTTGGCTACCACAAAAAAAGCAACTATAAATATTTTAGAACATAATTTCTTTTCCTTTTTTCTTGATCATCTTAAGACAGTGATAGTAAACCTTTTAGACATCCCATGCCCAAACTGCACCTTCAAGCTGCCTGTGAGCCCCCACAGATTACCTCAGAGAGTGGAGGAAGGAAATGCTCACATTGGTCTGCTAAAAAAAGGGGCAGGGCATGCAAAAATGTCCTCAGGCAGTAGAGATGGGGAATGGCGCAGCCTCCTCCATACTGGGGCAGATGTGCCATGGTTTCAACAACAAGGCTTTAGGAAATTAACCTGATAATGATATCACTGGATCAAAAGCAATTCACAATTTTATAACTCTTTCAATATAATTCCAAATTGTTACCTGTGATGATTGGATAAGTTCGCATTTCCAAAAATAATGTAACAGTGTCCCTATTTTGACACATCAATTATTTTAATTGTTTACCTTATATTATAGCAGGCTATTATACCTCATATAAATCCTGTTGTAGTCTACTAGATAATTTTTTGAATCAATAGTCATAAATGAAATTGGCCTATAATTTTTTTCTGTTTTTTTCTTCTTCCTAGTTTAGGTATAAGTGTCAATTTGTTTCAAAAAAAGGAGTTCAATAGGATTCCTTCTTTACCAATTACTCTAAATAATTTATTTAATATTGAAATTAGTGATCTTAAATATTTGGTAAAATTCACTTCCAGATCCATCTGATCCTTTTTTTCCTTAGGAAGTTCTTCTGTAACTTGTACAATATATTTTAATAAAATAGATTTTTAAAATATTCTATTTCCCCCTGTTATTCTACGCAATTTATATTTTTGTAATCCATTTCACTTTATTAAATTTGTTGGCGTATAATTGGGCAAAATAACTCCTAATAATTATTTTGCTTTCATGTCCATTTATCCTTTTTTTTGATGCTAGTGATTTGGTTTTCTTCTCTTTTTTAATCATTTTGTCTGATGGTTTATTTATTTTGTTGTTTTTTCATAAAAACAAATTTGTTTTATTTATTAAATATTCAATAGTTTTCTTACATTCAATTATGTTTATCTCACTTTTAATTTTTAGGATTTCCAATTTAGAATTTAGTTGAGAATTTTTACTTTGTTCTTTTTAATTTTAGTGATTCTATACGCAATTCATTTATCCCTTCTCACTTTCATTTTTAATTTAATTTAATTTTTCCCTAATTACATGTAAAAAGTTTAGAACATTTGTCCCAGAATATTGAATCTTAAATTCTCTCCTTCCCTCCATCCCTACCAACCCAACTCCTCCCCTTGAGATGATAAACTATACCATATAGATTTTACATTTGTAATTATGTAAAATGTTTTCCCATATTAATCCTTTTGTGGAAGGAAATGAATAAAAATATCAAGAAAGAAAGTTAAAAAAAATAGCTTTCATCTGGATTCAGACTCTGTCAGTTCTTTTTCTCTGGAAGCAGATGGAATTTTTTAAAAATCATGAGACTCTTGGAATAGTTTTAGATCATTGTATTGTTGAGAATAGCTGAATTATTCACACTGTTCTTTGCACATTATTCCTGTCACTGTGTATATAATATTCTTCTTGTTCTGTTTATCTCACTCTGCTTCAGTTTATGCAAATCTTTCTAGGTTTTTCTGAGTTCCTCCTGTTTGTCATTTCTTATAGCAACATAGTTTTCCTATGATAGAAATCTGGAAAGAATCATATGATAGAATAGAAAGGAATAGATCTTTTTTTCTCAGTGACACATAATACTTTTACAAAAATTGACCATATATTAAGATGCAGAATTTTATAATTAAATGAATAAAAAAGTAGAAATATCAAAAGAATCATTTTCAGATCATAATGAAATAAATGTATTTTTTTAACATTTATTAATATTCATTTTTAACATGGTTACATGATTCATGCTCCACCTTTCCCCTTCAACCCCCCCCCGCCCCCCCCCCCCCCC
>NC_058130.1:239811663-239884137 GCF_016433145.1 Gracilinanus agilis
ATGGGTGCCCCAAACTTGCTCTATTTCTTTTTAGCTGGGTTCGGAGCTATAGGTGAGTGTGGAGGGGGTGGGGGTGGGGTGGTTGCTCAGCTCGCGATTGAGTGAGAGCCCTTTTTAGCCTGGAGATGTCTCGATTCCACGTACCTTCCACGCTGTGCCCTGTTGTGGGGTTCCTCCGTTCGTCTGGACTTGTTTTTATGTCCCCTTGAGGAGTTTTGTGTGTTTCGGTCAGGAGAGGTTTGCCGCCATCTTAACCCGGAACCAATAAATGTATTTTTAATAAGGGACGATGGAGCACAGAATGAAAATTAATTGGAAAATAAATAACTTAATCTTAAAGAATGAATGGGTTAAAGAACAAGTAATAGAAATAATAATTAAATGTATTAAAGGCACTGATAATGAGACAACATACCAAAACTTATCAGATACAGTAAAAGCAGTAATTACATGGAAATGTATATCCCCAAATGCTTATATCAACAAAATAGAGAAGATGGAAGCAGAGACAAGATGTCAGAGAAGGTATATGCACCCATTTGATCTCTATCAAATTACCCTCCAAAACATTATGATATATAATGCCTCAGAATGACTATTGGAGGAGCATAACTACAAAAATACAAAGTGAAGTAATTTTTCAGCCCAAAACAGCTTCAAAAGCCAGGGTGAATGATCTAATGCTATGTTGGCAAAGACATGGCACATGTGCCCTGGTGTACCAGCAGGGAAATGCTCTCCTCCCCCTCTCCAATGTGCCAGAGGACATTTTTGCAAACCCCACCCCTCTGCCCAGCAGAGGTAAAGTAGGGGGCTCACAGGCAGCTTGAAGGTGCAGTTTGGGCAAGTGATCTCTAAAAAATTGGCCAACGCTGATCTAGAGTGGAGGTAGAGTGCAAAGTGGAACACCAGGGCAGTCCCTACCATAGAAGTCTTGGGTACAGTTGAGGTGGTAGTAAAGACTTCTGGAGCTCTCAGCTACAGATGTGAAGGTGGGGTAAGACTACTGCTCTGAAGGAGATTGCAGAGGTCACGTTGCTGGCCCTAATTGCAAGACTTGTTGCCTTGTTCATATGTTATCCAGGAAGCAGTTCTAGATCAGTTTCAGAGTAAAAAGGAGCACTAACACACACCAGTTTTTACGGCCATAGGGGAGCAGCAGACCCTGGTTCCAAGGAGCAAAAGAGTACTTGTGATTATTCAAACTAGAGCACAGCAAAGAGAGTATTAAATATACCTTTCCTTACCCTATCTGAGATCATTATTGCTACTCCTGCATATATTGTTTTATACAATTCTAACAATAACCTTATGATCCTGTAAGGTAGATTGTACAGATTATATTCCAACTTTTATAGATGAAAATATGAAAATAAAGAAAGATTTGTAAAGTAGAAATAACACTGAAATATTCAACATCAGGGGATGTGTTCTTGTCCCAGATCTGCCAATAATATTTGAATAATGTTATTTAATACAATATTTCTGGGCCTCGGTGTCCTCATATTAAAAAAAATGGAGGGAAGTAAACTGGCATCTGAAAATCAGTTAGAAATTTCAGAGTCAGATTTTAACAAATATAAGAAAAATCTCACAAAAGTAATGTGTTCCTTAGAGATCTTTAAGTCATGCCAGAATGATATAAATAATATCAATGATTGTGTAGGAAGTGACTTGGATGACCTCTAGAGTCCTTTCCAGATCTATGATTCTATGATCTTTGAAATGCAATACCTAATATAACTTTATCATGCTTCTTTTGACACAATTGATTACCCTATCCTCCTAAACAGTCTCTTCTAAGGGTTTTTGTGACACTAGATTTCATTATACTTCTCCTTCCTATTTGAACACTTTTTCTTGGTCTATTTTGCTTGCTTATCACCCATATTATATAACCTAACTATGAATGTCTCACAAGTTTCTTTCCTATGTGCTCTCTTTTCTTCTTCCTGTACAATGTGTCCCTTGATAATTTTATCAACTCTTAGAGGTTTACCTAGCATTTTTATATATCACACACACACACACACACACACACACATCCACTACAATCTCACTCTTAAACTTTAACCTCATCTCACCAATTCCATATGTGTCATTCCAAATTAGATATCCATCTCAAACTTAATATATCCAAAACTGAACTCATCATCTTTCTTCCAAACTCTTCCATTTTTAAAACTTTGTTATATTGGTAAAAGATCTCACCATATTTCTATTCTGCTAAATTTGAAGCATTAGCATTATCCTTGCTATTCTACTCATCTATAATAAGCATTGATATAGGTATTTGGAGATGTACATTTTATAGATAAATACATATTGCAAAATATTGATGTTTCTATCTTAACCACATCTCTTCCTGTCTAAAACTCTCTAATCATCAAGCCATCACCTTAGTTTAGGTCTCCATTATCTTTCACTTAGATTAATGCAAGAGCTTCCTAATTTATCTCCTTGACATAAGTATCTCACCACCTCAGTCCATCCTACATTCTTCTGCCAAACAATTTTCATTAAACATAAATCTGACCACATGACTTTTACACTCAGTCAATTCCATCAGTGTCCTATTGAAATCAGGATAAAATAGAAACTTTTCTATTTGGCTTTAAAACCTTTTGTAACCTTGCTCAAACTAATCTTTACAACCTCTTTGGACATTACTTATCCTCCTGCTCTCTGGGATTCATTCAAACTGGCCTTCTCTCTTTTCCTTACATATGGCACTCCTCTTATCCCCATGTTCATTTATGCATTGTTTATTCCATATGCCTGAAATGCATTCCCTTCTTATATCCATCAAGCATCATCTTCCACATGAAGCCTTATATGATTATCCCTAGCTATTTATCTTGGATTTAGCTACATTGTTATATCTATTTTTATCTATTCTTTTACTTACATATCCATATGTCTTTTTCAATCAGATGTAAGCCTCTTGTATATAATGATTATTTTCTTTTATTGTCTTCGTATTGCCAAAATATAGAAAAGTGCCCAAGACCTAGTAGGTACTTAATAAATACTGATTAATTGATATCTAAATTCAATGTGAATAAATGTTGAATGCTGTGATCAAGTTCACATCAGAGTTGTATCATAAAGTTGGGACCAAAAATCCAACATTGCCAATTAGATTGAAAAAAAACAACATCAACAACAAAATCTGGTAATTGACTCCAAATATCCAAATATCCAAATACTCAGATGTTAGGGAAGACACAGATGCAATATCCAGATGATTACTTTTTTTTTTACTTTTTAGCTAGGTGTATGGGTTTTATATAAAGTTAGTTATAGATCAAATTAAAAGATATTAATACGAATGAGTTTCAATGTCATTTAAGTGTCTTTTTTAAAACTTTGTAATATTTCACACCAGAATACAGCTTGACAGATTGAATGGGCTGGACTATTGTTCTGACAATGCTGAACTCTTTTCCATTCCTCATACCTCCAATGCTTCCTTTCTGATGATTATTTCCTATTTAAACTATATATTGTTTGCATGTATTTCAAAGCATATTATCTTCCTTTTTAGATTGTGAATTCCTTAAGGACAAGAACTGCCTTTTGCCTTTCTCTGTATACCCTATCTGTTAGCACATTGCCTGGTACAGGAGGCACTTAATAAATGTTTATTGGCTGTTGCTGACATTGTAAAGGGTTTCTTATATTCTGTGTCAAAGCACAACAAAGGGTTAATTCTATTTAATTATTCATCTACATTCCAGACTATATATTGCCTCACCCTTCCCCATATACAAGAAGTGTACACTACCATTTGTTTTCCAATTCTTTAAACAGGATTCTATTTTTATTTCTTGACAAGATGTGATTATAAAGGCAAATGAACACTTCCAGTAAGGAAACTCCCATATCAAAGTAGGTTGGAACCTGCTCTTTAACCTATAGCTGCTATCTAAATAATTGTCGAGATCTATTTATCATCTCCACATAACCTGATGACAGCTTAGTTGATAAGAAGTAACAGGACATGGGAGACTATCTTGACTGTTAACTCTCATAGCTGTTTCTCTGAAGTGCCATTGAGTCACAAGTTTATTACATATGAAAATTCAAACTCTCTTTCATCCAAAAGCACCCCCCAAAACTTTGCAATTGCATAGAAATACGGGTTATGTTATATCAAAACACAAAAGGTCTCATTGGCTTCAGAATAGAACAAGGCCAATGCTAAATTCTGGCTGGCCCATTATTGAAAGCTAAGTCTGGGAATACTTTCTCAGGGACGAATAACCCCAGTGGAGGAGGTTTTGTCTAAAATTTGTCCATTATTGATCTTGGCTTGTCTAGAAACTACTTTTGAAACAAAAACAGTTGTATTTCTGACCAAAGGAGAGAATGTCAACCTCTTGACTGTTGGTTTGCTAGGAGTTTAAAGCTTTTCATTAAGGCCACAATACTTTTCAACAAGAAAAGGTGTGGATCACAAAAGGACCATCAAAAGAGGAATCTCAGATTTTTATCTATTTGAGACTGTTTTTCTTATTGGCTTCCCACAAATAATAACATTACATGATGAGATAAATCTTATGTGGTATCATCAGATTAGAAAAATGCAGTCCTTTAGGGGTATTCAAAAGTTAAATTGTTAAACTGCATCTGTTGAATGAGTCTTTTTGCACAATACATAAACTAGTTCAGAAATAGACAAATTGTGGTTTCTATTCATAAGAATAGTATTAGTAGTAGTATATTATTAGTAGTAGTATAACATGTTTCCCCTTTACTAAGGATTGTTGGCAGATATTTACAGAGAAGTCCATAAAGTTCCAGCATGCATCAGATTTCTTTCTAACCCAACTACACATGCACTTAAAACAAAAATAGCCTGTGCAGAGATAAACACAAAGATTAAAATGATGCTGTGAATAATTGTTGTGAATCTGTCTTTTAAATCTATGGTTCTTTTAGCAGCACTAAAGTATGATAGAAATATGTATGAAAGAGAACAGTAGATTGATCCCCTTTGTATCCTGAAATATGATGGACTTTTTCTGGTCTTTGAATATGTTGAATTTTTTTAAGGCTCTCATCTGGCCAAGAAAAAACAATAGTCAAATTGACTGATATATCTATGTCTGAGGATGACATCTTCATAGAGATTGTCTTGTTTTACTAGAAGACAAACAGAAGGGGTGTGAATGTGTGCGTGTGTGTGTGTGTGTGTGTGTGTGTGTGTGTGTGTGTGTGTTTGTAAGAGTGGGAGCAGATAGCAATAGCTTTACGGTATCTTTTAAGGAGAATTCAAAATATTCATTAGACATTCTTGCAAATATACCTTTTTTGATGACCAATAACAATGGAATCCTAGAGCAATCAAGTCTCCTCTCCAGGTCTTCAAAGGGTCTCCTTTCAATAAGACCTGGATAATTTCCCTTTTGATATGCCTGAGAAATTCAGACTTAGACAGGTGCTCTCTCTTTCCCACCTCCTAACCCCTGCTGTTCGTGCATCATTTTTCCTCAGTATCAAAATACAGATGCAAAACACGGAGCTATAAACTCGACTGATGGGTTGATTTCTTGAGGAGGAGGCAGAAAAGAGTACATATGATTTAGAATCTACATCTGGCTTTATTGTACGTGAAGCCCTGAGGCATCAAGTTTGACAGTTGTTGTGTCTGACATAGCTATTTTTATCTGTGCAAATGCAGCTAGAACATACCAAGTGATGAGGGGCAAAATGTCTTGGTAATTTTGGAAAACAGAGCAAACAAACTTGATTTTATGACCCTCAATTACCCTGTCAGGGTTTGATAACCTATATAATCTTTCTGTATCCACAGAAGACAAACATAACCATTCAAATTAGCAAGTTTAGTTGAACAAGTTGAATCAACAGGGTGGGGTGGGGGAGATTATTTCTTATCCTCTAAATCAAGAAAATACTTGAAATGAATTAATTGGATTCCTAAAAAGTTGTCAGAGTTATATTTTAACATATTTTATATACTAACATATACTCATGTATGTTGTCATAGAGTCAATAGTATCTTCTCAGGAAATATCTGTGTTTTGTCCACTAAGGAATATTTAGCCATGTAGATGAAGGCTAGGTAAACCGTGCCCTAAGTGAATCATGCAAAATGCACTTGTGCCAGAATGAGGGTGGACAGAATATTGGATTTGGAATAAGGAAAACCTGGGTTTAAATCCAGACTAGGTCAGGTATTTAGTCTCTCCAAGATTCAGGTTTTCATTAAAATGGGTTTAATAATGTCTACAGTACTTATTTCACAGTTTTGCTATGAAAATGAAGTGGAAATAATGCATGTAAAGCATTTTATAGCCCTTAAAGTCTTATATACAGGTCAGTTATTGTTAAAAACAATAATAATAAATATAGGTGAATGGAACTCATCTCTATCTTCTCTTTCTGTCTCTGTTTCTCATAAGAATTTGGTTCAGTGATGTTGCTTTATGTAAAGCTATCATCAATATATTTTAAAATGCAGAAGGTAAATGCATTTAAAAATACTTTTCCTCCTTTATGTTCATGCATATTTGAAAAGAATCTCTCTTAGAATGGGAATGATTACTTTTGAAGAATTCATATTTGCCAATTACCTTGCAACCTCCAATATATTGTTCCAGGGTCTCAGAAATATTACAATTTGGTGAATCTGAAATTTGAAATTTCCAAGATCAGGTGGCAACAACCTTTTATCAAGCACAGCTGGTTTAATCAGGCAAAGAGAAAAATCCATGGATCATCTAATCAGCAATCCAGAAAAGGTACAGAAGACCAGGATGATATAGAACAAAACATAGATAAAAGAACAGAAAGTTAGATTTGATGACGATAAACAAAAATATTTGGTCAACAGTCTGCTAAAGAAGCCAGTAAAGAGATGGAAAGGTAGAAAAAAATATGAGAATACAAAAAAAATAGATCAGAGAGAGAGAGAGAGAGAGAGAGAGAGAGAGAGAGAGAGAGAGAAAGAGAGAGAGAGAGAGAGAAACAGACAGACAGGCAGACAAAGACACAGACACAGACACAGACACAGAGACAGAGATAGAGATAGACAGAGACAGAGAGATAGAGACAGAGAGAAAGAGAAAGAGACAGAGAGACAGAGAGAGAGGATAAAAAAATTCAGACTATTGAGCTCAAAGCAGGAAATCTCAAAACGACCAACAAGACAATCAATGATGTACCATCCTGGATAGGATAGGATAGAATATGGCTGTGATATGGATATCCTGTTTCTTCACACAAAGCAAGGTGATCTATATCAAGATCGTGACAAGTTACTTCTCTAGGTCTATTAGGTCATGTAATTATTAAGATAATTTCCTTTCCTACAATAATATCTATGCTTTCTCTTTTGCTTAATCTCAGTGTTATTCTCCTTCACATGATAGCCTCTTAGAAGTCAGTAGCAGTAAGGGACTAGACTAAATAGCTTTTGAAGTACCTTCTGGACCAAATCTATGAGACTATGATCAGAACTCTATAAACAGAAAAGGAGGTAATCTAATCATATAGCAAAAGCAAGGGATAGCCAAAGGACAAACTATATATATGTAATATGAAGAAAGATAGAGGAAACCTTCTGGAATGTTAAGCAGACTCTCTATGGAAGATTTATAAGAGGGTATGGACAACTTACCTGTATGAAGCATAGTTGGATTGTGAGCTTCCCTGTTACTGAGAGTACCTATTTCACTGAGAACATATATTCAATTACTATATGCATAGATGGGCAGAGAAACACATATATATTATAAGACATTCATATACAGAGTACCATATATTACATTTTCCACAAATAAGAATTGTAAGCTTGAAAAGCATAAATAGAGGGGTTTTTGTCAATTCTCAGATGCAACAGAAATTCTTGAAAATTACTCTCTTTTAAGAAGGGCAAATATAGGGAAATATCATAAACTCACAAAGCAAAGCCTCACATTTATAAATAGGCAAAATTCTATTCCCATTTTAATACTAATGAAAATTATTCTTACCACATGCTTACAAAAAATATTCATTACAGCTCAAATCTAATTTGTGTTCTCTAAGCAGCTATAATAGAATCAGAGAATATTTCCATAATATCTTTTATGTTCACGTCAGCAAGATAACAGTTTCATACTCAAAGATTCCTAATTGATTTGACCATAAAATAAGTCTTTTGTTCAAAGAAGGGCAAGAAACATACAAAAAGAAAGAGAGCAATTCAACTTTCAGATGTATGCTGAATACAGACATCCTGGGGCCAATAAAATAGTGAATGCAAAAAAAATTAGGTTTGGTAATAAAAAGATGAAATTGACCAAGGAGTGATTTATCCATAATAACTTCACAAAGACAAAGGCATATTTCTATGGGGCTGGTTTTGAAATGGAAAATGGGCATAGTTTGCTTCAAAAAGAACACCAGATGTTTATAAATAAGCTACTTCTTAATCAGGTATATCCAGTGGATTTTTCAAGAGTAATAAAGAAGGCAATTTAGAGGCAAGTTTTGTTATTGAAGTCATTAAATAATATTTTATGTTATAGATGTACAAATACTTTCTCATCCCTTTCAATTTTCAGATTTGAACTTGAACATTGAGAGTTCTCATAAAACCCACAGAGTACAGATTTTCATCTCTTTATACACAAAAACCAGTGATTTGTCTTGTATGGGGAAGAAGTGAATAAAGAATTAAGTCTCAGATGAAGTCCACTCATCTATAGAGATTAATCCCATCTGTTAATTACTTCTGTAGCATTGCAAAGTAACAAACTCTCCATTCCCACCCATTCTTCAAGGGACAGTGGTCCTCAAGTTGGGTGTTCTAGTGGAAAAACAGCATTTCCTAGAATGCCATGGCTCAAAGCTGCCAAGAAGGGAGAAAAGATGAACCACAAGTAAAAAAGAAGAAGGGGAAAACCCACATTGGGGAGATTATGGTAATGAGAAAAAGCCCCAAACCAACTTCATGGGATGGCTCATGTAGTTGAAAGATAAAAGGTCAGAAGTACCTAAGGCAGTTCCAAGATGGCAAAACAATGCTGAAAGGAAACAAACCAGGAGATACAGAACAAATAGCAGCAGCAATATTAAAAATTAATGGTTATATCTTTAAAGGCAATGGCCAGGCTTTAAGATAGTGGCAATTAAGTGATCTTCAAATCCATCCTGAAGGTTCTTAGATTATGAACATTTTCCGGGGGCTTTTGTATTTGGTTTATTGAGTTTTTAGGGTTTGAGATTGAACCATTGTATAGGAAATGAGTTAAGAAACAGCATTCACTTTAAAGTGATACTACTAAAAATAAAAAATAAGAAAGTGATACTTTTTCCATGTTAATTTTGTTGACTGGAATCACTGTTTGGTTTGAAGAAATGGAATCAAATACCAGTAGGGGAGAAATATGAGCAGCTAGGTGGCATAGTGGATAGAGCTGAGCCTAAGGAAAATTCATCTTAATTAATTGAAATCTGGTCTCAAACTCTTACTAGCTATGTAGCCCCATACAAGTAACATTTCCCTGTTTGCCTCAGTTACATCATCTGTAAAATAAGTTGGAGGAAGAATGGCAAACAACTCTAGTATATTGGCCAAGAAAACTCCAAATGGAGTCAGGAAGAGTTGTACATAATTGAACAAGAAGCAACAGCAACAGTGGAGAAATAAAAGGTATCTGCTTTCTGAGAGAGACAGTTTAGATGTGGAAATAGCCATGGAAAGATCATGGAGAATAGTCTTAATTGTTAATATGCCTTCATGCTGTATACTAGGGTCTTTTCCCAAAGCTCCAGTTCTCCAAAATGTCTAATAACACATCCCTACCTGTTTTATATCTTTGGGCATGGCATAGATGAAAGATCACTGACTCTTGAGTCAAGGTACTTGGGTTCAAATTTCCCTTCAGAAGCTGATCCATGTGTGATACTGGGCAACTCTTTTAACATTTCTGGGCATCAGTTCATTCATCTTTTAAAATGAAGGGTTTGCAGTAAAGAAAGCATATGAGATGATTTATAAAGAGTTTTGCAAACCTTAAATACTATATACATGATAGTTTTTTGTTATCATCATATAAAAATTTTTATTAGTAGACATCTGAGATCTCTTTCAGTTCTAAATCTAAATGGGAAATTGTAAATCATCATTCTTTGCACATCCTATTTTGTGTTTGTGTGTTTTCTCTTATAAATGCTCCACAGAAGATCAGACTTCCATTCCAGAAGCCATTCTCTGATACAAGAGTTCTAAATTTGTTTTGATGTCATAGATGGTGAAACTCATGCACCTTTTCTTAGCCTCTTTTTTCTTTTAAAAATATTTTTATTTAAGTGTTTTTCCATAGTTACATAATTCATGTTCTTTCCCTCCCCTTCCCTGTCCCCTGTCCCAGAGCCAGCAAGCAATTCCACTGGGTTATACATGTATTATCACTCAATATCTACCTATTTCCATATTGATCATTTTAGTAATATTTTTTAAAAACCAAAACCCCATATCAATACCCATACAAACAAGTGAAAAATCAAACGTTTTCTTTCTGCATTTCTATTCCCCCCATTCTTTCTCTCAGTGTAGATAGCATTCCTTCTCATGTCCCCATTGTTATCAGTAGCAAGGTTGATTACATATGATCATCCCACAATGTTTCAGATTCTGTTCTCCTGGTTCTGCTCATTTCATTCTGCATCATTTTGTGGAGGTCTTTCTAGCTCGTATGGAAATCAAGCAGTTTATTGTTCCTTATAGCACAATAGTATTCCATCATCATCATATACCACAATTTGTTCAGCCATTCCTCAATTGACGGGACAACCCTTTATTTTACAATTTTTTGCCACCAGAAAGAGCGTGGCTATAAATATTTTTGCACAAACATTTTTCATTATTATCTTTCTGGGGTACAAACCTACTAGTAGTATTGCTGAACCAAAGTGGACCCTTTCTTAGAATTATATTTTTAAATGCATAAAACAATATACATTTTATCTTAAAGGAAACCAATTATGACGAAATAAGGATACAAAATTTTACGTATATGTACATATACAAAATTCCTGGTGGACAAGTTAAGATTTTTTTTTTCTAAAAGTTGTCTTATTTGTAAAGACTACCAACACAGTGTTTAAACATCTTTTGTGCATCCTAAATAACTAGCCTACTTCCTTTTCAAGTCAAATCAACTTAAATTTTCTTTGATTATGCTTTTTACTTTAATTTTTGTACTTAGTTTTTTCTCTTGGAACATGTGGCAGTCTGCTTGGAACCATTCTCCATTGCTCTATGTCCTTTAGGGTGACCTGAAACACAGATTTTTTTCAAAGATTATGGTGTTTTAAGATTCACTACCATATTGCATCTCCAGGAGAACACATTTAAAAATATGAGATTTTAATTTCTTTCTCTTCTATCAAGTGAAATGTGTGTGGAAGAGAGTCAGAGAAGACAATCAGATATAGATTTGTGATTGGTGTCAAGCATACTTTTATAAGATTAATTCCAGGATATGAGGGGGAGAATTCTAATTCTGTCTTTTGTGTCTTGACAGTAGAGCTACTAGATCAACTATTTTGACTAACTATTCCTGTCACTTTTTCAGTGAATTGATGAGTTTTTCAACTTTATTAGACAAATAAACAATTTGTTTTCTGCTGCTTTGCAGACATTGTGTTTTCAGGTTCTGTAGCATAGTAATGTTGGTGTCCTAAATGCAGTAATGTAATATAATTATGATTTGAAACTCTAGGACTTAAGCCAGTTTGGCCTCAAAAGCACCTGCAAGTTCCCTTTTTGAAATATATTTTTATTCTTTAGCAAGAATATATTTCTCCAACTGACTACCAATAGTAGCATTTTAATTTATTTTGCTATCTTCCTTGTTTTTTATCTTGGTCTTCTTGAGAATAGTAATAATTAAACAAGTAATTATGTTTCTGTACTTATATCTCTTTGTTCTTATAAATATAATATATGATGTCTGATTTCTGAAATAAATTTATAAGTAAATGTATTGTCTGCTTTAGCTATGATAATAATAGCTAGACTTTTATGTGCTTTATATCATTTTGCAAAGGATTTAAAAAATCAATTCATTTTATTATTGAAAGTTAGTTTGAGTTAGTGACCCATTTTCCTATTTCTTACTTTGCAATCAGTGTTGAGGCAGGCTCTGCTGTGGAAGGTGACAATAATTCTGTAGTTTTTTGCATTACCTAATCTTTGGTATGCATCCTTTATTGCCCCCAAATTCATCCCTTTCAATCTTACATTAATTCATCTCCTCTTTTAATTTCATGCTACCCTTTATCATCCTCTCCAACCTTCTCTCCTTTTTTTACTTCCCCTTCCAACCCTTCTGGTACCTTCTCAGATCCTTTCATTTCTTCTCATAACATTTTGAGCCACTAGTACAACCCCAAAGTAGTTTAAAATGCTTTACTTGGAAGAAACCATATTCCCTCTCACAAAAGCTTTTTTTGTTGTTAAAAAAATCTTAACTATGATTTTAAAAAGATTTTTTAAAAAATTTCATGATACCATCTCATAAATTCTTTTAGCAAAGCAGTTCCTCTTATGGTCAAGTTCAAGGATATAATTTAGAAATAAAAACAAGTTTCAAGATCTACTTTCCAGTCTACTAATATAACATGCTTTTGTTCTTCAATAAATTTATTCACTTAAGTATTCAGCACTGTTAATGCCCTTTAATTTTTTAAACAAACTAAAACAACATAGCTATGGGTTTCAAATGATGAAGAAACTATGATTTATCTGAATGAGAATCTAGGAGACACAGATAATTTTAGGACAATAAAGGGAGGAATGCCTTTTCTGTGTTAGGACAAGTTTTTGCTATTCTTGTTTTTGCTCAGGGCTGTGATTTCATCAATTTAGGGTACTCCTGGTATGGAAGCTTATTCCTCTGTTACACACATTCACCTATAGTGTAGAATCTTTCAGAACTGTGTGAGTCACTGAGAAAGTGACTTAGCCATAGTCATAACAATCTGTGACTATCAGACACAAGATCTAGATTTTCCTTATAGTTTGGCCTGTGCTCTATCAACTATGCCATTTTGACTTTTTTATAACATGAAACCAAAGCTTTGTCTATATGATATGTAAAATAACTGGTTAATTTCATTAAAAAATCAATTCAGTAAAAAGAAGTTTGCAAAGTTATAGACAAAGTAAGAAGTTGGTTTGTTGTTTTTCTTTTTTGTAAATGAAGACAACCTTATAAAGACTTTTTTCAACAGTAACTAGAATGACTGCTATATGTCTGAATGAATTTAAAGCAACTGGTCGATGTAGGCTATTGGCTAAGTCAAACAATAAAGGAAGTTTTAGAAAGTCAGTCAAAGAGGTAGAGAATAGACAAAACCACAAATTATGGGACATTTCATTTTCAATGATGATGTTGTTTAGCCAGAGGGTTTTCAAATTCAATGGGAAAGGCAGATAGTTTTTAGTAATTCATTTAGAGAAGTAGGTTTCCAGCCATCTGACCAGGGCATAGCATATAGACCTGAGGTAGAATTGAACTGGCCTGTAACCCTGAGCCCATCTGAACTGTTGCAGTGTAGTTGATTGATGAGCCAACAAAAGCAGGCAGACTAAATGTTATGATCTGGTCTGATTTATTCCTAGTCAGAGAAATGACCAAAGGCTGAAGAGGAAAACTGAAAAAATGATACCATTAACAAAGAAAAATGCAATGACAAGTCATATAACATTGAGATAGGAAGGACTGCCTACATATTTATCTGGCTTGCTTCATTAAAATAAAATTATCAGAACAATATTAGATCTTACTTAGTTAACATATATTAGCATTGTTTAACTATTTAGGTTCCCCGAATACATACCTTTTCCAATATAAACAACTATGTTGTTTAAAAATTAACAGTTAGCTCTTATAAAATAGTATCTGATCCGTTAATCCAGGGTTGGGGGAAGAAATTTTTGTCTTTAAACCTTAGTTTTTTTATTGTATCAAACTTTTATTATATTTAGTGCCTTAATAACTTGAGATCACAGTATTTAGATAATGACGTTCCATTCCCTTATTTTACTGAAAAGGAAATTGAAAGCCTGACAGGTCAAGTGACTGGCCCCAAGTTCAAACAATTAGTAAAAAGCAAAGTAGTGAATCAAAATCTAAACTTCTTGTCTGTAAACTCAGGGCTCTTGTCACTAAACCACTCTTTAATAGGTTGAACATACTTTAAGCTGTAGACTAACTAGTGTAGATTTTAAAATTAATATTCTATATCTCCAATGTATAATATTTATAAAGTTTTATTAATATTTAACTAGAGAGCTAGAGAACACAGGGAACTTTCACCACTCAATTCCCGTGGGAGAGAGAGAGCATGACAGAGAGATCCCAAACTATATACAGACCATGTAAGGACACACGTATACCAAATGCAATAGGAATTGTTGATAATACAGAAAGGAATTTTGGGCAATGCAGTTTCAGGGGTTCAAGATTTTCCAACTATACATTAGTTATAATTCTGGAAGAATGTTCCTGTTCCTGTTTTCTAAGACTAGTAATAACCAGAGGAAAAATTTGTGGGGACAAATTATGGGATTTCTCATGATTTGACATCACTTACAATTGAATGATTAATACTGTGTTTAACTTTCTGACAAATAAAGATTTTTTAAACTATCCTCTATTATTAACATTCTAATTGTATAGAAGATAATTAACTATTTTCATGCTGGAGTATATGGTTTATAATATTTTTCCAAGCAAATACTTATGTCATGGAGCCTGGAAACACTTCCAATACATTTTTCCCTTTCCCCAAAAAAAATTCATATCAAAAGTCAAACAATTCATCAGGACAATACCTTTTTAAAGCCACATTTACCTTTTAGGTTTCACTTGATAAATTCTGACCTTAAAATTCATCAGTCCTTCTGTAATTTAAAAAAAATTGACTGAAGTAAAATTGCATTTGCCCACAACTTTTGTTTAATTTTTGCAGAGGCATCAGAACATTTCAGAAGGATCAAGTGACACTGATTTCATTTGTCTAAGTAGATAAATCATCTGTATTGAACTTGTCTCCATCAGCATGACAGTGCTTATTCATGATTCAATTTCCAATTCCCTCCCCCCCTTTTTCACTTTATGTAGAACTAGTGTTTAAACAGGGGAAATTTCAAGGTCATACAGGTCATTCATTTTAATAAGGACTTCCATAGAAAACAGTGGCAGAAATACATTATAACAGATATTTCCCCTGCCCTGATTCATTAATTTGTATTGAATTTTGGTGACATTGAAACACGGAAAGAAGGAAATGATCTTTTTATGAGTGAACAGAGTAGGGAGATTATTTTCTTTTCTTTAAATCTATTAATTCTAAAAGTTTATCTTTTAGTGTGAGGAATGAGATGCAAGGCAGGGGAGAAAGCTGTTCAATTCTATAAGCAGTTTAATAGTAACATAAAGAAACCAATATTTGAAAACAATTAAATAACACAGAGTCTATCAATGTTGTAATGGAAGAATAGTACAGTCCAAAGATTAAGTCATGACAACAGAGTGGAGAATAGGTTTTCAGAAATATTCTCTTAATGCTTTCTTTGATGGAATGTTTAGAACGGACTCTGGAACTGTGATTTCATAAGTGGAGGGAGCTACCAGTTTGAGTAGCAAAGGGAGTATCCCACTAATGATTATATCAGCAGCTCCTCAACAATTTTAGAGTCTTAGAGAAGTATCTCAGAGTATTGAAAAGTTATTTGATTTGTCCATGGTCACATAGATAATATATGTCAAAGGCATGATCTGAATCCTAGTTTTTTGTTAATGAATCTGGGTCAATCACACATTTCCTCTTCAATTCTCATGAGATCTTAACAAGCCACAAAGAAATTAAACAAAAATTTCAGTAGCACATGATTCCTCAGTTTTTTGTAGATCAGGAAGATACAGTCATGAAAGAAACCAGCATGGCTGATAAACAGACCTCTATAGACTAGAAGAACCTAATAGGAAGTACTTCACATAGAGCTCTACTACCAAAAGAATTACCTTAAATTGTTAGTAAAGACTTTTTATGACAGTGCTAAAAAATTAGTAATGAGAAATTAGATAGGCTTAGCCCATTATTTCTATATATGCCTTTCTCTTTATGATACTGATGATGCATTATTTCTTGTTAGGATTGTATTTCTCTACCTGATGTCAGGGTACAGTACACTGTAAAAAAACATAAATTTCTAATAAATGTTGCCAAGTAGAGGTCCTGAAAAAATCTTTTAAAATATTTGCATTATTTGTGAGCAAATAGGTGTCTCTGAAGCATTTTGAAGGACATTTGTCCTTTTAAGTAGGTTAAACATTTCCCCCCCATAATTCCATTTATCCAATTAATTTACTTAGCAAGCATTTTTCATAGATGATGTGAAGATAAAATTTAGCCCAACTATTATCCAAGTCATCATAAATTCCACATTAATGAGTCAAAATTAATGAGTTTATATTCTACCTCTTCTAAGAATATGTATAATTTTATGTAAAGTTGTACTTGCTGATTTTGCATGCATTACATAATACTTTTGAGTGCTCTTATTTGAATAAAATTTGGCAATTATTTCTTCAATTAAATTGTGTAGATAAAGTAAATAAAAGATTATTAAGTATTTGCCATTAAAACTATATATAAATATTTATATGGCATCCATCATTGTAGTAGCTAGGTGTCTGTATGTTTCTTCTGTGTTATTGCTGAAAATTTAAATGCCAAGCAGTCAGAAAATCCAAATCTATGGTTCCCATGCCAATTATAACTCAGTCTCTTGGCACATCTGGTATGTAGTATTTTCTATTACTGTATAGTATCTTATATTTATGCCTTAATACATATTTGCCTTACAGCACAGTTATGATTCCTACGAGAACTATAACTTTACATTTCATGATGCTTGTTTTAAAATTCTCAGCCATAACATTGCACTAATATGTTTTCTGTCTCTGCTTCCTTGCTTTGTTTTAAAGAATATCTAATGATTGCATTTTAGCCTCCTCATCCCCTAGTGTCAGAATGTATTCCAATGTGTGAATCAGGTCACATTTGAATTTTTAACCTTCATAAATAAGTATAAGCGATTAATCACAAGTGGCACCCAGACCAATCTACAAGGAGAATTTTACATAGGACACATTTAGGGCATCAATTGCATTCATTTTAAAAAAAATCTGTTTTCAGAGCAAATATTTAGTGTTAGCAAAAAAAAAAAAGTCATTTTATTCTAAAAGATCCCATGTACTCTGGGCATATAAAGTTACATATGATACAATATGTATGCAAATGTATATGTATACATTTGTGTATATGTACACACACATATTATATTATATGTGTTGTATTATAAATTCCTGATAACCTATTTCAATTAGGTATTGTGGTTTTTTTCTTCATTGACAAATTTTACTTTGACACAGCAGGTAGACCCAAACAATTGCCTCAAAAAAATGACTTGAACAATTCATTTTGATAAAACTGTTGAGCAAAGAATTATAATTCAATTAAACTCAAATCAGTTAAATAAGCATTTATCAAGAGCTGCCCACATATAATGCAATGTCACAAAGTCTTGGAGACCCAAGGATAAAAGAAAATAGTCATTTACATTAAGGAACTTATATGATACTTGCAGGATACTGCATATACATAGGTATAGGTTAATGTGCTACATACAAAATAATAAAAATCATTTCATGAGTGAGAGAATGTAACTGCAACTAAACTATCTCTTCAAACTCCATAATAATGGATGTTAGATTGGATTTTGGGAGATACCCTAATGCCCATTCACTCATATTCATATTGCCAACATTCAAAGTTTACTCTAGAAATTTTCACATTATAGTACCTATAGAAGTCTACAGAGATGTGGATTAAATATGACTTAAGATCCCATACATACACTAAATGTAAATAATGCATTTATCAGGTGTAGGAAGGCTTTCTTTTACCTCACCTAAAATATAGAAAACTTAAATGAATCATGGGAACCCAAAACAACTGTAGGACACATAAGATCTCATAATAGCCTATAAAACCCAACATCATTCTCCTTCTACCTAGATCAAGAAACGGGTTGAGAAAAAGATACCTTTTCATTTTTGCAGTTTGCTTTTTGCTATAAAAAGGAACAATACTTTAATTTCAATGTGTATATCACAATTTTTATTCATTGATTTGGAGTTTTATTACTTGTTGATTATGTTTTCATTTATATAATTTTACTCTTTATGGCTCTTTATTTTGCATCACTTCATGCAGATTTTGAATTCTGTATATTTTTCATTCCTTTTTTATAATAATATTCTATTAGATTCAATAGTCACTATTTAGTTATCCCCCAATTTAAACTTTTTACAAATATTTATTCATTTAATTTAGATTATCAGTTTTATTGGCATAGTTTGGCAAAATAGCTCCTAGTAATTACTTTTCCTCTTTTTTTCACTATTTGTGAATTTGCTTTCCTTCTTTCCTTTTCAAAAAATCAATTTTAGTCAATGATATCTATTTTATTGTTTTTAAAAGCTTCTAATTCTATATGTTAGATTTGTTTATTGTTTTGACTTTCAATTACATTAATTACTCCTTTGACTTTTATCTATTTCTATCTTGATATTTAATTGTGATTTTAATTGTTTCTATTTTCTTAGTAGCATGCCCATATTGTTAATCTACTTTCTTTTGCGGATTTTAGTGTTTAGATTACATGTCATTCCTCAGGTATTGGCTACATCCACAAATTTAGTATTTTGTCTCACTGAGTTCATTATCTTTAATGATATTATAGTTCTTATAATTTTTTTCTTTCACCTACCTATTTTTATGATTAAATTGTTCAGTCTCCAATTATTTTAAGCTATGCTTCAACTTTTTATTAAATATATTTTATTGCATTATGGTAAGAAAAAGATGCATTTAGTATTTCTACATTTTCATATATTTATTTCATTTTTATGACCTAACACATGGTCAGTTTTTGAAGGTGTCATGTACAGGTGTAGATAGGTACACTCCTTTCTATTCTCATTCAATATTCTCTAAAAAGTTGTCCAATTACACTTGTTTGAAGACCCCTTGTGACAATAAATTTTCATGTGACATATGCCATCTTCCCATATAATAATGTAAACAGTTTAACCCTATTTAGTCCATTATAATTCTTGACATGTGTACCTTCTTATGCTTCTCATGAGTTCAGTATTTGAATATCAAAATTTCTATTCAGCTCTAGCCTTTTCCTTAGGAATTCTTGAAGAGGGGAAGAGCCAAGATGGCAATAGTAGTAGCAGGAACCTTTTGAATCTCCTTACAAAGCCTTTCAAAAGGGCAGTAATCAAAATCTGATGAATAAAGGGGATCTCCCACTGGACACAGCATAAAAGGTAGGAAGTAAGTGGTAATTCCCACACTATAAAGGGGTGAAACTGCGCTAATCAAAAACCCACGCTGACCACCCCTCCCCCATACCACCTACCACCCCAGTTAGAGTAAAGACCAGGCCAATCTCCAAATTCCTGGGGGCTGGCAAAAGCACTACAAACTTACCCCTAAGTGCTGTGCCAGGCCTTGGCAGTGTGACTCAAGGCTAAAAAACACAGAGCTTGGGCAGCAATGCAACTGGTCACAGCCAATGCAGCAGGAGCTGGAAAGAGAGTCTTAGGGCAAAATGCTTTAATGGGCTTGCTAAACAAAGAACATCATAGATCTACCTGTCATCACTCAGGCTTTTCATGGAAGTAAAGATAATATTAATGCAAAGCCCTGTAACACAGAAGCTAAAAAAGTAATGACCACCAACATGCAGGAATCCTAATCTTCTACCGGCAAAAGGAATAAGAAACAGAAAAAAACAAAGCTCTTGATCCTGGAAAATATATATGGCAAAAAACAGCAAAATATAGAAGCAACAGCAAAGAATGTGAAACAATCAAACACAACCAAACTTTCAAAAAAAAATGGAAATTGGTCACTAGTTCTTAAGGAACTGAAAAAGGAGTTCAAGAGTCAAGTAAAAAAATTGAAGAAAAATGAGAAGAAAAGTGGGAAAAATAAATGAAAATAATTCAAAGAAAGAAAATAACAACTTAAAAGACAAGAGTGCCCATATGGAAAAAGAGGCATAGAAATCAAATGAGTAATAAGCAAATTGTTGACCAGAATTGACCTTTGGAAGCCATGAAAAGCAGAATAGGCCAAACCACAAAGGAACATCAAAAGATCATATCTGAAAATCAATCTTTCAAAGCTAGAATTGGGCAAGTAGAAGCTAATTATCTCACGAGACAGTAAGAATTAATAAAGCAAAATCAAAAGAATGAAAAATAGAAGGAAACATGAAATATATCATTAACAAGACAACTGACTTGGAAAACAAATCCAGGAGAGACAGTTTGAAAATTATTGGACTACATGAAAGCCTAGAGCAACAACAACAAAAAAAATCTTGACCTCGTATTACAAAAAATTATTCCAAAATAAATGCCCTGATATTTTTGAACAAAAGGGCAAAATAGAAAAAGAATCCATTGATCAACCCTATATTAAATCCCCAAAAGACAACTCCGAGGAAAGTTATAGTCAAATTCAAAGCCTCCAGCAGCCAGAAAGAGACAATTCAGATATCAAGGAGCCCCAGTCAGGATTACACAGAATCCGGCAGCCTCCACACTAAAGGACTACAAGGTTTGGAATATAATATTCAGGAATGTAAGAGAATTGAGTCAACAAAAAATAAATAAGAAAAAGGTAAGAGATGTGAAGGAAATCTTAGAAAAATTAGAGTTAATAGGCATATGAAGAAAAATAAATAGGGACAAAAATGAATATATCTTCTTTTCATGATACACGTCAACCAAATGTAAAAGAGCAGAAATAATAAATACAAACTTTTCAGATCATAATGCAATAAAAGTAAAAATTAGTAAGGATACATGGTGAGGCAAATCAAAAATCAATTGTAAATTAAATAATATGATTCTCCAAATTTGGTTGGTTAAAGAACAAATCATAAAACAATGAATAATTTCATTGAAAAGAATGACAACAAGGAGACATCATATCAAAATCTATGGGATGCAGCCAAAACAGTACTCAGTGGGAAATTTATATCTGATAGTGCATGTATTAACAAATCAGGGAGGGAAGAGGTCAATTAATTGGGCAAGCAAATTTTTAAAAATACTAGAAAGAGAACAAATTAAAAATCTCTAGATGATAACTAAATTGGAAATCCTAAAAATTAAAGGAGAAATTAATAAAATTGAAAATGAAAGAACTATTGAATTAATAAATAAGCCTAGAAGATGGTACTTTGAAAAAACAAATAAATGGATAAAGTACTGGTTAATATAATTAAAAAAGGAAAGAAGAAAACCAAATTAACAGTATCAAAGATGAAAAGAAGACCTCACCTCTAATAAAGAGGAAATTAAGGTAATTATTAAGAACTATTTTGCCCAATTATATGACAATAAATTAGGCAATCTAGGTGATATGGATGATTATTTACAAAAATATAAATTGTCTACATTAATAGAAAAAGAAATAGAATACTTAAATAATCCCATATCAGAAAAAAAAAATTGAACAAACCATCAAAGAACTCCCTAAGAAAAAATCCTGAGGACCAGATAGATTCATAAGTGAATTCTATCAAACATTCAAAGAATAACTAATTCCAATACTATACAAACTATTTGACAAAATAAGCAAAGGAGTTCTACCAAATTCCTTTTATGAAACAAATATGGTACTTATTCCAAAGCCAGGCAGATCAAAAACAGAAAATGAAAACTATAGGCCAGTCTCCTTAATGAACATAGATGCAAAAATCTTAAATAGACTTAAATAGACAAAAAGACTCCAGCAAATGATTATGAGGATTATTCACTATGCTCAGGTGGGATTTATACCAGGAATTCAAGGATGGTTTAATATTAGGAAAACCATCCAGATAATTGACAATATCAACAACCAAACCAATAGAAATCACCTAATTATCTCAATAGATGGAGAAAAAGCCTTTGACAAAAACAAACAAACAAAAAAAAAAAACAACACACCCATTCCTATTGAAAACACTAGAAAGTATAAGAATAGAAGAGTCTTTCCTAAAAATAAACAGAACATATTAAAAACCTTCAGCAAGCATCATCTGCAATGGGGTTAATTAGAAGCCTTCCTAATAAAATCAGGAGTGAAACAAGGATGCCCATTATCACCTCTATTATTTAACATTGTACTAGTAACCCTAGCAGTAGTAATCAGAAAAGAAAAAGAAAATGAAGGTATTAAAATAGGCAACAAGGAGACTTCACTCTTTGCAGATTACAGGATGGTCTATTTAAAGAATCCCAAAGAATCAACTAAAAAGCTGAGGGAAATATTCAACAACTTTAGCAAAGTTGCAGGATACAAAATAAATCCACATAAATCATCAGTGTTCCTACATATTTCCAACACATCTCAGCAGCAAAAGTTAGAAAGAGAAATTCCATTTAAAATCACCTTAGACAATATAAAATATGTAGGAATCTATTTGCCAAGAAACACATAGGAATTATATGAACACAACTACAAAACACTTTCCACACAATTAAAACTAGACCTAAACAACTGGAAAAATATTAATTGTTCATGGGTAAGACAAGCTAACATAATAAAAATGACAATCCTACCCAAATTAATTCATTATTTAATGCCATATCTATCAAACTACCAAGAAACTTTTTTATTGAATTAGAAAAAACTATAACAAAGTTCATTTGGCAGAAGAAAAGATGAAGAATATAAAGGAAAATAATTAAAATAATGTGAAAAATGGGGGCCTTGCAATATCAGATCTCAAACTGCATTATAAAAGTGATCATCAAAACAATATGATTCTGTGGGTAGGATAAGCTAACATAATAAAAATGACCATTCTACCCAAATTAATTTACCTATTTACTGCCATACCTATCAAACTTCCAAAAAACTTTTTTACTGAATTAGAAAAAACTATAACAAAGTTCATCTGAAAGAACAAAAGATCAAGAATATCAAGGGAAATAATGAAAAAAAAACATGAAGGTGGCCTAGCAGTACCAGATATGAAACTATACTTTAAAGCGGAGGTCATCAAAATAATATGGTGCTGGCTAAGAGACAGAAGGGAGGATCAGTGGAATAGTCTTGGGGTAAGTGACAGCAGCAAGACAGTGTATGATAAACCCAAAAAGCCCAACTTTTGGGACAAAAATCCACTCTTTGACAAAAACTGCTGGGAAATTTGGAAAACAGTATGGGAGAGATTAGGTTTAGATCAACATCTCACACCCTACACCAAGATAAATTCAGAATGGGTGAATGACTTGAATATAAAGAAGGAAACTATAAGTAAATTAAGTAAACACAGAATAATACACTTGTCAGATCTATGGGAAAGAGAAAATTTTAAAACCAAGCAAGAGTTAGAAAAAATTACAAAATGTAAAATAAATAATTTTGATTATATTAAATTAAAAAGGTTTTGGACAAACAAAAACAATGAAACCAAAATCAGAAGGGAAACAACAAACCGAGAAAAATCTTTAGAACAAAAAACTCTGACAGAGGTCTAATTACTCAAATATACAAGGAGCTAAATCAATTGTATAAAAAATCAAATCATTCCCCAATTCATAAATGGTCAAGGGTCGTGAATAGGCAATTTTCAGATAAAGAAATCAAAACTATCAGTAAGCACATCAGAAAGTGTTCTAAATCTCTAATAATTAGAGAAATGCAAATGAAAACAACTCTGAGGTACTACCTCATACCTAGAAGATTGGCTAAAACTACAGCAAGGGAAAGTAATAAATGTTGGAGGGGATGTGGCCAAATTGGGACATTAGTGCATTGCTGGTGGAGTTGTGAATTGATCCAACCATTCTGGAAGGCAATTTGGAACTAAGTCCAAAGGACGTTAAAAGACTGCCTGACCTTTTATCCAGCCAAACCACTGCTGAGTTTATCCCCCAAAAAGATAATAAGGGAAAAGACTTGTACAAAAATAGTTATAACTGAGCTCTTTGTGGTGACAAAAATTGGAAAATAAGGGAATGCCCTTTGATTGGGGAATTGCTGAAAAAATTGTGGTATCTCTTGGTGATAGAATACTATTCTGCTAAAAGGAATAATGAACTGGAGGAATTCCATGTGAACTGGATAAACCTCCAGGAAGTTATGCAGAGTGAAAGGAACAGAACCAGGAGAACATTATACATAGGGATGGATACACTGTGGCACAGTCAAATTTAATAGATTTCTCTACTAGCAGCAATGCAATGATCCTGGACAATTCTGAGGGACTTATAAGAAAGAATGCTATCCACATCCAGAGAAAGAACTGCAAGAGTAGAAATAGAGAAGAAAAACAACTGCTTGATCACATGGGTCAATGGGGATATAATGGGGGATATAGACTCTAAATGATCACCCTCGTGCAAATATTAATGATATGGAAATAGGTCTTGTTCAATGACACATGTAAAACCCAGTGGAATTGCTCATTTGCTATGGGAGAGGGTGAAAGGAAGGGAGGAAAAGAACATGATCTATGTCACTATGAAAAAAAAATGTTCAAAATTAGATAAATAAATAAATGAAATTAAAATTAAAAAAACAAAACAAAACAAAATGAATAACTTCCCCAGCAAAAAATGAGACGACTAATATAGAGTGGGGGGAAATGGATATATAATGAAATAGATAATTTTTAAGAAATCCTTTTTTTATTTTATTTTTTGGAAAAAAAATTTTCCATGGTTACACAATTCATGTTCTTACTCTCTCTCCCCACCACACCCCCCATAGCTGATGCACATTTCCACTATTTTTAACTTGTGTCATCAATCAAGACCTATTTCCATATTATTGATAGTTGTACTAGCATGGTCGTTAAGAGTCTATATCCCAAATCATGTCCCCATCAACCCATGTGTTCAAATAGTTGTTTTTCTTCTGTGTTTCCACTCCTGTAGTTCTTTCTCTGAATGTGGGTAGCATTCTTTTCCATAAATCCATCAGAATTGACCTGGGTCATTGCATTACTGCTAGTACAAAAGTCCATTACATTTGATTTTACCACAGTGTATCAGTCTCTGTGTACAATGTTCTCCTGGTTCTACTCCTTTCATTTTACATCAATTCCTGGAGGTCATTCCAGTTCACACTTTCAAGCATTGATAAAGAAAAAAACAGACTTAAACAGAAAGTTTGCTGCCCATACACAAAACTCAAGAGAATAATTACCATAACGTAATTGGTGGGGGTGGGGGTGGGGAGAGAATCTTTTCTTTAAAGGGACCCAATAAGTTCAATTGATTTGTATCCCTAGAAGAAAAGAAGATATTGGTAAATATTAAAAATTTTTATTATCAACAGGGTAACTAGAAGAAATTTACTTAGAGAGATCAGTGACAAACTGTATAGGACTAATGTCAAGATATATATGTATATATATGTATGTATAAATATATATAAAACTAGAGGGGGAAAAGGAGATAATATTAAGAAAAATGGGAAAACAGACAAAATGGAGTAAATTTATATTTCATAAACAAGCACATGGAGCAAACAGTGGAGCAGATCAATACACTGGAAGGGTAAAGAGGTTGGAGAGGGGAAATAATTAATTCTTAAGTGCATTGAAATTAACTTAAAGAGGGAAGAACAATCAGCTCCATTGGGGCAGAGAATTTATTCTTGCCCTATAGAGAAGTAGAAGGGTAACAAAAGGACTGGGTGGGGAGGAAAGCAACACGAGGGTGGGGAGCTTAAAAAGATCCTAAAGAAGAAAAAGAGGGGAATAAGAAGAAGGAAGAAAAGGAAGTGCAATAAGGGAGGGGATCAGGGGAACTGATTAAAAACAAAATACTGGTATAGAAGGAAAAAGTGAAAGAAGAAAGGACAGGACAAGGAAAGAGAATCAAAATGTCTGGAAATACACAGTTGATTATTATAACCCTGAATGTGAACGGGATGAATTCGCCCATAAAACAGAAGCAAATAGCAGAGTGGATTAGGAGCCAAAATCCTACCATATGTTGTCTACAAGAATTCCTTTTTTAAAAAAAATTATTTCTAAATATTTTTCCACTTTTACATGATTCATTTTCTTTCCCTCCCCTCATCCCTCCTCATTCCAAGAACCAGTAAGTAATTCCATTGGGTTGTACAAATGTTATCAATTGATATATATTTCCATATTTTTCATTTTTGCTAAAGAGCAATCTTTTAAAGCCTAAACCTGAAATCACATATGCATACATATATGTAATAAGTGATGTCATATGTTTTCCTTTGCATTTCTACTCCCATAGTTCTTTCTTTCTATGTAGTTAGCATTCTTTCCCATATGTCCTTCAAGAGTGTCAGGGCTTGTTGCATTGCTACTAGTATCAAAGTCTATTACATTGGATTGTTCCACAATGTTTTACTTTCTATGTATAATGTTCTCCTAATTCTGCTCATTTCATTCTGCATCAGTTCATTGAGGTTCTCCCAATTCATATAGAAATCCTCCAGATCATCACTCCTTACAGCACAATAGTATTCCATCACCATCATATACCACAATTAGTTCAGCCATTCCCCAATCGAGGGACAATCCTTCATTTCCCATTTTTTTTGCCACCACAAAGAGTACAGCTGTGAATATCTTTGTACAAGTATTTTCCTTATTATTACTTTGGGGTACAAACCTAGTAGTGTTATTGCTGGTTCAAAAGATATGCATTCTTTTTAAGACTTTTGCTTATAATTCCAAATTGCCTTCCAGAATGTTTGGATCAATTCACAACTCCACCAGCAATGCATTATTGTCCAAATTTTGCCATACCCCTGCAATAGATATTATTTTCCTATACTGTCATATTGATCAGTCTGCTAGGTGTGATGTGATACCTCAGCTTTGTTTTGATTTGCATTTCTCTCATTATGAGAGAATTAGAACACTTTTTCATGCTCTTATTGATAGTTTTGATTTCTTTATCTGAAAACTGCCTATTCATGTATCTTGCCCATTTATCAATTGGGGAATGGCTTGATTTTTTTGTAAAATTGACTTAGCACCTTAAAAATTTGAGAAATTAGATATTAGTCAGAAGTTTTTGTTATAAATTCCCCTCCGCCCTCAATTTTTGCTTCTCTTCTAATTTTGGTTGCATTAGTTTTGTTTGTACAGAAACTTTTAAATTTAATAAAATCTAAATTATTCATTTTTACATTTTTGTAGTGTTCTCTATCTCCAAGATTAGATAAGACCAAGTGGTCTTAAATTCCTTCCTTTCCCATAGATCTGACAGGTATGCTATTCTATGCCTACCTAATTTGTTTATTATTTCCCTCTTTATATTTAAGTCATTTACCCATTCTGAATTAATCTTGGTATAGGGTATAAGATGTTGATCTAATCCTAATTTCTTCCATACTATTTTCCAATTCTCCCAGCAAATTCTGTCTAAATGTGGGTCTTTGTCCAAAAAGTTGGGATCTTTAGGTTTATCAAACACACTAACTAGTGTTATTTACCCCATGTCTATTCTATTGATCCATCCTTCTATCTCTAAGGATGTACCATATTGTTTTGATGATCACTGCTTTTTAGTGTAGTATGAGATCTGGTAACTGTAGGCCTCCATTCTTCATATTTTTTTTCATTAATTCCATTGATATTCTTGATATTTTGTTCTTCCAGATGAATTTTGTTATTTTTCTATAACAAAGGTTTTTTGGTAGTTTGATATGTATAGCACTGAATAAGTAAATTTATTTAGTTAGAATTGACATTTTTATTATATTAGCTCATCTTATCCATGAGCTATTAATGTTTATATCTAGTTTCATTTGTGTGAAGAGTCTTTTGTCGTTATGTTCATATAATTCCTGAATTTGTCTTGGTATTTTATATTGCCTAGAGTTATTTTAAGTGTAGTTTCTCTTTCTAACTCTTGTTGCTGGGCTTTGCTGGAAACATATAGGAATGATGTTGATTATGTGGGTTTATTTGGTACCCTGCAGCTTTGCTAAACTTATTGATTATTTCTGCTAGCTTTTGAGTTGATTTTCTAAGATTCTTTAAATGTACCATCATATCATCTTCAAAGAGTGATAGTTTAGTTTCCCCATTACTTACTTTATACTTTCAATTTCTTTTTCTTCTCTAACTGCTACTGCTAGCATTTTTAGTACAATATTAAATAGTAATGGTATTAATGGGCATCACTGCTTCACTAGTGATCTTATTGGAAAAGTATCTAAATTATCCCCATTGCAGATGATACTTCTTGATGGTTTTAAATAAACACTGTTTATTATTTTGAAGAAATGCCCTTTTATTCCTATATTTTCTAGTGTTTTTTCTTTTCTTTTTTCAATTTAAAAAAATTTGAATATTTTTCATAGTTATGTGATTCATTCCCCTCTTTTGCTCTCCCCTCCTGGAGCTAAATCTTGGGTTCCTGGTTATTGTTTCAAATTACTAGAATTCTTTCTTTCTGCTTCTTACAGAGTTTTCTCCTTGACCTGGGGGCTTTGGATTTTGAGCTATATTATTACAGGATATTTTCATTTTGGAATTCTTTCAGCAGGTTACCAATAGATTTTTTTCTCTTCTTACTTTGTCTTTTGGTTCTAAGATATCTGAGAAAATTTCCTCTAAAATTTCTTAAAATTGGTTGAATAGTTTCTTTATATTCTTCATGACTTTCAGATAATTTAATAATTCTTAAATGATCTCTTCTTGATTTTTTAGGTTAGTTCATGTCTCTATTAAGTACTCACACTTTCCTCTTGCTTTTTTTAGTCTTCTGACTTTATTGATTATTTCTTAACATTTCATAGAGTTCGGAACAAGTAAGTGGCTAAATAACTTGAGAACCAGGCCTAGAAAAGGGAGGTCTGGGGTTCAAATATGTCTTCAGATACTTCTTAGCTATGTGACCCTGGACAAGTCACTTAACCCCCATTTTTTTTTATCCTGGGACTCCATTCTAGGAGCATAGGGCCACAACCAGTAGGCAATGGGTCACGCAGTCGCTCAGGGTCACCCAGCTGGGAAGTGTCTGAGCCCGGATTTGAACCTAGGACCTTTCGTCTCTAGGCCTGGCTCTCAATCCACTGAGCTAGCCCAGCTGCCCCTACTTTAGGTTGCAGTTTCTTTAGCAGATGTAGTTTTTACAGGGTGGGGTTGCTAGCCCCACGCCCAACCCTCCTCCTTTTTCATCCGGGCTAGGGACTGTCCTTGGCCCAGGAGTGGTAAGGGTGGGAGATAGGGGTCAAGTGACTTGCCCAAGGTCACACAGCTGGAAGTGTCCGAGGCCGGACTTGAACCTAGGACCTCCAGTCTCTAGGCCTGGCTCTCAATCCACTGAGCCACCCAGCTGCCCCTAACCCCCATTGCCTAACCATTATGGTTTTCTGCCTTGGGACCAAAATACAGTATTTATTCTGAGACAGAAGGTAAGGGATTTTTCAAAAAACATTTCATGGAGTTGTTAGCTTTTATTTAGCCAACAATAATTTTAAGGAGCTATATTCTTCAATATGTCTTTTTATCTCTTTTATCAAGTTACTGATTTTCTTTTCATAACTTTCTTGCATTCTCATTTCCTTTCTTATTTTTCACTTTACCACATATTTGCCTATGTATTTATATACACACATATGTAATGAATTTACATATATATGATTTATATATGTATATGTAGTTTTAAAAGAGATAAAAGAATTTACAAACTTAAATGTTTTAATTTTCTAAATGTAAATTCTTTTTTAACTCTTTCTTGAACTCTTGTAGAAATTTTTATTGCATTTCTTTCCAATCTGCATTTTTCTTTGACACTTTACTTGCAAATGTTTCCGAAACATTTTCTTCTGTGTTTGCATTTTGAGCTTACCATCTTACTAGGTCTTTGTTGTCAGGGTTCTTTTGTTGTTATTGTTGTCTTTGTTAGTTCATTTTTCTAACCTACTTTTTGACTTTAGACTTTATGCTTACTTTTTCTTGATTTTTTTTGAGGGTGCATGTCTGTCTTGAACTTCTTCCATGTTATGCCTTTTTCCTACTTTCCAACCTCTGTCATGGGATGTGCAAATGTTTGTGCTTCACAAGTGGTGTGATCCAGGGAGAGATCTATTCATTACTTTTTTAGCTTGAGCTCTGCAAGTTACTGACTCAGTTTTGGGTCTCTTGACTTGCATATGTTTGAGTTTCAGTAGACTGCAGATGGATTTAATCACTGTTAACCCACTGAGGGATTCTTCTGGTTCAGAGCAACTCAGCT
The DNA here is from genome assembly GCF_016433145.1 of Gracilinanus agilis. Classification (NCBI taxonomy): domain Eukaryota; kingdom Metazoa; phylum Chordata; class Mammalia; order Didelphimorphia; family Didelphidae; genus Gracilinanus; species Gracilinanus agilis. The sequence continues at coordinate 239,842,017 of NC_058130.1, forward strand.
GTTGAGTACTCAGTCTGAGCATCGGTTATTTCACTGTAGCCTTAGGTATTCAGCTAAATTTAGAACTAAATCATTGCTTTGTTATAGACTTTTAGCAACATAGCTAAATGTCTAAAACTTTTTCTTTGCTTAGTATAAATTAAGAAATTCTGCTTTTTCAAGATGATTCCTTTCAGCCGTGGATCTTTGACTAAGAAATGGGTGACAGGAGATCCCTGTGACTTCTTTCTCCCTTGATGTTTTATCTCAACTCCTTTTTGTCCCCAAGCACTTAAAGGATACATATCCCTGTTACCACTGCTAATGCTATGCTCTTGGTCAGCTCCCCCAATGTCTAAAGACTTTTCTTCCTAATCTTCCCAAGCTGCTCTGGGCTAGAAAATGACTCATTCTGACTTTTTCTAGATTAGAATTTGGTCTGGTGCATGTTTTAGTTTGTTGGGGATGTAGTATGCTGAGTGATTTAGGCAAAAATGCTTTCCTCCAATCTGCCATCTTTGTTTCAAAACAATTTGAAGTCAGAAAAAAAATCAGAGAAAAAAAACGGATTCAGTGCTATCAGCAAAATGACAATTTACTTTGCTCAGGCAATCTTCAGCACCGAATTCTCTAAACAGCAAGATAGCAATAATAGTTATACAGCTTTATGTTCCTTAAAGGAACAGATTTTCAGATGACTGTATAAATATATCCAAATGGCTTACCTGTTAATCTGCAGCCTAAAATCAAACTGACAATGAAGTAAATACATTTGAGCCTTAAAATGACAAATAAGACCAGTTCTGTTATACTAGCATTGTTGTTTTTTTTGTTTCTAGATCCAGTTTAAAATTTCCAATTAATAGATACAAAGATCTCAGCAATCGCCCCCTCCCCATTGTCTTTTCTGCTTAATACTGATAAGTGCCAGATATTTAGTTACTTTCTTTACTTTCTGTTTCAGAAGAAAACAATTCTCTAAATTCATGTGATTTGCCTTCATAGTTGTTTCTTTTTTCAGTGTTTATTATGTCTAGTAATCACTCCTGAAACATCACTAGGGATATTAATAAGTATCAATCAAAATCCAGTGGTGTCTTGGCATTATATGAAACTAAAGAGAAAATATCTGCTGATCTGCCATCTTAATGAGATATCAAAAGAGTTTCCAGATAGACAAAGGAATTGTTCAACATGTTTTTATCTTTCTATATTCTCCCTATTGGGAGAGTTTAACTTGTGTTTTAAATCTTTATAAGTGAATTCTTTGCTTTTTAAGTATGTATATATGTATGTATGAGTATGAAATAAATAGCTATCCTATACCTAATCTGCATTGTATATTGAATACTGAATACCATTCCTCTCCTTTGAGTAATACCTTAGACATGAGCTAAACCTGACTTTTATATAATATTCCCTTGATCTATGGGCTGGGAGTATGAAGATCCAAAGATGATAAGAGAAGAGCTTGAATTAACCCTAGCTACAAGATCTAAGAGCTGGGGCCTCTTAACATGAACGATAAAACTAATCTTCCTTGGACAGCATCTGCTCAGTAGGCAACTGGTTGCTCAGTGTATTGACCACTGGGTCTGGAATCAAGAAGACCTGAAGTCAAATCTAGCTACCGATACTTATTTCTAGTGTGACCCTGGGCAATTCACTTAATCTACTTGCCTCAGTTTTCCCAGTTGTAAAATGAAGATTGTAATAGCATCTACCTCCAAGAGATGGTGTGAGGATCAAAGGAAATATTTGTAAAAAGCACTTTGTACATCTTAGGTTATAGAAGATATTATATAAATGTTTACTCTCTCCCTCCCTTCTTTCATCTATTTTTTAAATCCTAGTGGTTTGTCATGAATTGTTGAAGTTCTTGCTATGTTTGTTTGAAGTTTTAGCTTGTTTGGGATTTTTCTCTTAACTATTAAAAATGACTGAATTTAGTAATTTAATCATGGGCTTCAGTACTCTGTTCTTGAAAGTGTTGCCCTTCTGTATTATAGCTAGAAATTAATTATATCTAAGTTCTTGCTTCCAGTAGCACTGATTGGAGTGTACTAAGGAAAGCAAAATTTAATGTTTTCAAATCCCAGTTCATGATCATAAGTTTGAGGCTACATATCTCCACATCAAATTTCTAAAGCTCAGTGCCTAACAAATGTAATATGTAGGAGGAAAAACGTATTTTCTTCTCAGAAATACATTCTTATCCCTGTGGCAAGAATGTAATCAATGATGACACATTTTGAGTTAAATAGTTTGACTTAATTTAGTGAAGATTTTGGTCTTTAAGTGAAGCAAGCATCTTTCTTTGTGTTTACATTCATTCACAATTTGTTACTTCAGAAATATGATTACTCTCTATTTAAAAGAGAGGAAGTATGGCAAAGTGAAAAGAACATTGTCCTTGGAGACAGGTGACCTGTGTTACTCTTGGCAAGCCACTTACTCTTCTAAGCTGGATTTTCCTAAATAAAGAAATTTGTATAAATAATTATAATTTATTTATAATATAATAAATATAATTAAATAATAATTGAATATAATTAAATAATTGTGAAATATTTATAAATAATAAAATTGTAATGAAAAGTTTTGTGTAACTACTTTACAAACTGATTATGAATAAAGATCAATATAGCTTTTTATAAATGTAAGAAATTATTAATGAGAAACAAGTTTAATAGATTCTTCCTTAATTCAGATTTTTCTAATTTCATACCATTGTTATTATTATCATTTGGTCAATGGAACAATATATGTGTTTAGATCATTAGATCTGAAATTGATTTACAAATTCCAGTCCTTACCCCTTTCTTGTTTCTCTTCACTCAGAGGTTAGAAATACTAACAAAAGCTACTATAATCCTTGCTTCTAAGGAAGCTGGGGCTGTTGGATTGCCTAAATTCATGAATTCTAAGCTGAAACAGGGCAAAAGGCCTATCAGATGATAAGGTTCCATACCAGAGTAGAAGGTCATCAAGCTGCCTAAAGAGAGGTGAATTACCAGAGGTAGAATAAATGGGCAGGATAAAGTTTCCTCTGTGCTGATAAATATAATATGGTCCTACAACACCATACATTAGGAGACAATATGATATGACATAACAGAGGGAGGACAAGATGAGAGGGGACAGGAGAAGACAATTCAATGCAATACAATACAATAAACGTTCATTCAATTAGCATTATGACAGAAAACAACATAAAAGGAAGCTGAAATGAGTGGGGAGGGGAAGGTGCCCACTTGGGGATGATGGAATCAAAAACCAAAGTGGTGTGGAATAAAGAGTTGTCTGGATCTCTGAGTTCTCTTTGAAGGAAGGCTTTGGAAGATGATAATGATGAAGTCAAAACTAAGCAAACTGGTTAGTTGGCAAATGAAATAAGACAAGTGAGTGGACACTGAACATTCAACCTGGAACAGGTAGAAAGAACAAGTCACAAACTAACAAACAAATAAGGCAAAAGCCTACTAACTAACATTTGTAGATTCTGAATTCTATAACCTACTCCACTTGGTTAGTAATTCACTTCTTGTACCTAACTTAAACTTCAATGTTTAAAGAATCCTGGACTTTAGGAAACATATTTTAAACCTGGAATATGGTCCTTGCTTTTCTGATCTATTTTTTAATTTAATTATTTTTAATCTTGACCTTCCATCTTAGAATCAATACTGGGTATTGGTTCCAAAGCAGATGAGTGATAAGGACCAGGCAATGGGGCTTAAGTGATTTGTCCAGAGACACACTAGGAAATGTCTGAGGTCAGATTAGAACCCAGGGCTTTTCATCTCTAGACCTGACTCTCAATCCACTGAGCCACCAAACTGTTCCCCTCTACTGATTTAGTTATTTTTTTGCTCTTCTTACAGGCTTATTATTGCTTTGGGTAACAGTCATTATTAACATAATGATTATTATTTTATAATAATTATTGAGTTCCTGTAATGTGTTTTCAAATAATAGTTTTTTTTCAATTTAAAAAAATATCTTACTTTTAAAACATTAAGTTTTTTATAAAGCTCAGTTTACAGAGTCAGGAATAAAACTACATGGTACAATTGAGCCATCAATTAGGAAATACAACCTGGGTTATATTCCCACTATGTTATTTATGTCTTCTAGTACTGACTCGAAGTTTTGACATTTCCATACTTGTTGTAGCAGTCTCTTCACAATACCTATGTATATCCTAATTAGTGCTATCAGGTAGGATCATTAAATTTAGAGTTTGGATCAACATTTGATATTTATCTCAGCCTTTTTCTTAGATATGAGAAAAATGAAGCTCAGAGAAGAAAAAAATGACTTAGAGAAGGTCCTGTGGAACATAAATAACATAGTGGGAATATAATCCAGGTTGTATTTCCTAATTGATGGCTCAATTGTACCATGTAGTTTTATTCCTGACTCTGTAAACTGAGCTTTATCAAAAACCTAATGTTTTTACCTATGGGACAATACACCAAAGTACAAGGGTAAAAAAAAAAAAAAAAAAAAAAAAAAACCTAATGTTTTAAAAGTAAGATATTTTTTTAAATTTAAAAAAAACTATATTATTTGAAAACACATTACAGGAACTCAATAATGATTATAAAATAATAATCATTATGTTAATAATGACTGTTACCCAAAGCAATAATAAGCCTGTAAGAGGAGCAAAAAAAAAATTCCATTATAGATCATCTAAGATAGTTCTACTAGATAATATTTGTGCTTGAACTGAAACCCATCAAATGAAACTTATTTGAGGAAAAAATTTCAGTAAAAACCTCTTTCCTTTGAAGACAGTTCAAAGTCCTGATAAAGGTGATCTGTGATGATTCTAATTGCTGTTTCTGATATTACTGCTTCACATGCTGGCTACTAAGGACCTTTGAAGCCTTCTGTAGTCTGAGAAATGAAAAAAAACCCTACAAAACTTCCACTAATTGAATTAGCTTTTCAACTTTTTTTTTAAAAAGAGACCTTTTCAAATAGAAATAAGAATTAATCTACTAAGGACCAAATTCTGCTTGTGAATGAGTGTGGCTATTTGTGATTATTTCATAACTCTTTCCTAGCAGCACATTTTTTCCCCCAAACCTTTTGGCCAGAATCACAACATGTAAAAATATCTAGAAAAAGTGGTCAAATAAGGAGACTTATTTTTCATTACAGCCATTGGAAAGTAAGATTGATGCCAGAAGGGACATTCTTTATTTTTCTTAATTCCAGTGCCTTCACTCTGTTATTTACCCCCCATTACACTGTATCTAACTTGTACATAGTAGTTACATGTTGACTCTCTAGTAGACTATGAATTCCTTGTGAGCAGGCCTGTCTTTTACTTTTCTTTGTATCCCTAGAGCTTAGCAGAGTTCTTTACATTTGGAAGGTGCTTCAAAAGTGTTTATTGGTTAACTGATATCTTTCTAAATCGATCTAGATGACACTATTGTTGCTTTGAAGTATAATTAATTGTCTTTGGTTTTGTTTAATGCTGGAAAGCTTGATTTTGTTGCCTAAAATTATATAGTCTATAATTCTTCTGTATGTTAAAAAAAAGATGTGAAACATCTCTATTTTACTTCTAATTTATTCAAGTGACAACTGACAGGGGACAAATATTTTGAAAATTTTTACTTTGACCTTAAATAGCTCAAATGTAAAGCAATATCATTTTCAAAGAATATAAATTTTAATGAAAAATATTGCATGGTATCATAAAAGTCAATATTACATATTATTGATTAATAGTACTTTAAGTCAGCAATGACATCCCAGGGGAAAAAAATGGACTTTCCACTTCATCTGACTCAACAAAGCTCATTCTCTTTTTCTCTATGGCCTTCTGTATGTGTTTTTCCCTTTATTTAAATAAAGTGTTTTACAAGGTTGTTAAGGAAAAAATAGGAATATTGTATTACAGAATTTGCTTTATTACAGAGCAGAGTGATGGAACAAAATGGAAATCTATATGGAATTTTATATTGAAAATCTTTCATTTAAACATCACCTGATGCTTCATGGAGGTGTTGCGGTGAACTCAAAGGCTGTGCCAGCAGAATACTAGCTTTTTCAGGTACTAATTTCTGAAAAGAAGTCAACAATTATTTTTGCATTTTTTTCAGCCATGCACATTGTAGCTATCTGCTTAATGGTGCATTTTAAATAGTCATTTGACTTAAGCAAAGGACACTTTTCCAATCACTGATATTGTCTCTTTCTTAGGATACAATCTCCAGTAAGCTTACTCTATATTCTAGTGATAGTGAACTCCAGATATCAATATATAAAATGGGTTCCCAGTTTCCAGTTTCCTCTCCTTTCACTGGCAATCCTTTTTAATGTCCTACTCTGAATCTGTACTCTGGAATTCTTGTTTCATTATTCTTCTAGATTACTTGTAGTTTTAATTTTAATAATCATTTTCTTATAATTTGTGATTCATATTTTCTCTCTCCTTTCTTCCTCTTTCCCCTTCCCAAGACAGCTAGTGATATAATAATAGGTTACCTATGTGAATTATCATGCAATACAATTTCTATGTTCTTCATGTTGTGAAAGAAGATACCAATAACTAACAAATTAAAAAAAAACTCATTCAAGAAATAAAGTGAAAATGGTATTTTTCACCAATTTGCATTTAGGATCCATAAGTTTCTTCTATGGTAGTGGATAGGATTTTTTGCTTTTTTTTTTTTTTTTTTTTTTTTTTACTACAAGTCTCTTGAAGTTGTCTTGGATACTTGTATTACTGATAATAGTTAAATCATTGACAGTTGATAATTTTTATCCAATTCATTGCCACCACACACACAAAAAAAGAGCTGCTATAAATATTTTTGTACAAATAGATATTTTGTCTTTTTAAAAAATCTGTTTGGGAAATAGGCCTAATAGTGGTATTATATGATCAAAAGGCATGCACAATTACATAGTCCTTTGGGCTGTTATAGGGAAATTAAGAAATTAGCAAGTGAAGGTGACTGACAGGCAGAAAGCAGGGTAAAAATATTCCAGAACTTTGAGTGGGTAACTGGCTAAATGTCAGCTACTCCCTGGACTTTCCCTTGGATGGGGCTATCTGGGTTTTCTCTGTGTATCCTGGCTTGGTGAAATCAACAACCATCAAGAGGTTACTTACTGGCTGGAGTGAGGTGAGTTATAGATGAGACACATGCTGGTGGACAGATGTGTCAAAATCCTTACTCCCTCTCCAAATTGGATTTACTGGCTGTTACCAACTGGATTCCCGGAGGACCCTGTTTGAGGACAACAGATGTGAGACCCCAATCTGTTCAGCTGGACCTGTTCATCTTCCAGTTTTCCTTTATTTAAATATCTTCATAGGAACTCTGGTTAGGCTTGAGTTAGGCAGCTGAGTGATTTTAGTGTGGTCAGTGTAGAAAAACCCTGTTGGACCTTGCAGGAAAGGGGATCCAAGTTTTGTTTAAATTAGTTAATCCCACTCCCTTCCTTACTGGTCCCTGTTTGTTAAATAAACCATGTTATGTTACCTGACAGCCTCTCCCTGAACATCCTTTCCCAGATCTGGTGATTTGGCCTACTACCAGTAGTTAAGAACCCAGTTTGATACCCTATTATAGATACCCAATTGATACTTCATTTGTACTCATTTATCCAAACCCCTATCTCTTATATTTATTTTTGAGGGCATAGTTCCAAATTGCCCTACAGAGTGGTTAGATCAGTTCCCAACTCCACCAACAATGTATTAGTATGCATTAGTGTGCCAATTTTGCCACATCCTCTCCAACATTTATCACTTTCTTTTACTATCATATTAGATTAAATGATTGGTGACATGATATCCTGGAGTTGTTTTAACTTGCATTTCTCTAGTCAATGATGATTTAGAAAATTTTTATATGATTATAGGTACCTTTGATTTCTTCATTTAAAAACTGCTTTCAAGGGAAACAACAAATTGGGGAAAAATCTTTATAACAAAAAACTCTGACAGGGGTCTAATTATTCAAATATACAAGGAGTTAAACCAATTGTATAAAAAATCAAGCCATTCCCCAATTGATAAATGGGCAAGGGACATGAATAGGAACTTTTCAGATAAAGAAATCAAAAGTATCAATAAGCACATGAGAAAGTGTTCTAAATCTCTAATAATTAGAGAAATGCAAATCAAAACAACTCGGAGGTACCACCTCATACCTAGCAGATTGGCTAAAATGAAAGAAGGGGAGAATAATGAATGTTGGAGGGGATGTGGCCAAACTGGGACATTAATGCATTGCTGGTGGAGATGTGAACTGATCCAACCATTCTGGATGGCAATTTGGAATTATGCTCAAAGGGCTATAAAAGAATGCCTGCCCTTTGATCCAGTCATACCATTGTTGGGTTTGTACCCCAAAGAGATCATAGATAAACAGACTTGTATGAAAATATTTATAGTCGTGCTTTTTGTGGTGGCAAAAAACTGGAAAATGAGGATATATGCCCTTCAATTGGGGAATGGCTGAACAAATTGTGGTATATGCTGGTGATAGAATACTATTGTGCTCAAAGGAATAATAAACTGGAGGAATTCCATGTGAACTGGAAAGACCTCCAGGAATTGATGCAGAGTGAAAGGAACAGAGCCAGAAGAACATTGTACACAGAGACCAATACACTGTGGTAAAATCAAATGTAATGGACTTCTGTACTAGCAGTAATGCAATGACCCAGGACAATTCTGAGGGATTTATGGAAAAGAAAGCTACCCACATTCAGAGGAAGAACTGCAGGAGTGGAAACACAGAAGAAAAGCAACTGCCTAAACACATGGTTTGAGGTGGACATGATTGGGGATGTAGACTCGAAACTACCACACCAATGCAAATATCAACAATTTGGAAATAGGTCTTGATCAATGACAATGATCTTAAAACCAGTAGAAATGCGCATAGGCTATGGTGGGGGGGGGGGGAGTGGTTGGGGGTGTGAAGGGGAAAGTAAGCGCATGAATCATGTAACCATGTTAACTTTTCTAAAAAATAAATATTATTAAATGTTAAAAAAATAAATAAAAACTGCCTTCAAATATTTTGAGCATTTTTCAGTTGGAGAATAACTTGTAGTCTTATAAATTTGACTCTGTTCTCCATATTTGAGAAATGAGACTATTATCAGAGAAATGTGCCATAAATTTATTTTCATAAGTTTATTTCCCTTCTAATCTTGGTTGAATTGGTTTTGTTTGAATAATACCTTTTAAATTTGATATAATCAAAATTATTTGTTTTACATCTCATAATGTTAATTACCTCCTGTTTAGACATAAATTCTTCTCTTATTCATAGATCTGAGAGGTAAAATATTTCTGCTCCCTTAATTTGCTCATGGCATCATTATATATGTCTAAATCATATACCTATTTTGACCTTATCTTGGCATTGGTCTGTACTTAGTTTCTGCCATACTGTTTTCCAAGTTTCTTAGGAGATTTTGTCAAATAGAAAGTTCTTTCCCCAAAAATGTGGATTTTGAGTTTTTTAAACACTAGGCTGAAATGGTCATTTACAATTGTATATTGTGTAACTATCTATTCCATTGATTCACCATTTTATTTTTAGCCAGTATCAAATTGTTTCTATAATTATTGATTTGTAGTACAGATTGAAGTCTAGTAAAGGTTGGGTACTTCTATTCACATTTTTTGTCATTAATTCCCTTAATAGTCTTGATCTTTTGTTCTTCCAGAAAAATGTTGTTATTATTTTTTCTAGATTTATAAAATTATTTTAGTAGTTTGATTGGTATGGAAAAGAATAAATAAATTAATTTAAACATACTCTTAATTTTATTTGACCTATTCATGAGAAATTAACATTTTTCCTGTTCTTTATGTCTGACTATTTGTTTGAAAAGTAATTGTGTTTGTCTTGGGAAGTAGACTACCAGGTATTTTATATATAGAGTTATTTCAAATTGTATTTCTTTTTCTATCTTGTTGTTGGAATTTGTTGATAATATATAGAAATGCTAATGATATTTGTGGGTTTATTTTATATCCTGCAACTATGCTAAAGTTATAAATTATAGTAACTAGTTTTTTAGTTGATTCACTAAAATTCTCTAAGTATACTGTCATATCACCCAGAGTGATACTTTAGTTTTCTGATTACCTATTTTAATTTCTTCAATATCTTTTTCTTCTCTGATTGCTAGCACTTCTAGGACATTGAATGTGGTGACAATGGGCATTCTGGCTTCACTCCAAACTTATTCGAAATATTTCTAGTTTACCTCCATTTTAGATAGATTTAAGTAGATACTACTTACCATTTTAAGGAAAGTTACATTTATTCCTGTGTTCTCTAAGACTGTTTTAAATAAGAATGGGTATTATACTTTGCAAAAATCTTTATTGTGATAATAATAATTTCTTTTGCTTTTATTATTGATGTGGTCAAATATGCTGACAATTTTAATAATAATGAGCCATCTCTGCATTCATCATATTAATCCTTGTCATATATCTTGTAATGGCCTTGCTAATATTTTAATAAAATCTTTCCTATCTATATTCATTACAGAAATTGGTCTATAATTTTACTCTCTGTTTTCGCTCTTGGCCTAGTTATCAGCACCATATTTGTGTCATAAAAGCAATTTCATAGAAATTCTTCTTTGGTTATTTTCTAAATACTTTATATAGTTCTGTGATTAATTGTTCTTTAAATATTTGGTAGAATTCACATTTGAATTCATCTGGCCCTGGAAGAATTTTTCTAAGGGGGTTCATTAATGGTTTACTCAATTTATGTTTCTGAAATGAGATTAAGTGTTCTGTTTCCTCTTCTCTTAAATTGAGTAATTTGCATTTTTGTAAATATTCATCCATCTCAATTTTCAGATTTGTTGTTGTAAAGTTGGGCAGAATAGTTCCTAATGATTGTCTTATTTTCCTTTTCTTGCTGGTAAATTTACCCTTTTCATTTTTGATACTGATAATTTGATTTTTTTCTTTCCTTTATTTGATTAAATTAACCAACGGTTAATCTTTTTTTATTCTTTTTTTTCATAAAACAAGATCCTACTCTAATTTATTAGTTCAATGGTTTTCTTTAATTTCTTCTATCATTTTTCAGGATTTCCAATTTAGACTTTAATTGAAGATTTTTAATTTGTTATTTTTCTAGTATATTTTAGTTATATGCCCAATTAATTTATCTGCTTTTTCTCTATTTTAATAATGGAGACATTTAGCGATATAAATTCTCCCTTAAGTACTGCTTTGACTTTAGCCAGTAAATTTTGATATGTTATCCTTTTGTTATCATTCTATTCAATGAAGTTGTTTCTATAATGTGTTCTTTAATTATTTACTTTTCATTTAATTTTCAATTTGTCTTTCCATGACTCCCCATTGATTATAATTTTCATTGCATTATAACCTGAAAGTATGTATTTATTAATTTTGCTTTAGGTTATGAGATTTTTGTGCCTTAATACTTGGTCAACTTTGTACCACTGAGAAGAAGGTATATTCCTTCCTATCTGCATTAAATTTTCTCCAGAAATCTATTAAATTTAACTTTTCTAAAATTCCATTTTCTTCCTTTAACTTCTTTCTTCGTTATTTTTTAGTTAGATTTATCTAGTTCTGAGAGAATTAAGTTGAGGTTCCCTACTTATAGGTTTACTATCTATTTCCTCCTGTAGCTCATTTAATTTCACATTTAAGAACTGAGTCAATGCCACTTAGTGCATCTGTTACTTCATTGTATAGAATACCTTTTATCAGGATGTAATTTCCTTCCTTACCTCTTTTAATTAGATCTATTTTTGCTTTAGTTTTAGATGAGATTATATTTACTAACCTTGCTTTTTTATCTTCAGCTGGGGAATAATAAAATTTGCTTGAGATCCTTCTTTACTTATATTAATGAATAGTTTATACAGTATTGGGATTAATTGTTTTGTAAGTGTTTGATAAAATTCATTTGTGAATCCATCTGGCCCTGGAAATCTTTTCTAAGGGAGTTCATTTAAGGCTTGTTCAATTTCTTTTTCTGCAATGGGATTATTTAAGTATTCTATTTCCTATTTTGTCAATCTAGGCAATTTGAATATATGTATATATATATATATAAATATAAATATTCATCCATTTCACCTAGATTGTCAAATTTGTTCTCATATAATTGGGCTAAATAGCTTCTAATGACTGCTTTAGTTTCCTCTTCATTGGAGGTGAATTCACCATTTTCATTTTGATTCTGGTAATTTTATTCTCTTCTTCCCTTTTTAAACCAAATTAACCAATGCTTTAACTATTTTATTTGTTTTTTTTTCATAAAAGCAACTCCTAATTTTTTTGTTAGTTCAATAATTCTTTCATTTTCAATGTTATTAATTTCTCCTTTGATTTTTAGGGCTTCCAATTTAGTCTTTAATTGAGGATTTTTAATTTGTTTTTTTTTTTCTAAATTTTCTAGTTTTGTGACCAATTCATTAATCTGCTTTTTCTCTTTTACTGACATAAGCATTCAGGGGTATGAATTTCTCCCTAAGTACTACTTTGACTATATCCCACAAATTTTTATATAATGTCTCCTCCTTGTCATTCTCTTTAATGAAGTCAGTGATTTTTCTGATATTTTCACTGATTCACCCATTAGTTTCCAATTAATTTTTAATTTGTCTATGTACCTCTATTGGTTACTATTTTTATTGCATTGTGATCTGAAAAAGTTGAATTTCTAATTTCTGTTTTTCTGCATTTGCTTATAATTTTTTTGTATATGTACCATGTGCTGTTGAAAAGGAGATATATTCCTTTTGATATTCATTCAATTTTTCTCCAGATATTAAATATATTTCATTCATTCTTTTACTTCTTTCTTGTTTTTTGGGGGGGAGGGGTTACATTTATCTAGTTCTGATAGGGGAAGGGTGAGATCCCCCACTAATACAATTTTACTCTTTTCTCCTTAAACTCCTTTAGTTTCTTTTTTAAAAATTTGGAGACCTTTGGAACAAATATGTTAAGTACTGATATTACTTCACTGTCTTTACTACCTTTTATCAACATGTAATTACCTTCCTTATCTCTCTTAATGAGATCTAGTTTTGCTTTAGATTTGTCTGAGATCACAATTACTATTCTTTATTTTTTTCATCTCATTTGAAACCCAATTCTGTTCTACCATTTACCTTCAACCTATATGTGTCTACCTGTCTCAAATGTGTTTCTCATAAAAAATATAGGATTCTGTCTTTCAATCCACTCTGCTATCTATTTCCATTTTAGGGGTGAGTTCTTCTGATTTACATTCACATTTATGATTACCATCTGTATATTTCTGTCCATCTTGATTTCCTCTTTTAATCCTGCCTTTTCTCCTTCAATCTTTCCCCCCATACAAGTGTTTTGCTTTTTGTCACTCCCTCCTTCTCCCTCCCTTATATTACCCCCTTTCCTACCACCCCCTTTTTAAATCCCCTTATACTTTTCTTTAGGGTTATATAGAATTCTATTTTTCTATAGGTAATATAGCATTCAGTACCCCCAAAGAATCTGGCTGATATTCCCTCTCTGAGCCAATTCCAATGACAAAAAAGTTTAACCATTACCTGTCCCCACCCCCCTCCTACCCTTCATTATAAGAGTTTATTTTTCTTCTGTTCCTCATGTGATACATTTATATAATTTTCTCTCTCTTCTCAGGAAAATTCTCTATTTCTCTTTTTTTTTTGGGTATATCATCCTAAGCAGCTTACCATCACACCCTCTGTCTATGCATAGTTCTTGTAACTAATATAATAATGAGAAAATCTTTAAGAGTTACAAATATCATCTTTCCATGTAGGAATGTAAACAATTTAACCTTAATGGGTCTGCTAATTTTTTGTCTCTTTCTTATTTATCTTCTTATGCTTCACTTGTATTTTGTATTTGGACTTCAAATTTTCTGTTTAAGTCTGTTTTTTTTTCCTTCAGGAATGCTTGGAAATCTTCTATTTTGTTGAAAGGCCATGTTATTTTTCCTGAAAGAATATAATCCATTTTGTTGTGTAGGTAATTCTTGGTTGTAAACCCAGTTCCCTTGTGCTCCACAATATCATGTTCTAGGCTTTCAGGTCCTTCAGTGTAGTGGCTGCCAAATTCTGGGTAATCCTGACTGGGATCCATGATATTTGAATTGTATCTTTCTGTCTGCTAGCAGTATTTTCTCCTTGACCTAGGAGCTCTTAAACATGACTATAATATTGCTGGGAGTTGTAATTTGGGGATTTATTACAGTAGATGATCTGTGGATTATTTCAATTTCTATTTTACCTTCTTGTTCAAGAATATCAGAACAGTTTTCTTGGATAATTTACTGTAATATGGTGTCTAGCTTGGTTTTTTTTTTGGTCATGTCTTTTACATAGTACAGTAACTCCTAAATTGTCACTCCTAGATTTATTTTTGATGTCAGTTGTTTTTTCAATGATGCATTTCATATTTTCTTTTATTTTTTCCTTCTTTTGATTTTGTTTTATTGTTACTTGATGACTCATGAAGTCATTAGCTTCTATTAGCCCAATTCTAATTTTTAAAGACTGATTTTCTTCCATAACATTTTGATCCTTCTTTTCCATTTGGTCTATTCCACTTTTCATAGAACTTTTTTCTTCACTAGATTTTAAAATCTATTTTTCCAGCTGGGAAGTTCTACTTTCCAGAAGCCAGGAAATGAGGGTCAGCTTTTTTCACTCACCAGGAGAAGATCCAAGAGCAGTCTTACTAGAAGCAATCCAAGAGTAAGAATCCCAGTCCAAGCCAAAGTCCCAAGCCTGAGCTTCTCAAAGGTAGTCTGAATGAGAAAGTGTGTTTTTACAATCCTTTTTCCACATCACTTCCTGTCCCTTCCTCTACTTTACAGGAATCAATTGCAGTTTGATTAAATTTGCTTAGCACTGCCCATGTCAGTCTCTTTTGGAGGTGTAAACCACTTTAGTAACCACTTTAGTTCATGAACCTCCCCTACTTATGTTTAAGTAGGGGTATCTTTGCTTTTGTTAATTAAATTTAAGACTAAGCAAGAGGAGAATTAATCCCATCTTCACAGCTCTCACTGTCCTCTATTAAATCAATGTCTTGTTCTTCCTTATCTCCACAAAAATTTTCTATGGCTAGGTGTTTCTTTCATAGTTTACTCGTTTTCCCAGCCCTTTTTTTTTTGCCTATGGATTGGGAGTTCTGAAAACTGCAGATTTGTTCTCTGCTAATAGCTTAGAAGACACTATAAACTATTTTGCCCTGTGACTAGGGTCTTCACCTCACACAAGCTTGAAAGGGCCAAGTGCTATGGACTTTAGGACCTCATTGTGGGCTTGTGCCAGCACTTGTTTCTTTAAGTGGTAGGTGAGGGGTATTCTGATGTTGGCTTAGGCAAAGTCCTAGAATCTCAAAATTTCCCTATGCCCAGATTCAGAACCTGTTGTGGTAGGTGAAGGGATGGTCAGCCAGCATTCCGCTATGTGCAGTTTTACTTTGTATTCCCCCTTATCCTTTGAAAATCAACTCTCTGTTTACCTTTCAAGTTGTTTTAGACAGGAGAGCCCCCTCATTTCGTCTCCTTTATGGATCTGTGACTTAAGTTTTTTTGACGCACTGTTTTAAGGTTGGTTTGGAAGGATTCTCAGAGCAGTTTAAGCTTTCACTGCTACTAAACCTCCATCTTGGCTTAGCCCCTCTTCACTAATTCATATATTATCTCTCTTAGATTGATTTTCAAGGTCAGTTGTCATATTTACTTTAATTTTTTAATTTTTAAAATTTTGCTTTATTGTTTCTGAATTCTTCATGATGTCATTAGCTTCAATTTGCCCAGTTCTAATTTTAGGAAATTATTTTCTTTAGTGTACTTTTGAACCTCCTTTTCCATTTGGTCAATTCTACTTCTTAAAGAGTATTTTTCTTCACTGGATTTTTGTTCCCCTTTTTAAACTTGGCTAATCCTGCCCTTTTAATGTGTTAATTTCTTCCCAAATCACTTTAATTTCTTTTCTAAATTTTTCCTCTGCCTGCCGTATTTGATTTTTGAAATCCTGTTTGAGCTTTCCAGAGCTTGAGAGCACTACTCATTTTTTTAAATTTTGCATATAAATTCTTTGATTTCATTGTCCCTTTATTATTTTGTACCTTGCCTTTACATATCTCCATAATAATTTTCTATGGTTAAGGAGTTGTTTTTTTTTATCTTTGTTCATTTTCCTAGCTTCCCCCCCCCCAACTTTTCTTTTATTTTAAATGTGGTCTCTGTTCCCCAGGTAGAGGGACCACTTTCTAAACATAAGAATTTTCTTGCTGCTCCCTCAGATCTAGGTGTTGACACATTTCAATTCTACTAGGGTGCTTTAAGCCTGTGGACTGAGAGTTCTGGAAGCTACCTCCCATTGTTGACTTGGTTTCCTTTAGGAACTCCTATTGGCTTACAAATCTGAGTGTACTGCTAGGGCTGAGGGTGCTTCCAGCCTCACTACTGACTTGTACTGAGGCTAAGGCTGACACCACAATCTTAAATGGCAAGACACAATATTGGGTTTAGGTCCTCACCATGGACTTCATTGGGGAGGCACCACAGGTTTATACTAGCTAGGCAAACTGTGGGTTGCCTTATGCTTGGAATCAGAACTTCATATGATACTCTTCTAATGACTTAGAGTTTTTGGATCTTACTGCTAGCCTTAGACAAGATTCAGAACATGAATCTGTGGAGGAAGCAGGGCTTACTGTTAGACTACACCAGACTCCTTAGTGTGGCTTTGCTATGCATTGTACTTTCTTCTCACCCCAGATCATTGGAATAGCTCTGGTTCAAAGGTTTCCCCATTGCAATATAGCATACTTTCTGATGCCAATGTGATTTTCCTCAGGTACAGGTACAGGTCCTACCTTGTCACTCCTCCACTATTCAGTGAACTCCAATGGCTCCCTATTACCTTCAGGATCAAAAATAAGTTGTTCTGTTTGGTATTTAAGATCTTTCTCAACCTGCCCCTTTTAGCCTTTCCAGTCTTGTTACACTTAAATTCCCTCTATGCACTCTATGACCTACCTTCAATGGATCATGAACTATCCCTGATATACTGCATTTCATCTCCAGGTTCTGCATTTGCACTATCTCCCATGACTGGAATGCTCTCCTCACTGCCATCTGCTGGTCAACTTAGGGAGAGCTTTGGCCAGGGTTTCCTTCAAGGTTTAGTTCAGGTATCATTTTGGTTTAGATGACTTTTCCTGATAATTTCTTCACTTTGTGATTATCCTCCTTTAACATCTGTGCAGAAAGTTTCATGCTTATAAAATCAAAGATCCTTGAAATGATTTGAAAAAAATCACTTAAACAATAATTTAATTTCCCTTTTTGATTTTAAAGATGATACAATGATTTAATAAGAAAATTAGTGTGGTAACTTTTTGTAATCACTAACTGAATAACTGATACAACACAGAGAGAATAGCTAGAACCTCCCAAGTTCTAGAAGCTTCTAGAAGAAGTAAAAAATCAAAACGTTTTGACTTCTCATTCCTCATCTACTCTTTCATAGACTTTCAAAAATTTATCAAAGATAAAAAATATGCTACAATTCTAACCTGAATTGGAGGTCATTTGCATAAGTTTCTCCTTATTGGTGGAGAATAATTACTCAATATCCTAACACTATGTGTGGGACAAAGTGGGAAGATGTTAAGAGAAAGGAGATCCTGGTTCTTTTGGACTCCAGCTCTGACAGTCCATGAAATTCTTGATTCTTCTCTTCCAAACTTTCTTAAACTTATTCCTTCATATAGACACAGAGCAATCAACATTAATTTTCCACCAAAGAAGAGTCTTATGTTAATTGGCCTGAGCCCTGCTTACACAGTGAACATCAAATTTAACTTAAAGAATTACAATAGAATTACCTGAAATATGAAGAAACATATTGAAGAAGGCATCATCTTTATCATTCAATATATTGGTATATGAGGATATTGGAAGTAGACAGACCTTAGTTTCTGTTTATTTCTTTGTTTTAATGTTAACTGTAGGAAAAAGATATAAAACCCTGCTACCTCTATGGCCACCTTCCAGAGCAGCTGCTTATTTTCCTAAAAGTATGGAGTTGCCTAAGTCATGGAGCCTTGGGTAATTGCTCTACTTTACCTTACCCTAGAGATAGCTCTGGACAGAAACATGCACATGTCATGCTTCCATGATAGACACTAAGGCTTTGCATACCATGGTTTTGAATGTCATTGCCTTGGGCTTCATGTACATAATCTAAAAATGTATGGAAAGGTATATTTTAAAGAATTGTTTTTATTGCAGATTAGTTCCCTTTAGTTCTATGCATTTCTTGGAGTCCATAATACCTTGGGGAATAGATTATTATTAATCCTACTGAAATTAAGCTGTAGGCATATTCACTCTTCAAGAATAATTAAAATGACAGTTTAAGAGCAAATTATGTAATCCAGAGGTTTGCTAGGTGTTTGGTATTTCTGTCATCTCTACACAGTTCATACGCAAAGTGATTCGACTTAATTTTTCATCAGGTAGCATCTTCTCAGGAGGCACTATAGAACAAAGGAGGATGAAAACATGTATCACATTCCACAAAATGACTACATAAATAGCATATGGCATTTAGATTCTGTTTTGTGTGTAAACAGGAATAATAATAAAAATTCATTTCACCCCTTTTCAGAATTATTTTGTATGTGTAAATAACAATGTTCTCTTTATTTGAGTTTGTATTTGTAATGTCAGAAATTCATCCAATCCATGATAAAAACAACTGAGTCAATATCTTTATTAAGAAAACTGGTCTCCTTCAACAAATAGAATCCCTGAAGCCAGGATGACAAAGTAGAGCAGAGAAGTTCAAAATCACCATGACAATCCTCTCCAACCAATCTTAAAATAAAACCACAAAACAAATACAGGAGTAAAAGAACCAACAAGGAGACAGAGTGAAACAACTTTCAAGAAGAGAAAGAGACAAAATTTAGGCAGAAAGTGTTAGGGGCTCTGGGGTGAGAGGGGATCACTGAGAGCAGGAGACTATAGCAACTTGTAAAGAGCAAGGGAGGAGAAAGCCCTCCTCCCATATCCCACATCTGCTTGTCCAGGTTCTGAACCTGATTCAAGCCTATAATATCCAGACTCTGAGACCCTCTCTGGGCAAATAGAGGTCCAATGAACCCACACCAATGAACCCAGAGTGAAGGAAGGAGTCATAGTCTGTACTTGTGGTGAGGACATAGATCCCAGTTTGGAGTAGTTGGTAAACTCAAAGGTTGGGGGTCCCTCCTGATCTTCTTGCCAAAAATCAAGATAGAGCCTCAGGACAGGGCAATCTACTGTGTGCCTGACAAAATCAAGTTCACTGTGAGACCAAAAGCTTACACCCAAGCCTGAGGCAAGAAATTCAACTATTAGCATCTCAAGGATTAACTGAATCAGCAGTGGGAGGTGGCTTTCAGAGCTCTCAATCCTTGGGCCATCATACTGTCTTGGAAGAATTGAAAGTGGCAGAACCGCAGAAATAAAATTAAGGTCAGCACTAAGGAAGGACTAAAGGTTAAGAGGATACCCTAACCTCCCAGAGAACAGAGCCTACATAAGAAAAGGTAGGAAAAATGAGTAGACAACAAAAAAGACACCAAAACATAGAGAATTTTTATGGAGAAAAAGAGCATGGTACAGACACAGAAGAGGACAATGAAAGCAAATCAAACACACACAAAGTCCAAGAGAAAAATATAAATTTTATACAGATTTTGGAAGTGCTCAAAAAGGACTTCAAAAACTAATTAAGGGAGGCAGAAGAAAAGTGGGGAAGAGAAATAAAAGCAATGCAAGAAAAAATGGGCCATTTGAAAAAGGAGAACCAAAAACTAACAGAGGAAATTAGTCCAAAAAATCAGAATTGAGCAACCAGAAACTAATGATTTCATGAGAAATCTAGAAAAAATAAAGCAGAATCAAAGGAATAAAAAAACAAAAAAACAAAACAAAACAAACAAAAACAAAAAACAGAAGAAACCATGAAATATCTTCTTGAAAAATCAACTGACCTGGAAAACAGATCCAGGAGAAACAATTTGAGAATTATTGAACTACCTAAAAGTCAAGGTCAAGAAAAAAGTTTGTACATCATAATGCAAGAAATCATCAAACAAATCATAGAAACAGTTACTCATTTCACTGAAGAGAAAGACAATTAGGAGACAATATATAAAAAAACTATGAAATGCAGCCAAAGCAGTACTGTGAAGGGTTAAACTTTTGACATAAGAGTTTGAACAAAATCAGTAGAGCATGCTTCTTAAACATAAAATGCTTACTTTATTATTAGGAAAATATAGATGGGAAATAGGAAGGAGGAAAGTGATAGTATTTTATGATAACTTATAACTATATTTAAGATCCAATAATAACTAACATTTTCTAGAAAATCTTAAATCTATCTGGTTTCAAAGACAGTGCCTTCTGCTGGAGTCCAGGTCCAGCCTAGCTTTTCTACTCTAACAATCTAAGAATTTACCCCCTATCTACCTATCTACCCAAGATAATCAATAATCAATATGGCTATTAAGGCCTTAAGTCTGTTTCTCAGTCTCCTCACAGTCCCAGAGAGAGTGAGCCAGAAACTCCTCTCCCTAGGGGACCCAGAAACAAAAGCCCCTTTCCAACTGACTAACTTTCAGCAATACTCTTCTAACTGTCACAAACTGACAGGTTGCACAGCAGGGGGGCTCTTACTTAGAAATCTTTTTGAACTGTTTCCTCTTAAATAGAAAAAAGGAAAAATTTGAAAAAATTTCTTTATTGTAATCAGGGGAAAAATTATATCTCTGAGTGCCTATATGAACAAAATAGAGAGGGAGGGGATCAATGAATTGTGCTTACAACTTAAAAAACAAACTAGAAAAAGAATTAAGAATTTGAAGATAAAAAACTAAATTAAAAATCCTAAAAATTAAAGGAGAAATTAATAAAATTGAAAGTAAAAGCACTATTGAAGTAATAAATAAGACTAGGAACTGGTACTTTGAAAAAACAAATAAAATAGATTAAGTACTGGTAAATCTAATCCAAAAATACAATACAAAATTGTGCTCCTCCTACTACTCAATTCACCCTTCCCTCAGTTCCTGCTACTGTCCCAACCCCTCTCCCTACTCAACCCATTTCTCACCCAGTTGCTGCTGCTGCTCCAACCCCTCCCCCTATTCAACCAATTTCTCACCTTATCTGGGCTGTTGCCCTATTTCTTCCCCAATTCATTCCTTCCCCAGTCCCTGATGCCTCCATTTCTTCTTCCTCTACCCTAACCCCTCCCCACCATCCTCAATTTACCCTTCCCTCCATTATCTTACCTACAGTTACTCCTCCCTCATCCTTTAATCACCCCATTGAAAACCAAATGGGGAGCCTACTGGCATAAACACAAAATAATTAGGCTAAAAGCTTATTTCCCCTCAAGGGAAGTACCCACCTTCAATCAAAATGGAAATTTGGTGCCTATAAGACACCATATATCCTTCAAACCCCAGGATTTAAATAGATTCAAAGAAGATATCCCTTCTTGTGAGGAAGAACTGATTTTAATCATAAAAAATCAGAGAATATATTTAAAACTTTTAACTTAATTAGATGGATAATGAAAACCTATTAGAAAAGTTTTTGACAAACAGTGGGAAAAATAAAATGATCTCTCTTGCTAATCAGCAGCAAGGTAGGGGATTACCTCACTGGCCTACTGAAGATCCAGATTGGAACCCCAATATTGAAGGAGATTACACAAAACTATACCAGGCCAGAGAAACATTATTGACAGCCATGAGAGCTTACTCTGATAGGCCTGAATCATGTTCAAAATGCAAGGAGACCAAACAAGAAACTGATGAAACTCCCTCCCAGTTTATGAACAGACTTATTGAGGTGGGCAACATTTATATGGCCTTTGATTTGTGCAGAGAACAAAATATTAGACAAATACATAGACAATTCACTGAGAATTGTTTTAAAGTGGTCAAAGACTATTTTAAAATTAGTTGCGCAATTTGGGATTCTATGGATCTCAAAGAATTAAGGAGAATAGCAGTCTATGTTTTTAAGGGCTGTGCATAAAAATATGAGGAAAACAGTGACTCAGTACAGGCTTTAAAGAAAGAAAATAAAATGCTAAAAGAAAAACTGAAAAATCAGGGAGAGACCATAGTCCCTCTTCAGGAATTTACAAATAAATCAGCAACATGTTATTTATATGGAAAACATGGCCACTTAATGTTAAATTGCAGGAACTGGAAACATAACATTCAATAACATGAATTCTAGGAGAAATAACAGATAACAATAATTAAAATTATAATAATAGAAATAATACTCTGAATGAGGCAAATGATAATACACAACAAAATACCCAACAACAATAAATAAAAAGTGGAGCTCATCCATGCTATATTCAGGGTGAAAATCTCCCCAGCAAGGGGGATCCCAGAAAAATGCATAAGCATCTTTATAAAGGTACCTGGGGGGAGGGGGAAGTGCCTTGTAATCAAAAAGGGAAACCTATGATTTTCCAGACATATTTTAATGCCATTTATGCTTATATGCTTATACATTCCCCACCCTGATAGTAATCAGAAGTAATTTTTAGATATTTAGTAGCATCCACTACCTCTGATCATCTGCCTTCCTCTGAGTTCTTTGTAACCAGAAGTAAGGGTTCATTTAGTAGCCTAAGTAATTATTATATATCCCTCACCTCTGCATTTGTAAAAATGTAATGGATAAGACATAATACAGCCTTATACAAGAGGAGCTGGGTAGATGTTACTAGGGTGTTGTATCCCTGGATGGCTCCCAAGAGAGAACATCTCACAGGAAGCCTAAATGGCTTTCTGCATATTTTTTAAAACTCTTCAGCTTATTTACTCTACTCTATTCCACAAGAATGATCTAAATTCTTGGTGACATTTTTAGACTCAAAAGGTTTTTTCAGCTTTATGTTTTGTTTTTTTTTTTCTGGGCTCCTCTGCCACATTTTGGAATGATGGCAGTAATAAATTTTGTTAAAATATCTCAGCCAAGGTTGAAAGATTTGCTACATCTGTAGAACTCATGACAAGTATTCATGAGTCCATTGTTTGTTTTTTAATGTCACATGCATTGGAGATAAAAGTCCATAGAAAATTGGACACTGTTTTGGGGAAAATATTATTGCTTTTCTTTTTATTTTTTAATAGAATAATTGATTCTTTTCCCTTTTCCCATTTCTTGTACCTAAAGTACATATAATCAATATTAATCTTTTTTTAATTTTGCAGTAATATAAATTTTATATTATATATATATGTATATATATATGTATAAACATTTGCTATAATATTAATGCATACCCAAAAGCTTTAGAGTATGGAAACCTGCCATTCATTGATAAATGTTATGGGACTGTGATTAATGATTGTGTCTGGTCCAGGAGAAGGGAACAAAAAAACCATTATATAGTGCCAAGAAGCACAAGATCAAGGAGACCAACCAATCCCAATGGGATTGATAAAAATCTGCATAAGGTTAAAAAAGGCCACACCAATCCAGGTAGGATTGATGAACTTCTACTCCAATATGAAAGGACTTAAATCTAGTGTGAGACTCAAGGTTGCAGTGCTTGACATATGTTAAGATGCAGGAAGCCTTTTACACACTCTTTGTAAAATACTTTCTATCAAGTACCTAATAATTGGCTTTTCTGGTTCCCTTGTTCCTGAAAATAAAGGTAAATCAGACCAGGAAATGACACTTCCCTTTTACACGAAAATCTAGTCTTTTTTCTCTTATAGTATGGCAACTTCCTGTATGCCTGACTGCCAATGGGTAAGTGCAATATTACTGCATTTTGTCCAGATTTTTGGGACAGAATTTACTTTAGTTGGGCCCAGTACAAGGGCCTGTTATGAATTTATTCTTGCTTATTCAGAAATTTATATATATATATATATATAATGTATTTATATTATATATATTTTTATTCTGATTTTGTATTTTTCTTATTCCCAAAGTTTAATTTTTCTTCTATTTGTTTTTCTTTTTAAGTTTTTGGGTTTTCTTTTGATAATTGACTCATATACCCCATAACTCAATGATGTATTCTGAGCTGATCTGGGTGTTGGTCAACACCCTCCTTGGGGAGAATTGTATTTTCATAAAAATCCAAGATTTAAAATTTTGTTAGAGAAAAAAATTCAGGGGATAGAAGCTTGCTAACTCTTTGAATCCAGAAAATGAATTGTTTGGAGAAAGATGCCTGCAGAAACCAACCTGCATCAAGAAGATTCAGAAGAAACTTTGGGGTGCAATTGATTGAACTGAAGTGGATTGAACACAATTATTTTGAATGTAAACTCTTATTCCAAAGGGAATTGCCCCCTAATTAGCTTTTTGTCAATGTGCCTAGCAAAACATTGGTTTTGCTCTCTCTCTTCTATTTCCCTCTTATCTCTAACTATTATAGTTAGAAGATTTTTAGGGGTACAAGTCAAATGATAAATTGGGGAGGCTACTCTACCAAATGATCACAGGGGGATTGTGAAGATAAGATCAATCCTACTCTGCCTATTTTTATATTAAATCACCAAAAGTGTAAACACCACCTTAATCTTAAAGGGGGCAAGGTCTGTGACCCACCCACTTGTGCAAGAGTGAGTGATGAATCAGAATCAACTGACTCCTCCCTGGGCAGTCCTAAGCAAAGTCTTTGTTGTGGTTGGTACACATAAAGTAGAGGAAGGCACAGGAAGTATTGCAAAAGAAACACCTATTAAAAGGAGTCACAACTTCCTATGACTCTCTTCTTTCTTCTCTTTGGCTGTGAACTGGACCTGGAGGAGAGCTGGCTGAGGACCTTGGACTATTTTATGTTTCTCCTTAGAACTACACTTGGTCAGTAAAAAGGCTGACTTTCTTCCTTAGATTCCCTGGAGGTACTAGCCTCCAGAGGGGCCCTTGATTGGGAGGAGGCCTCATGGCTAAAACTCTTAATTGACCTTTAGGCTCTCTGTCTGGGGCCTCTAGAGCCCTGCCAGAGTAAAGTCAAGACTTGAACACATAAACTAGTATGTTAAGATAGTTCTCTTATTTTACCCTCTTCTCATTTCTCAATTTTTCACTCTCTCCTATATTTTATCAATAAATTGCTAAAAAAAATCATTTTGGAATAGATATTTATTCAATTCCTGGTGACCATCCCTTTAAATATTTAGTCCAAACAACCATCATTTCCCTCTTTACAACACAGAAACTGAAACATTGTGGGATAATCAAATGTATTTGATTTTACTACTGATAGAAATGCAATGATCCAGGACAATCCTAAGGGACTTATGAGAAGGAAGGCTACCCACATTGAGAGAAAGAACTGTAGAAATAGAAATGCAGAAGGAAAACATTTGATTTTTCACTTTTTTATGTGGGTATTGGATGTGGGGTTTTATTTTTTAAAAGATTATTAGTAAATGATTAATATGAAAATGTATATTGAAAAAGAAATGTATCTTCAAGAAGAGATATGTTGGTAGGGAAGGACCCAGATGGATTGGTGATGAAAAGCCCACCTAGTGACCTTCCCAGGACTAGTGAAGCACAAAACCCTTGAGACTATATGAAAACACAAGTTTATTTTGCTTATTAAGGTTAGAGAACTGATAGGTAAGATCCAAAGGGTCCCTGATTCTAAAAGCTCAATCTACATACACTTTCTATGCTTCTCTCATGAGGAAGGCCTCTGGTCTTCTTAAACCCTTCTTATCAGCTCCCTGATCTTTCTAAACCCAAAGAAAGCATCTGACTAATTGTCTATACTAAGAATAATCAATTAAACTTAATTGTCTCTTAAAAGGGCTAATGGGAATGAACTCAAAAGTGGACTGAGTCCTTTCGCAAGCCTGGAGTTGGCTTCTTAGGTAAAAAACTCAAAGTCCCAGATGTTAAACCCTTTGGTTACCTTAGCCAATTTGTCACAATCAAATTTTCCACAGTCATATTGTCCATAGCAGTGCAGGGAAATCTCCTAGGTATCTTCCAAGCCAAAACCTTCCTAGTTTCTCAATTAAAACTAGTCAGGGTACAGGAGCTGATGGAATAGCCATTTTCCCTTCCAGCTCAGAGAGAGGACAGTTGTGTAAATGTCAGTTAATTCCCAAGATCCTCCTCTGTAATGCCTTCTCCTTCTAGGATCTTTTCCCAGGGTTTGTGTCTAAATTTTCCTCTCTCACTTTTAGAGACAACTTTTGCATTTTACCCTATCCCTTATCCCCATATCCTTACAGTATTGACTGATAATACATGTATAACCCAGTGACTTTGCTTGTTGGCTCTGAAAGTGGGGAGGAGAAAAAGGTAGGGAAAGTACATGAATCATGTAATCATGGAAAAATACTTAAATTTTTTTAATTAAAGAAAAATTAAGTGTTGAACTTGATGGAGCTAATAAAAGAATGCTAATGAACTAATAAAATAACACTAGGTATAATGTTTTGAAATCACTAATTCTTGCATTTACCTGTAACAAATGTGTGAATTCAGACTCTAGGGAAACTGGAATCACTTGTTCATATTCAATAAAGCCTGATATATGAAATCTGCATTTATGAAGCAAATACATGAAGAAGATAATTATACAGATTTACAAAAATAATTTTTTCTCTTCAGTGCATTTTTATATATCTTTTTCCATTTGGCCAATTCTTTTTAGAAAGTTTTCTCCTTTTTGGATTTTTGTGCATCTTTAATCAATTGGAATATTCTATTTTTTAACATAGTAATTTCTTCACTATTTTTGTGCCTCTTTCACCAAGTTGTTGACTCTTTATTTCATGATTTTCCTGTATCACATTTCTTTTCCCAATTTTTCTTCTACCTCTCTTCTTTGATTTTAAAATCCTTTTTGAGTTTCTCCATTCATTCTTTTTGGGCCTGGGATCAGTTCAAAATTTTCTTGGAGGTTTTGGATGCAGCAGTATTGACTTTGTAGTTTTTTGAGTTTCAGTCTACTATCACTCAAATAACTTTTTATCTTGAGTTCATTTTTTTTCTTTGATAATTTTCCTGACTTTATTTTCTTGAAGTTTAAAAAAACTGTTAATATTGGGCTCTGTAATTGTATTGAAGGGAGCACTGTTTTTCAAGCTTCAAGTTCTTTGTGCAGCTGCCTTAAGAGGTGTCACTGGGAAATCTATCTGCTTTCAGTTCTTTCAAGGTGGTATGATATAAAGAAAGGTGTATTTAATATTTTCTGGGCTGTGCTTTTGTCTGTGAGTAACTCCAAGAACTCTTTTATACCTTGGAACTGTGACAAGGGTCCCCTGCTTTCCTGTGACTGCAAGTGTTGTATGTTGGTCTCCCCCTCATCCCACAACTGCACCCCAAGATCACAACCTGGTTCTGTGTATGAGCAAGGCAACAATAGTCTTGCATCCAGAACAAGCAAAGAGACCCTTATAATCTCCTTCTGAACAAGTGAAAGACCCTGCTCTTCCCAACTTTGAGAATTCCAGAAGCTTTGGTCTTTCTGAGTTCCACTGACTAAACATGAACATGAACACTAATTTTTGTCTCTCCTCCTCAAATAGAATATGAGGTCCTTGAAAACAAGGACTATTGCAATTTTCTATTTCTTTTCAAAGCACTTATCCTACTGCTTCACACATAGTAAGTGTTTAATAAATTCTTTTCTATGCCATTCCACAGGTAGGGATCTTGTCACATAATTTGCATCAATTTGGTTCCTCACTTTCAAGAGAGACGAAGAGCAAAAATGAATAATTGCTCCATGAAACTCAACACCTGGAATCATCATCAGTTTCATCATAATACAAATATAAGTCTGCCCATTAATTTGATCATAACAAGGAGCATTATTATTCAAACTGAATAAATACATAAGATTTAGCTGAGTTTAATCATGTGCTCCAACCCCAGAAGGTACAGCCACATAACTGTTGATTAATTAACATGTTTGATTATTCATGGTATTCAGTATCTTCTATAAGTGTTTGTAAAAGTTCAGAATTACAAAGGCTTGACATTGTTAGAAGTCTAAATCATCATCCTTATTTCACATATCTGGGAGAAGGTGGACCTCTAAAAGCAATTTTTCAAATGCCATTAGGATACAATTTATTCATGCATTTTTGTCCTTTGACATACAAGATGACATCAGGGATAGGATTCACAATATAAGTACAGGTGAATAACTAAGGAGGAAAATAATATATTTGATGAGAAGTGCTGTATGCATTATGCTCAGGTGGAGCATCTGTGATTGGTAGCTTCAGTGGGAATCCTGTGCCTCTTTAACATTGGGGTTATGTTCAAAAAGAAACATTCTATTTTTGAGGTAATCAATATTAATAGAATTAGACCTTTCATTTCATTGGTATGTAAAATGTCTCTATAATAATATGAGCTGGCCCCATTCTCTGTGACTGGTAATTTTAGAAAACTATTTAGCAGACTGAGGTTAACTTGATTTTCCTAGAGTAAATGTCAGTAGCAGAATATAGACCCAGCTCTTCTGGACCTGCAAGGCAGGCTTTCTAGTCACTATACCAGTACTCTAAATTTGAGGTCCCTGAGGTCACCAGTAAGTAATTTAAAGTTGAAATTGAAAAATCAGATTTTAGACAAAAGATTGCAATTCAATTCAATTTGATTCAATTGCATGACTATTAAATATTGGTTATGATTAGGGCACTCTGATTGGTATGTTCAAGAACACAATGATTTAAAAAAAAGTTCTTTTTCTCAAGGAGATTGTAAATGACCAAAAATTACCTTTCAGGACATTTTCACATGGATCCTACAACCATAACTTGGGGAATTGTACAAAAAAGAATTTATAAAAGAATACAGAGGGTCTACTCAGATTCTAATTACTCCTCACTTCCCTCTTCCACTACCATCTTTGACTTCAGATTTCAGAAAACATGTTAACTGGATCTCAATTATAATCTCTATCTTTCCCTTAGACACCCTCTTGGCTTCCATTTCACCAGGCATATGTCCCAGCCCTCACATTCCTCTTTTTTCTCCCTTCCTTTAACTTTCTTGCCAATACTACTTTCTTTATTCTCCCTCTCATATGGGCTCTACTGATCCTCCCTTTCTTTATGTTTTTAAATCATTCAGTTAGGTCTGGTTTTCTATGATCCCATGGACAAAAGCTCTTTAGAGGATTTTCATGGTAAGAATACTGGAGTGGTTTACCATTTCCTTCTCTAGTAGATCCTTTTGCAAGGCAATGACATATTAAGTGACTTGTCTAGGACCAAATAGCTAAAAAAGCATCTGAGGCTGGATTTGAAATCGGGCCCAGTGCTCTTAACCATTGAACCACATATGCCTCTTCTTTCCTTCTAGAATTCCCCAGTCCTAAATAAGGTACCCAGAACACTGGTTTCACTAAGATACTTGGGCTCACTCCCATTGTCTCCAATGACTGTAGGCTAAGATCACAGATGCTTTTGTCCTTCAGATGCCAGTAATACATGGCTACTCATATCCCATCAATGAGTAGGGAATTGCCAACCACAAGAAAATGTAGGACTGCCAGTGCTTACCATTTGTCCTACCACTCTGCCCTCCAGACACCATGGTATTTTTGTTTGCCCTGTCTTTATGCCCTAAAGACACCAGGCTCCTCTATTTCCTGGGGTGAAGCCTCCTTAGATATGTTGCCTCCCCCAATTAGAAAGTGAACTCTTTCAGATCAATGATAATTTCACTTTTCTTTTTAAATTCCAAGTTATTTACACAATGCTTGGAACTTGGTAAAAGCTAATTTTTCCCCTTTTACTCATGCATACATTCCTTAATGTCATCTTGTAGTACAAAGGATTGTAGCTCACTTGTAAACTTGGTCCTAACAGAGTTTTTAGTTTTTTTTTTTAGTTTTTTTTTTTAAACCCTTGTACTTCGGTGTATTGTCTCATAGGTGGAAGATTGGTAAGGGTGGGCAATGGGGGTCAAGTGACCTGCCCAGGGTCACACAGCTGGGAAGTGGCTGAGGCCGGGTTTGAACCTAGGACCTCCTGTCTCTAGGCCTGACTCTCACTCCACTGAGCTACCCAGCTGCCCCTCTAACAGAGTTTTAAAACATTTTCTGGAGATCCTCTTTAACTATTGACATTATACATAAAAAGATGTAAATTCCTAACAATGGAATGTCATAGCAAACTTAGACTTTAATATGTACTCATAGTTTCTACAAATGGATATGAAAGCATTTTAACCTAAGTTGCTTTAACCCTTTTGGAAAGGTAACTCTATTTACAGTTATAACTCTGCAAGAATTAGTTCATTAGAGTATCAGAAGAAATGCTGTTGACCCCAAATATGTTACCAGCTTTTGTTAGATATTCCTACCTCAGCCTGTGACTACCTCTTTATCTCTCAAATTTTTAATCACTGGCTTCTTTTAAAACTCAACACTCAACCACCAACTCCTATTTGAGATATATCCTGATCATTTAACAGCTTCTGATGCTTATATCCTAAAACCAATTACTAGTATTTGTGTATATTTTGTGTTTACTTATATATACCCATGTCATTTTCCTGAAACGAACATAAGCACCTAGAGGACAGGGGATGTTTTGCTTCCCTTTATTCCTTTGTAGCCCCAATCCATAATTAACTTCCTGCCAAAGAGTAGAAGCTTAATAATATTTGTGGTTTGATGTTCAAGGCTACACCTCAGGTTGATATGGGATAGGGATAATGGAAAGTTTACAACTTTTATGTAGCCCAGACAAGAAAATCCAAGCAAAGTTTTGACCTTCTACTCTTGTTTCCCATACTAGGATGAAATAGAGTAATTTCCTTCCTCTAAAGAGAGTTGAAGGCCATTACTGACATTGATCAAAAATAAGAACAATTAATTTGATATTCAAACTCAGGATCATAGCCATAGTAACATTTTATGAAATTCAAATGAGTTAAACAACATTTGCAATGTACTTACACCAATTGGAAGGCAGGGACAGAGGCCATCATAAAGTACTAGTAAGCTTTAAATTGAGGTCCAAGTTTTTTTACTAATCTATCAGTTTCAGGATATAAGTTTGGGTCGTGTGGCTATGTATTTTCTCAATTATCTGATTCTTTTTCATAATCACACACAAACAAAAAAATAATTTCTTTCTACTACCATCAGAAGAAGGTAAGGGGGGAAAATATTTATTAAATGTGTACTATGTGCCAGGTATCTTGTAAAATTCTTTACAACTTTTTTCTTTATTTGATCTTTACAACAAATCTATGAAATAAGTGCCATTAATATCCCTGTTTTACATTTAAGGATACTGGCAGACAGAGGTTAAATGACTTGCCGTAGGTAACACAGCTAATAAGAATCTAAGCCTAGATTTAAACTCAGGATAGGGTCAAGTGCTCAATCAATTGCCCCACTATCTCTTTTTTAAAGAGTGAATAGCAAAAAATGACTCAGCCCAGGAAGAACAGATTTAATATTTTATCTGTCTATTTATGTACACTAGCCTTTAAAAATTCACAAAACAACCAATAAGGAAAAACTCTTTTTTAGAATTCACCAACCTGTTGTGACAATCATGAATATTTTTAAAGAACCTCATTAAAAATGAATATAATTAGAAGCATGCTATAGATAGACTACATTAATGCAATGTACGTATATTTTACAAAAAGATTTATGAGATCTTTCAAGAGCAGTACAGTATAACATATCAACAGCTGATGTAAAAGCACCTACTTGAAGTTATCCCGTTGGTTATAAATAACTACCTAAAGGGGCTAAGCAATTAAATTGAAATGAACCATCTTAAAGGAGGGGATGGTACTTCTTTTTATGTTAAAATTGTTCTGTACAATAGATATATTATTCTTGGTGGGCATAAATTGTTATATATTATCTATATCACGAAAAGCATCTATATTTACATGTAATAGGATAACACCATCTCTTTATCAGAGAAAAAGCAAGATGATAACAAAATATTTCAAATTCTTTTCTGATGTAGTATTTAATAAGCCTACTTATTAGAATCTTTTGATTCTGTTGTTATTCAGTTGTTATCTAGAAACAGATAAGTTATTCAATTCACTTCATTTCACTTCAACTCCTTTGAATTCAAAGAACTTTATTAATGGCCTATATAAAAGGCATATAGATAAAGTACATTTGTGTCAGAAACAACTTCCACATAGTTTGTGAATTCCACAGACCTCATGAATTCAACTTCAGCTCTACACAGTGATAATTATATATAAAATAAGACAGTAATTAGGAATAATATGGTATCTGCTAATGTTTATATATATGTATGGACACACACACATATATATGTGTATATATATATATACATAAATACATGTAAATATAGATGGCAGAAGAAGATAGAAGTATATGAAGCAGAAAAAAGTAGAGCAATCTGGAAAAAAATTTAGGTTAGGGATAAGCATCTCAACATACCACCATATTACTTGAGGGAACCATTTATGTGGGTCCATTGTATTGCACTTTTTTTGAAATCCCAAATAATAATTGTAATGATGATCCTAAGTCAGCAAGAAAAGATTAATTTATTTCAGCATACCCTGTTAAGAAAGGCAGTTTGGCGATGTGGATGGAAAGTGAGCATCAGATCCTGAAGACTCGAGTTCAAGTCTACCCTCTGACATATACTGACTGTGAAACCTTTCTCTCAAGTCACTGGATTCCTTATAAGAAACCAATCACACTTCTAGGCTTAATAGGGAAGTGTTCAGATGTTGGTGACAGATGCAGCTTGAGGAACTCTCAAATTGGAAATGTTAAGAAGACATGACAAATGGTCATAAAGACATTAGTGGGGGTCCATATACTGACATTAGATGCAGGATAAAATATTATTTGGCAACTTCATTTCCTATACCCACTTCTAGGTCATAATTCGATGGCAGGGAAGAGGAATTTTGGTCAATAGAGAATTAAAAGTATTAGAGACAGTAACACTTCTGACCCAAAAGTATAAAAGAATCTAAGTAACAGTACTGATTTCAGTCTCACGGGAGGAGTGCAGAGGAGCAATACTGATTGCAATCCCAAGAGATGATGAGTGCTTTCTGGGTAAGGATGAGAATGCAGACCTAGAGAGGAGTGACCACACCTCTCCCCATATCATGCCACCTTGGAAGCACTGATAACTTTGAAATGCTCAGAAATAACTCTGAAAGCAGCCATGCAAAGAAGCCTTGAGACAGGTCTTCTGTCTTTGCCCCCAAAACCAGGAGCATAGTCTAACATTAATATAAAATTAAAAATCAAGAAATAGGGTGGAAAATGAGCTAATAACAACAAAAAAAGCATCTGATCATTTTTTAAAAAAAAACTGCTATCATGACAGGGAAGATAAAGACACAAATTCAGAAGAAGAACATGGAGTCAAAACAGCTACAAAGGCTCAAAAGGAAAAATAGGAATTAGTCACAAGCCAAAGAAGAATTCCTAGAAGAGCTAAAAATTATTTTCAAAATTAAAAAAATAAGTTAAATAAGTGAAAGCAAAGAAAGAAAATTATGATGGAACAATTAACAATTGTTAAAGGAGTAACCAAAACACAGGGAGGAGATTTAAAAAATAAAATTGGTATAATGTGGAAAGAGATACAAAAATTCATTAATGAAAAAATTCTTTTAAGAACTGAGCAAGTTGAAGCTAATGAATCCATGAGACATCAAGGGATAATCAAAGTCAAAGAATGAAAGAATAGAAAAAAATCTGAAAAATCCTCACAAACAAATAGCTGACCTGGAATATAGAGAGATAATTTATGAGTTTTGGTCAGGAGAGGTTAAGAGCTGCTTATTACTCTGTTAGTCATCAAAAGAATCTGGTGCTAGCTATGAATAGTGGGGTGGATCAGTGGAATAGATAAGTTATTCAGTGCAGAATAGAAAATGAAAATTGTAGGTGGTTCCAGGTTAAGATGGTGGCAGAGTAATAAGCAGCTCTTAACCTCTCCTGACCAAAACACACAAAACTCCTCAAGGGGACATAAAAACAAGTCCAGACGAACGGAGGAACCCCACAACAGGGCACAGCATGGAAGGTACGTGGAATCGAAGCATTCCCATGCTATAAAGGGGTGAAACAGCTCTCACTAAATCGCTGGCTGAGCAACCACCCCACCCCCAACCCCTCCACACACAACACCTATAGCGCCGAGGCCAGCAAGGAAGAGGTAGAGCAAGTTTGGGGCCATTCTGGCTGGCAATTTGTAATCATGCTCAAAGGGCTATAAAAGAATGCCTGCCCTTTGATCCAGCTATACCTTTGCTGGGTTTGTACCCCAAAGAGATCATAGATAAACAGACTTGTACAAAAATATTTATAGCTGCGCTTTTTGTGGTGGCAACAAATTGGAAAAGGAGGGTATGTCCTTCAAATGGGGAATGGCTGAACAAACTGTGGTATATGCGGGTGATGGAATACTATTGTGCTAAAAGGAATAATAAACTGGAGGAGTTCCAGGCGAACTGGAGAGACCTCCGGGAAGAGATGCAGAGCGAAAGGAGCAGAGCCAGAAGAACTCTGTACACAGAGACTGATATACTGTGGTAAAATTGAATGTAATGGACCTCTGTACCAGCAGCAATACAGTGACCCAGGACAGTTCTGAGGGATTTATGGTAAAGACGCTACCCACATTCAGAGGAAGGACTGCAGGAGAGGAAACATATAAGAAAAACAACTGCTTGAACGCATGGGTCGGGGTGGACATGATTGAGGGTGTGGACTCGAAACTACCACACCAATGCAACTACCAACAATTTGGAAATTGGTCTTGATCAAGGACACATGACAAAACTACTGGAAATGTGCAACGGCCATGGGTGGGGGGAATGCGGGGGTGAAGGGGAAAGGAAGAGCATGAATCATGTAACCATGTTAAAAATGAATATTAATAAATGTTTGGGAAAAAAATAAATAAAGTAGTAATAAATTGAAAAAAAAAGAAAATGAAAATTGTAAACTGATGTTTGATAAATCCAATAATCCAAGCTTTTTGCATAAGAATTTAACATTAAGAATTATATGTGGGAAGAATTTTGCCAGAAACTAGTCTTATACCAACATCCCTTACCATGTACCAAGAAAAGTTCAAAATAAATAAATGATTTAGGCTTATAGTACAATATCATACATAAATTAGCAGACCATGGAAAAAATATACCTCTCAAATCTATGAATAAGGAAAGTTTATGTCTAAACAAGAAATAAAAGGAAATGCAAGGAATAAAATAGATAATTTTGATTACATGAAGTTAAAAAGGTTTTTTTTCTACACACAAAACCAATGCAACCAAATTTAGAAGAAAAACAGGAAATTAGAGGGAAAACTGCAGAAAGTTTCTCTGATAAAAGCATTATTTATCAAATATATATGGAACTGAGCCAAATTTATGGAAAATAAGTGCCATTCTCCAACTGGTAAATGGTCTAAAGATATAAATTGGATACTTTTGAACAACTCAAAATGACTAACATTTATAGCAAATATGTGGTAGAATACCTTTGAGAAATGTAAATTACCACAACTTTGAGATACCACCTCACCTGTTACATTGGCTAACATGACAGAAGAGAAAAATGACAAATGATGGAGAGGTGTGGTGGAAAAATTGGTACACTAATGAACTCTTGGTAAAATATTGCATTGTTCCAGCCGTTCTGGAGAACAATTTGAAAATACTCTTAAAGAACATTATTTTTGACCCGGAAATACTATTACTTGGTCTGTGTCCCAAAGAGATCAAAGAAACTGGAAAATGAATTATTTGTATAAAGTGCTTATAGCAGCTCTTTTTCAGTGGTAATTCCAAAAGACTCATGACAAAAAATGCTATCCACCTCCAGAGAGACAACTGAAGAATTCCAAATGCAGAATGTAACATACTTTTTAGCTTTCTTTATTTTTGTTGTTTTATTTTGCTTGTGTTTACTTTTGCAACATGTCCAATATGGAAATGTGTTTGGCATGACTTCACATATATAATTAATTATACACAAATTCCTTATCTTCTCAAAGGTATTGAAGAGGCAGTATGTAGGAAGAAAGAGAATTCGGAACTCAATTTTTTAAAAATATGGTTATTAAAATTTTCTTATGTAATAATTCACAAGTAATTTTTAAAAGCAGGGAAGTATACATTTTAGAAAGCTTTCTCACAATAATCAATAAAATCAAATAACATTTGTGCTTAAAGTATGATTCAATTAAAGAAAAAACTTTAATTCTATGAAATATTTCATCCCTCAAGAATACCAAAGAAATAAAGTATTGGCGTACTTCCAATTATGTTCAATTTTGATGGCTTAATGTGTCTTAAACATCACCATCTATACTTCATGAGAACAAAATTTTTCAAGTTTTTCCACATTGAAAAGGAAATAAATGTACACTTGACTAGAAACTATCTCTGTTTTCTCAGAAGTACAGATAGTTTTAGAGAGGCTTATCATCAAAAAGTTGGTTCTTATGTAATGATGCCATAACAAATTATCCAAAAGGAAAAAACAATGCAAAAATCAACTTCAGTCCCAGATAGGCTTCTGTGGTGCTGATGACAGTCCTTCTCAAAAGAGACAAAAAGCCTGCCAAGGCACAAGATCAGAGTGCTGGAAGTATCACAAATCAAAGTGGAAGAGGAAAACTCTTTACTGAGGAGTAACCACACTGATGCAAAAAAAGTAACAATCATAGAGTCATTGTGCCATTGTGATTCATACATCCCTAGCTCCTCAAAAAAAACAAAACAATTTGGAATAGGACGACTCTACTTCAAAGTTATTGAAGTACCACACAGACTTCTTTATGAGCTCATTTCATCTATCAATGTAAATGGTGAAAAGCATATTGAGATAAATTTATTCATAATTCTAAAGTGGTTTTGTACCTTGTTTTCTCTACCCGTGAAATGGCATAACACATAGTACTGACATTTGTCATATGGGTGTTATAAAAAATAGGAATTTTAAGTATTTTCTTAATGGAAATGAATTAAAAAGAAGCAAAACTTCTGCCCTAAAGCATCTTCTTTTTAGGTATATATTCTTTTTTCCCAGGTAGAAGTCCCTAAAGGACAGAAACCATGTCTTCAATTCATTCTTTCATTCATTTAACAACAATTAGGATTCTGGTCTTGAAATCAAGAAGACCCAAGTTTAAATTCTACATTTAAATCCTACAACATTAAATCCTACGATTTGTTGTTGTTCAGTCATTTCAGTTGTGTCCTACTCTTCATGATGCCATTTAGAGTTTTCTTGGCAAAGATGCTGAAGTGCTTTGCCATTTCCTTCTCCTGCTCACTTGACAGATGAATTGAGGTAAACAGGGCTTCCCAAGAGTAAGGTAGCTTAGTAAGCATCTGAAGCAGGATTTGAATTCCAGTCTTTCTGACTCCAGATCTTGTACTTTTTCTACAGTGCTGTCTATATCATATTTCCATACCATTTGTCCATATTAGATAGGTAATAAATGTATAATTCTGAGCAGTCCACTTCAGCTCTCCATGCCTAAGTTTCCTCACGTGTTATATGAAGGACTTTGATTCAGTGATCTCTAAACTTCCTTCCAACTCTAAAACAGTGATGTTGTCCTAAGGTCCATTTTAAAGCACCTACAAATTGTAAAGAACTATAGTTATTATTGGAGGAGATACATAGTATCATAGGAGTACAGTTTAAAAAGACTCTAGGCACTATGGAACCCAGTCTCTTAATTTTAAAAATTTAAAGAGAGATTTAAAGAGAGGTGAAGTGAATTGTCTAAGGTCACAAAAGTAGGATTGATAGAACTGGGATTTAAGTCAAGGTTTTCTGACTCCAAATCTAGTATTCTTTCTACTATATAATATGGTCTTCATTTTAGTTGAATCTTGAGGAATGGGGAAGATCTCAAAAGATCTACCTAAATATTCCAAACATGCATGATAATATGAGAAAAGAAATAGATATAGGAAAAAATTGATCAAAGGACATTAAAAGTTCCCCTTGGCTGCAATATTATACCTACATAAAGAAGTACTGTGTAGTAATGCTACTCTTCCTTAAGTCTTCACTATTTCTTTACATGTTTAATCACCACTGATCTATTCTCTTGTGTTTACTGCCTTGAAATTATCACTGATTCTTCCGTTTGTGTCTTATCCAATCACTTACCTAGGCCTGTATTTTTAATATGAATTAACTCTCCTTTCATAGCTAATTCCATCCTTTTAAAAGAACTCATTACTCTTCACCTGGACTATTATAAATATTCTTTTTTTAACATTGTCCATGTTTCTTATTTCATTTCTTTATTGTTATGCAAAACACACTTCCATACTGGTTATTGTTGTAAGAGCAAAGTCTTACACAACCAAAATCCCAAAATAAAATAAAAAATACACTGATATAAAAGATGACTCCAACAGTTCTTTCTCTGGAGGTGGATAGTATTCCCCTTCAAGAGTCTTTCAGGATTGTTCCAGATTATTACATGGCTGAGAGTAGCCAAGTTTTCATAGATAATCATCTTCCAATATTACTGTTGTGTATAATGTTCTCCAAGTTCTGCTTATTTCACTCTTCATCAGTCCCACAGATCTTTCCAGCTTTTTCCTGAAATCATCTTGCTTATCATTTCTTATAGAACAAATAGCATTCCACTAGTAACGTGTACCACAATTTGTTCTGCCATTTCCCAACTGATGAACATCCCCTCAGTTTCCAATTCTTTGCCACCACAAAAAGAGCAGCTATAAATATTTTCGTAAAAGTGGTCCTTTCCCCTTCTTTTTTTTATTTTTGCCTCTACTTTCTTCCCCTTCCAAACTATCTTTGATACTGCTGACATTGGAATCTATCTTATTTTTAAACCTGGATACCTTACTTCTCTGCTCAAAAAATTTCAAGACCGTCTAAATAAAGTTCTTCCACCTAGAATTCAAAATTTAAATTATCTAGTATTTTCCCTACCTTCCCAGACTTATTTCATTTTATTTTGCTCAATAAACTCTATGCTTCAGTCAAATCAGTCCAGGCTTTCTATTCTCAAAACAACACCATGATCTTCCGATTTCCATTTCATCCCCTTCCCACTGTTTTTTGTTTTTACCTATGTAGAAAGCCCTTGGTCTTCTTTTAAATTAAATTTCTACCATCTTTTTTCAAGCCTAAATAACATCTCATATCTTCCCTGAAAATTTCCTTTCTTTTTTCTTTGACAGTAACTTTTCTCAGGTTTCACATAGTGCTTTATTCAACAAAGAAGACACTTATCAAGTTATAATAATATAGTTATATGCATTTGTGTCTCAGTAATTTATTAGTTTGTAGGCTTTTAGATGAATTGGGACTATATCGCCATAGAAAGTAATTCACTTGAGAACAAGTATTATTTCATCTTCGACTTTGTATCCTCAGTACCTAGCACAGTGCCTGGCATGTAGTTAGTACTTAAGAAATTCTTATTAACCGAGTCCATAAATTTTGTCTCTTGCCTGGCACCTAGGATTGTACTTTGTTTACAGCAGATTCCAAAAATATTTCTTGAAACACTGATTTCTATTGGAGTAATTTTCACCTCATTAAGTATAGTTTAGTTATACACAGACTGTAGCCTGACCTAGCCTATTTTCAGAGCACCTGACTAGCCATTATGAACTTGGCAACCAATAGAGTACCCTTGGGGAGAATTATAGTTATTTCCACTTCAAAAATGAGGAAGAGATGAGGTAATGTATAAGCACTAAAACTTAAGTTCTCAGAAATTCAAGGCCATCTCAGTCACCGAGTTCCTTTGATGTGGAATGCTGGTAATAGACACACAATATTTTTAAAATCTTTGTCAGTACAATTTCTCCAAAGAACTTTACTAATTTTCCTTTCTTCAGTAATTATTCTTCTCTGGCTCAGTGCCTTTACTGGTCTCTCTTAAAAATTCTGAGGGCCCTTGACAAACATCAACTTGATTCCAAAGCATAACCAAAGGCATCATTTGGATCTAAAGGTGACAACTATTCTAAGTGAATTGAATTTTGATAAGCCTATGCAAATGTATTCTTGGAAATTACTAGTAGCAACTAATTCCACTCAGTTATAATGCAAAATCATAGAAAAATAAAGAAGATTCACAACCTCAACTTGAATTTTAAGCTAACATTCCTGTTGTTCCAGTAGACTTAATGAATAATTCTTCCCATGAATCTGTAAATCTGAGGCAAGGATAAACTCTCTATAGGTTGGAAATAATCCACCTTACTAGAATTTTTTTTCTTTTATAAGTCATATGTGGAATTTGAAGTTTTATTATTATCATCAAACAAGCCTAGTTTCTATTAAGGAACTCATGATATTGGCATATGAAAGGTCTACTTTGTAATGGAGATCTCTAGGAATAATAACATGACTGAATCAGAGCCAGAATAACATCCCCTTTTTCTTGTTGTGTTGCTGTAGTATGGTTTAAATGATAAGAGATGAATCAGCCTGCATTTTAATAGGTTTGGAAACATTATTTTTTACATATAGTGTTTAATTATAGGTAATGGTTAGCTCCAAAATGTAACTAGGACCAGGCTTTGACCCAGAGTACTGAAATGGGACAGAAACAATTTAATACAAGTGTCCCTTCAAAAGCTAAACTCTTCCTCAGTAACCATTTTCTCCTTCATTCAAATGAATTGTCTTATTTATTTCTTAAATTATTTTAACGTCATGAATTCTAAAGTTTATTTTAAGGCATGTTTGCCCAGGTCCCAAGATAAATAGCTATGGTTTAAGATTGTCATAGGAGATAGATAATGATAGATCAGATGCCTTCTTCCACTTTCTCCTCCTTCATACCCTATCTGGTAGAGTGGCCCTACTCTTTACCAAGGCTAACCCCTCTTCCTACTTGTTCAATCAATCTCATTTCCTCTCATCAATTGATGGATTGCCTCCTCTTTCACTTAATTTCAATCTCTACCTATTTATTGACACATTCTCTACTGCCTACAAGCATGCCTCTCTCCCTATGCTCAAAACTTCTTCATTTGATCCTTCCATCTCTCTTACAATTCTATATCTTCTGTATTTTGTAGCTAAACTCCTTGAAAATTCCATCTTCAATAGGGACCTCCACTTCTTTCCTTCCCACTCTCTTCTTAACCTCTTAGAATCCAGCTTCCAACTTTATCAATCTATGAAAACTTCCCTTGGTGATTTCATTAGTCTGAGTAAATTTAAATATGCTGATTTTTCTCAGTAATTCTGAAAATTCTCAAATCTACCTATCCTATCCCAAACTCTCTGCAGACCTCCACTCTCAAATATCCAAGTGCATTTCAGACTTCTTGAAGTGGATATCCATTAGACATCTTAAATTTACTAAGTCAAAAAAGACCTTATATTCTTTTTCCTATAACCACCCATTCCACTGCTAATTTTCTTCTTATCAGGGAAGACAACAGCATCTTCCTAGTCCCTCAGGCTTCCAATCTAGGTGTCACCTTGGGTCCTCACTGTTTGTCACCTTCATTATCTAATTTGTTACCAAGGTTTGTCCATTTGACTTTCATAACATGTCTTGTATATGTCCCTTTCTGTTCTCTGGCATTGTCACCACCCCAGTGCAGATCCTCATCATCTCTTGCATGAATCATTTTAATAGACTACTTATGGGTTTGCTGTCTTCAACTCTCAACTTGTTTTCTATTCAGCCACTAATATGATTTTTTCTAAAGCACAGGTCCAATCATATCATCCCACTACACACCCCTGACACTACTCTATACTCAAATTTCAGTGACTTCTCATTGTCTCCAGGAGAAAATGTAAAACGTTCTGTCTGGCATTCAAAGTCCTTCAAAATCCATTTATTTCCCTTTTCCAAACTTTTTTTTTTTTTTTTCCTTGATGATCTCTTAGTTTATTTTTTTTTCTACATAAGGTTCACAAAGATTTTTTTCTCCATCTCTGGTATCGTCCCTTTTTTTTTTTTAACATTTATTAATATTCATTTTTAACATGGTTACATGATTCATGCTCCCCTTTCCCCTTCAACCCCCCCCCCCCCCCCCCCCCCCCC
>NC_058130.1:239888456-239916601 GCF_016433145.1 Gracilinanus agilis
CCTTGGCTGGCTTTAATCATCCTGGTTGGACCATGTTAGTAGCTGGGTCCCTTGGGCCATGAGGAATCTAGGACTTGATGAAGCACATGGCTGGAAACTTTGTGAAGTTAAGCTGGTAATATTATCTTCTTTATCTCTACTAATCAATACTTATACATTTAGTATAAAGTCTTCAAGATTAATTTTTATTCATAACACCCCTCCCCCAAAATGCAGGTAATATGATATAGTTTATTTATATATGTATATATATATATATACATATATATATATATATATATTTGTTATCATAAAATACACATTTCCAGGTGCTTGGTACCAAAAGACCTATTGCTTACACTAGAGAAATATTCATTGAGAAAATAAAGAATAGTATGTTTCAATTTGCATTCAGACTCCATCTGTTCATTCTATGGTGGTGAATATCCTTATTTTTTGTCTGGAGACTCAGGAAGTTGTCCTAGATCTTTGCCTTATTAAAGATAGTAAGTCATTCACTTGATGAAGTTAAGTCATTCAGATGATGATCACATTATTTTTGTTACTGTGTGCTACATTCTCCTGGTTCTGCTCACTTGACTTTGCATACTTCATTTAAGTCTTACTGGATTTTTTTTGTGATCATCTTGTCATTTCTTATAGCACAATAGTATTTCATTACAAGCATATACAATTTATTTAGCCTTTCTCCACTTGGTGGGTATCCCTTCAGTTACGAGTTCTTTGCCACCACAAAAATAGTTGCTATAAATATTTTTGAATAGGAAGTTCTTTTCCCCTATATTTAATCTCTTTTGGATACAGATCTAGATGTGGTATTATTAGGTCAAAGAGGATGCGCAGTTTTATGATCTTTTGTGCATGGTTCCAGATTGCTATCCAGAATGATTGTATCAGATCACAACTCCACCAGCAGTGTATCTGACCTAGTTTTCTACAAACCCTCCATTGTTTATCATTTTCCTTTTTTTTATAATTTTAGTCAGTCTAAAGGGTATGAAGTAGTACCTATGAGTTTGTATGCTCCTTTTATAAAATGTATACATATCTCCTTCTAGCATTCATTTTTTAAAATTTAGAATATTTTTCCATGGTGACGTGATTCATGATCCCCCCCCCCAACCCAGCTCTTTCCTCCCAAATTCTGACAAGCAGTTCCACTGGGTTATACGTGTATTATTGTTCAAAACCTATTTGCATGTTATTCATATCTGTAGTAGCACAATCCTTTAACATCAAAACTCCAATCATATCCCTATCACATTATGTGATTGATCACATAATTTTCTAATGCATTTCTGGTTCCACAGTTCTTTCTCTGGATGTGGACAGCATTCTTTCTCCTACTTTCCTCTGGATTGTCCTGGGTCATTGCATTTCTGCTAGTAGAGAAGTCCATTACATTCGATTGTACTATAGTGTATCAGTCTCTGTGTACAATGTTCTCCTGGTTCTGCTCCTTTCATTCTGCATCAATTCCTAGAGGTCATTCCAGTTCACATGGAATTCCTCCAGTTCATTATTCCTTTCAGCTCAATAGTATTCCAACACCAACAGATACCACAACTTGTTCAGCCATTCCTCATTCAAAGGGCATCCCCTCATTTTCCAATTTTTTGCCATCATAAAGAACATGGCTATAAATATTTTTGTACAAGATTTTTCCTTATTATCTCTTTGGGGTACAAACCCAGAAGTGGTATGACTGGGTTAAAGGATAGGCATTCTTTTAAAGCCCTTTGCACAACGTTCCAGATTGCCCTCCAGAATGGTTGGACCAATTCACAACTCCAACTCCACCAGCACTGCATTAGTGTCCCAATTTTGCCACATCCTCTCCAACATTTATCACTTTCTTTTGCTGCCATATTGGCCAGTCTGCTAGGTGTAAGGTGGTACCTCAGAGTTGCTTTCATTTGCATTTCTCTAATTCTGAAAGATTTAGAATACTTTTTCATGCTTATTGATAGTTTTAATTTTATCCTGTGAAAACTGTCTATTCATGTCCCTTGACCATTTGTTGATTGGGGAATGATCCAGAATTCATTTTTAAGGATATGATTTCAGGGGAAGATAGAATCCAGAATTCAAGCAACCAGAAATTTTCTTTAAATGGCAGATGGGTATAATGGGGAATCCAACCAGTGAAAAAATGCATGCTGTTCTTGGCTCTGCCTCTAACTAATTAAGAGATCTTAAATAAATTACATTAAAGAAAACTCTTTCCTTCTGTGTTAGAATCAATACTGTTTCTTGGTTCTAAGGCAGAAGAGCAGTAAGGGCAGGGCAATAGGGTTTAAGTGACTTGCCCAGGGTCACACAGGTAGGAAGTATGTGATGCCAGATTTGAACCTAGAACCTCCCTCGCTAGGCCTGACTCTCAATCCACTGAGTTACTTAGTTGCCTCCTAGAAAATTTACTTTTAAGGCTTTAGTTATATAATCTCTAAAATAAACCAGTTGGACTTCATGATTTGTGATGCAATGGAAAGAGAACTGAATCTGGAATCATGAGACCTAAGCTCAAATTCTGGCATTTAGTGTCTGTGAGAGGTTGGACAAGTCACAAACATTTTAGAGCTTTTTCCTCATTTGTAAGAAGAGAACCTGGTCACCATGTACTTCAAAATAAAATAATTTGATACCTGTATTTCAATATTACTTTTTAATTCTATGCATTTTTTACATTTAAGAACATCATTCTGAGAGGGAATCCATAGATTCTTTTAACTATC
The DNA here is from genome assembly GCF_016433145.1 of Gracilinanus agilis. Taxonomy (NCBI): domain Eukaryota; kingdom Metazoa; phylum Chordata; class Mammalia; order Didelphimorphia; family Didelphidae; genus Gracilinanus; species Gracilinanus agilis. The sequence continues at coordinate 239,891,192 of NC_058130.1, forward strand.
AAATGGGTCCAAAGTATCTAAAATGGGGAAAAATTCTTGGGCTAGAGGTTGACCTTACACTATAAAGTAGATAAACCTTCCATGGCAGATTAATGGAAGGACACAGAGAAGGAGAACATAAGATGAGAAGAAGAAATATACATACGTAGATAGATTGACAGACAGACATACAGATAGATGATAGATAGATAGATAGATAGATAGATAGATAGATAGATAGATAGATAAATATTTAGTGTATATAGGAATGTCTTAACTGCTCCTAATTCTAAATCTTTGACTCCATGACTTCCAAGGAAATCTTGTTCTATGGTGAAAAGACTACCATAATTTTTTCCCTATTCTCATAGGTTTGAGTTCTCTCTGCCACCACAAGTCCTAGGAAAATAATTAATTTAATTTTGTTTTCATAGTAGACAGCTGGATGACTCAATAGATTGAGAGTCAGGTCTAAAGATTTTAGGTCCTAGGTTCAAATCTGGCCTCAGATACTTCCTAGCTATGTGACCCTGGCCAAATCACTTAACCCCCATAGCCTAGCCCTTACCACTCTTCTGCCTTGGAACCAATACACAGTATTGATTCTAAGGTGGAAGGTAAGGGTTTAAAATTTTTTTCATAGTCATATACATACACATATATGTGTATACATGTTTATTTATATGTAATGATAAAACAAAGCAAATTAAATCTTGTGAACTGTGAAAGTTCCAAAGGACTACCAAATATTTGCAAAAACCATTTGCAACTGGATTCAGGAGTATGCTGATGAACCATTCCTGAGGAGTGATTTCTTTCATGAAGCCCAGTAGTAAATGTACCTAGGAACGAGGATATCATGTCATACAAATAAGGGAATGACTTGTCTATTGACCATGCCATACCCAGAAGTGAACTCTTTGGGGGCAATGATTTATAACAAACACTTTGAATTTGAGCACACTTATCTTAAGATTGAGTAAATATATAAAGGGGATGATATGTTCCAGTTTGGAAAATTGTTTTCTTTTATTCTTTACTTTCTAGATAAATATTCCTTTTGTCATATTATAGTTAATAAAATTTTTAACATTCATTTTCTTACATTTTATAATTCATGTTCTCCTCCAGTCTCTTGCTTCCCCCCTCACCAAGATGGCAGGTAATATGATGTAGCTTGTACATGTGTTATCATACAATAAATATTTCCATGTTTGTCATGTTGTGGAAGAAGACCTATTTCTTATACAAGAGAAAAAGTTATGGAGAAAATAAAGTGATGAATAGTCTGCTTCAATTTTCATTCAGACTTTTTATCAGTTCCTTCTATAACTATAGATAGTCTTTTTCATCATGAGTATTATGGTACTTACCTCAATTATTGCATTGCTAATAATTTATAGGTCATTTATAGTTGATCATTATACATTATTGCTACTGTGTACAATGGATGTCCTAGTTTGGCTCAATTCACTTTCACATCAATTCATATAAATCTTTTCAGGTTTTTTTTCTGATAATTTTTGTTCTTCATTTTTAAGGCAAATTAGTATTTCATTACAATCATATAATATAAATTTTTATGTAATTCTCCAATTTATGGTCATCACTTTAAGTGCCAGCTCTTTGCCACCACAAAAAGATCTGCTATAAATATTTTGGTACAAGTAGATCCTTTCCCCCTAGCATTCATTTCTTTGGAATGCAGATCTAGGAGTGGAATTCTTGGGTCAAAGGGGATACATAGTTTTATGGCTCTTTGTGTATGGTTCCAAATTACATCAATATTCATCAGGGATATTGGTCTATACAAGTGATGGACAAACTATGGCCAGCGGGCCAGATGCAGCCCACTGAAATGTATTATCCGGCCCTGTGACATTATTCCTAATCTGATGAAAACAGTGAGTAGGATACAATACAATGAAACTTTGAAAGAGTTGCCTTAGAAACAGACTGACAGATGAGCATTTCCTTTCCTTAGGCCCCCTCTTTAAAAAGTTTGCCCATCATACTTTTCTTTCTCTGGTTTTTCTCTTGTTGCTTTTGGTATCAATATTGTATTTCTAATAAAAAAGGAATTTGGTAGAGTTCCTTCTTCAGTTATTTTTTCCAGATAGTTTATGTAATATTGGAATTAATTTGAATTATTATTCAAAAGAATAATTTGAATTCTTCAAATGTTTTATAGATTTCCCATTTGACTCTGGGGTTTTTTTCCTGGGAAATTACTTGAATGCTTGTTCAAATTATTTTTCTGATATTTCCTTTTCTATCTGTATAATTTATATTTTTAAGTATTCATCTATTTAACTTAGATTTTTTAACATGTAACTGTGCAAAATAATTCCTAATAATTATGTTAATTTCCTTTTAATTGGTTGTGGATTCACCTTTTATATTTTTATACTCATAATTTGTTTCCTTCTTTCTTTTTTAAATCATATTAACCAATGGTTTATCTATTTTCTTGGGTTTTTTACCTGTGAAACAAGCTTCTTGTCTTATTTATTAATTCAATAGTTTTCTTTCAGTTTTATTAATCTCCTTTGATTTTCAGGGTTTCTAATATGATGCTTAATTGGGAATTTTAATTTGTTCTTGTTTAAGGTTTTTTGTCTGCTTGCCTAATTGAGCATTACATTCTTTCTCTATTTTATTGATGTAGGCATTTAGAAATATAAACATTACTCTTTAAGTGCTGCTTTGGTTACATGCCCAAATTGTTGTTTCCTTGTTATTATTTTAAATAATATTGTTCATTGTTTCTGTGATTTGTTCTTTGATCCATTCATTCTTTAGAAAAGAAAGGGTTATTTAGTTTCTAATTAATTTAAATTTTTTTAATTTAATTTTTTTATTCCAAATTTAACAAAACCAAAAAACAAGGGGCAGCTGAGTGGTTCAGTTGATTGAGAGCCAGCCCCAGAGAAAGGAGGTCCTGGGTTCAAATTTGGCCTCAGACACTTCCTAGCTATGTGACCTTGGCAAGTCTCTTAACTCCCATTGCCAAGCCTCTACCATTCCTCTGCCTTAGAACCAATACACAGTATTGATTCTAAGATGGAAGATAAGAGTTAAAAAATGACAACAACCCAAAACAAGAATTTCCATAAACAAAGAAAAAGAAGATTGTACATAAATGAAATCACAAATCTCTTATATGTTTAGCTTTTCTTCAAATTTACATAATAAATCTCATCCACAAGTTTCCCAGCCTCTCCTTACCCTCCCTAATTTTTAACATATCAACTGGGAGAACATTTAGACAAATTGTAAAAATGTTTTCTTCTGTCAGTTCATAATCTGGAGGCAACATTCCCAATTTGTTCTTCCAGTATCAATTTTGTAGTTTTGTATAATGTTCTCTTGGTTCTACCATTTCGCTGTTCATTATCCTTTGTAGATCTTTCCAAGTTAAAAAAAAAAAAAGCTTTCTCATCAATTCTTATGGAGCAGTAGTATTCCATCACAATCTTATGCCACAATTTGTTTAGCACTTCCCCAATTGATAAGTATCCCCTCAATTTCTATTCTATGTCATAAAGAGAGCTGCTGTAAATATTTTGGAACATATGGGTTCTTTTCCTTTTACCTTAATCTTCTTGGGAAATAGACTCAGAAATAGTATTGCTGGGTCTAAGGAAAACACATAGTTTTTTAACTCTCTGGATATAAATCCAAAATGTTCTTCAAAATGATTGGATCACTTAACAGCTCCAGCAACAGTCTATTAGTGTTTTTATTTTCCCACATCCCCTCTAACACTTGTCATTTTTTTCCTTTTGTCATTTTAACCAATTTGATGAGTGAGATATCTCAGAATTGTTTTGGTTTGCATTTCTCTAATCAGTAAAGATTTAGAGCATTTTTTCATATACTTATATTTGGCCTTGATTTCTTCACCTGAAAATTGACTATTCATATCTTTTGCCCATTTATAAATTGAGGAATGGCTCTTATTCTTATAAATTTGGCAAAGTTCTCTGTATATTTTAGATATGAGATCCATTTATGAGGGGCTATCTATAATTTCTCCCCAATTTTCTGCTTTCCTCTTATTTTTGACAATATTTGCTGTCACTGTGATTTGTAGATCATTGAAATCTTATTTTAAAGTAGTCTTTAGCTTTTCTTCTGGGTTTCTAAACTGTACTTGGAGATGCTACACATAAACATCTCTCTCTTCTTTAGGGTCATTTAAAATTTCCTCACCTGGTTTAAATTTTATGACTTCCCTCTTCTACATCGATTACTTGTTTTGATTTTTTTTTGGTTACATACATTTCTCATGATTCTCTTTTATCCTGCAGAATTCATTTTGTATTCCTCCCCTTTTCCACGGAGTGGGGTTTAATAGTAGTTTTATTCTAAGCAAAGAATTTTTTTAAGATTAAGACAAAAAGGGAGCAAAATTTTTAAAATATCTATATTTTCACAGAAATATGTTACCCAAAATATTTCATAGGACCACAATTTTAGGAAATTAAAAGAGACCTTAGAGGCCATCAAATAAATTTCCCATTTAACATCCCAGAAAACTGAAGCCCATGAGGTTTAAGTGACTAGTCTAAGGTCACACAAGTGGCAACAAGAAGTCTGTAATTATAAACATGGTTATCTCACAAGATAATTTCCAGGTTATATAAGGAATAGATTGTAAATTCTTTAGGAGCTGCCTTCTGGAAATAGTTCTCCCAAGAATTTTTGTATGAAGTGATTTTGAATATTGGTTCTGAATTTTGTCTGTTGAATGGGAGAGTCTGAACTATGATGTCAAGTGAGCAACTATGGATAAAGACCAAGGGCACAGTGTCAGATTTTTTTTTCTGGGAATTAGGAATCTAATTCAAGCATTCTAAAGGAAAATATAGACACTCTTTCTAAACAGACCTGGCCTATGTATATGTGCATGCCAACTGACTTGAGCATCCCAGGAATCTAAGGATTCTAACAGGAGTGACTGTGCACAAATGGGATAGGAGGAGAAAGGAATCTTTTTGCGTTAATGGATACAGGTCGGCTATGGTACTTACAGTAAGACATATGATACTTACTATAAGGTTAGTTGTTGTTCAGTCATTTCAGTTGTGTCTGACTCTTTGTGACTCCATTTGGATTTTTCTTGGCAAAGATGGTGGAGTAATTTGCTACTTCCTTCTCCAGCTTATTTTACAGATAAGGAAATGAGGAAAACAGGGTTAGGTGACTTCCCCAGGGTCACACAGCTAATAAGTGATTGAGACCAAATTTGGACATATGAAAGATGAGTGTTCCTGACCAGACCTGATACTCTGACTCTATGAGGTGAGTATTGGTCATTAATAAAATATCAACTAATATCTTGGGAATCAGTGGGAAAATCTAGCTCTCTAGTAAGAAATTTAGATCTCATTTAAAGCTGTGGTTTCAAATCCTATCTTGATATATTCTGTTTGATCTTAATCAAGGCACTTCTGCTCTCTGAGCTTGCATTTCTTCATTTATAAAGTAAAGATTAACTAAATGATCTCTTAATAAGTGAATAAATAAATGAAGTAAAAGCCTTCATTTAGTTCCTATAATAGCAAAGGCCTGTTTTAAATGCTGGGGACACAAGTGAAAAAATGAGGCAATCCCTGCTCTAAAGCATCTCATAATCTAATGAAAGGAGGCAATATATATGGAAGGTTTCATCTTCAAGTTGAGTATAATGGTCCCAACTTCCTTAGGGTGGAGGAATGAAGCAGATAATATTTCTTTAATGTCATTTTCACTGATAACATTGTATTAGTTTTTTTCTTATTTTAATTTTTTCAGATTACATATTAATACAATTTCTGATAATCACTTTCTGACATTTTGTGATTCACATTCTCTCTTTCCCTCTCTCCTTCCATTGTCCCCAGAATGGCACATAATATGATATAGGTCATACATGTGTAATCATAAAATGCATATGTCCATGTCTGTCATGTTGTGAAACAAGACACATCAAGTATATTAGAGAAAAATTCATGAAGAAAGTAAAATGAAGAATCGTGCACTTCCATCTACATTTAGACTTTATCAATTCTTTCTATGGGTAAGGGTTAAATTAGGAGTTTTGACAAAATAAGAGAACAGCTTTTAATAATTTAACAATTCAGTTTAATTAAAATAGAAATGGTAAAAGAATATAGTAAAATGAATGTAGTAAAAGAGAGACATATAGGGAAGAGGTAGAGAAAGAAAATTTCCCAATATCTATACTAGTTATCCTATAACTACCTATAATTACTACCTAAAACTGTCTATATCTACCTATAACTAACAACCACCCCACAAAGTTCCCACCCAATCCAGTCCAATTAAGACCAACCCAATCAGTGTTTAATACAATCATAATTAGTTCTGTCAACAAAGACCAGCTATCTTCCAAAAAGTTCAAGAAAGAAAAAAAAAAAACACCTAACAGTCCAAACCAAAAGTCAAAAAGCCAAAAGCCAAAAAATCCTCTAAAGGCTAAAGCCAAAAGAGCCCTTTCAATAAGCTCAGGCCCGCCTATATATTCTAGCAACTAAATGCCAACCACCAACTCACACCAATCGCCAACTTTCCTGCAACTTCCATCTCTAACTATCAACTACTGCCAGCCCAACTGACAGCCCTGTCAGCAACTGACAGCATTTTCCCCCTCTCTGTAACTCACTTCCTGTCTCTATGGTTTCTACTTCCTATCACTGTGGGCTGGTTAATCCCTACACATCTCTATGGTAAGAGGACCTCCAGGTTCTCCATTAAATTAAAAAAGGAATAAAAAATTCCTTTTTACTTATGGCAGTAAATATCCTTTTTCATCATGAGTCCCTTATAGTTAACTAGATCCTTGTATTGCTGATAACAATTAAATCATTCTCAGTTGGTCACCACATATTATTACTATAATGATATACAATATTCTCCTGGTTCTGCTCACTTCATTTTGCATCACTTCAGATAAGTCTTACCAAGTTCTTTTCTAATCATCTTTTTCTTCATTTTTAGGATACAATAATACTTCATTACAATAATATGCCATAACTTATTCAACAATTCCACAATTGATGGTTATCATTTCAGGTTCCAGTTCTTTGCTAGCACAAAAAGATCTGCTAAAAATATTTTTTCACAAGTAGATCTTTCTCCCCTATATTTGTTTTCTTTGGGATAAAGACCTAGTGGTGGTATCGCTAGGTTAAAAAGTATTCACAGTTCTATGGCCCTTGGGACATTGTTCCAAATTGCTCTCCAGAATGGTTGCATCAGTTCACAGCTCTACCAACAGTGTATTACTGTTCCATTTTCTCCACATCCCCTCCAACACTTATTACTTTCCTTTTCCTTCCCATATTACCTAATCTGATATGATACCTCAGAGTTATTTTAATTCAAATTTCTTTAATTTAGAGTGATTTGGAGCATTTTTTTCAAACAGACTAAAAACTATTTAAATTTCATCTAATTGCCTGTTCACATCCTTTGACTATTTGTCAATTAGGAAATGCTTTGTATTCTTATAAATTTTACTGAGTTCTCTATATATTTGATAAATGAGTCAGAAACACATGCTTTAAATTTTTCCTAAAGTTTGTTACTTCTTTTCTAATCTTGGTTACACTGGTTTTGTTTGTACAAAATATTTTAATTGATGTAATCATTATCTATTTTGCCATCATAACAGTTTATTATGTTGAACCATCTTTACAGTGCCAAGTACTTTGGTGGCAATAACTTTCTTTTTCTTGGATGTCAGTAGCTATGATTGTAGCATTTGTAGGAACAATTACTAGGCTCCATCTCCACAGGGCTTACTTACTAGGGTGGTGGCTGAGGGCATTGTGCTGGAAATATTGTTGTTTCTAGTGCTATTGGGTTCAGGGTCTTATATTGACTATACCAGGGTCTGAGGGAAAATGATGGTCATGGTTGTGGTGGTCAGTTGATTTGCTTGGAATATTTTGCCTTTTTCTCTCTCCCTCAGTTCTTTGCTGCTTCAATTCAATTCATTTGCCTTCCTTGTGTGGAAGATTTGAGGAATAACTGGCTCCAATTCCACAGCAGTTGCTTTCCCAGATAAAGACTCTTAGGACTGGTTTAGAAAGGAGATTTTGAGTTCCCATTCAGTTCTGGATTGATAATCCTCTGATTAGTGTTCCAGAAGTACTTCTTTAAAACACATCTAAATTCCCTCTCAGTTTGATTCTCATCCTCTTCTCAATATTTAGGGGTTTTATTCCACCCAAAGTTAAGCCAATGCTTAATAAATCAGTTCATTTTGATTTGTTGCTTCCTATATTCACTACATTCTCCATACTTTATAGTTCTAGTTTTTGAATACTGCATTAACCTTCTGATTCAAATGATATATCTTTCATATAATGTAGCTAATAAAATACAATGGGACAATACTTGCAGAAATAGTTCAAATTAAGGAGAAAGAGAAATGCAAAGGAGAAATAGTACTTTTCTCTTTTCCATTTCCCTTGATTTAAGAACATTTTTTTTAAATAAGTATTTCATTATTTTGGAACTAATCTGGGAACATCTTGCCCTGTGTAAATTTCATGATTTTACAAATGTTACTATTATTCCTAAGTCAGCAATCTTCAAGTTCTCATAATCTCATGGATTCAAGGTTAAAGAAATGCTAATTAGAACTAGTGTTTTGTGGTCTTGGCCTTTATTCTTTATATTAATAAATTGTTCTTTATTAAAAATTTTGTTTTTTTCAAAGTGAGTTTCATAGTAACACATTTAAATAAAAGATAATGTTTAGAGGTGTGTTTGGTCTTTTATTTTTAATCTACTAAAGCATAATAGGCTATTTTATTCCCCAACACTGCCCTTTATTGACTTTTGGGACAAGTCCTTGTTTAGAGGCTGAATGAACCTCTAATGAATGATTTAGAGTTGAATGAGACGTTAGAGTCCACTCCTTTTATTTTACCTCCAAAGGGCACAGAAAAATAAGCTAAGTGACTTACCAAGATTCACAAAGCTAGTATTTGTCTTTGGTAGGATTTGAAATGAAATCTTCCTGCCTTAAGTTCAGTGCTCTGTTTTTCATACTATTTTTTACTATGATGCCACATTTTTTCCCCACAAGTTTAAAACCTGCTTCAGTTACTACTCCATCTTATGCCCTATCATTAGTCTTAACAATTCTACTATCTTCATTGACTGCTCATCATACATCTTTGCTTACTACTTCTATAGCCTATTCAACTTGACATATCCTCTTTAGGCAGTAACCCATATGGGAGGCTATACCATTGATTTTATCTTTTAATTACATTTTACAAATATTTATTGATAGCATATACTTTGTAAGATGTTTCAATGGTTTACAATTACTCCAGATTACTCTTTTTCTGAGACTTTGAACTCCAAACTGCTCCAACTGAAATGTAACTTCTTTCCCTATATCCCTTAGTAACTCATTTTCTGAGTGCTCTTTTCCTTCATTTATTCCCATTAAAAAATGAGTGCTCTCTAAGATCCCGCTCTTGACTTTATAATATTCATATCATCCAATCTCATGGCTTCAAATGGCATAGAACCACAAAGGATTGGAGTAAGGATATCACATACTAACTAGTTCAGATGTAGAGCTGAAATAGATATTCCCTCAAAGCTTAGCTGAGGAATGTCCATCCAGGCTATGCTTAAAGTCTATCCAGTGAAGGAGAATAAAGTCAATCTAATTCAATGTTATAAGTATTTATAAAAATATAAGTATTTCTAATGCTCCCTTGGAAATTATTATCAGGAAGGAGAAAAATAAGGCATAGGATGAAAAAAAGGAAAACTGAATGTGGGGAACAAACTCTATAAATGCTTAAGTTTCCATTTCCTCTTCCCTTGGAAAAAAAAATTCAATTGAAGTTAAGGTACAAGAGAGAAAAGAAAGAGCCAAAACTACACATTCTGTCATCCATGCTGGCCCTAGAGAGTGCTCAACTGCTGCACTCAGATGGACATTTTCAGGAACAGACACTACTCCAGCAGGAGCCTCAACATCTCATCTAACTGCTGAGACCAGAAAAGCACAAGAGCTGTGACAGATTCCATTGTGCAGGGACTAGCAACTTGAGAATTGTATCAGCTGGTAAGATGAAGGGTGGGCAACTTTCCCACCATCATGACATTCTTGTCCCAGTTAATTCAATTTCGAGAACCTGGACCTCTAAAAGGAGGTTCTAAGAAGATAAATTTTACCTCTAATGCTTTTACCACCTTTGGAAATTGGAAACCACAAAAAAAAATGTTGTTGCTTTTACATTTTTTAAATTTATATGTTCATTCATTTATGTGAGAAAGTGATGCTTCTTCATGACTATGGGGGAGCTTTAGTCTAAGAACTTTTGAGTGCTTACAGAATGCACTCCATGCTGAGAAATCCTGCAAACAGGTACAACATCCAAAGTGGCTATTGATCTAGTATTCTGAGGGTAGCACCACCTAGTCCTCAGATATATTAATTGTACTTCTGCTTAGTTGATTGGTTGGTTGGTTAATTGCTAGATTAAAACTTACTTCTTGGTATAGAACAAATAAATTCATTTGGTATGTCAGGTGATAGTTTTTGCAGTGGTACCACCATCTAGTGCAGTGATGGGCAATCTTTTGAGCTTGGTGTGTCAAAATTCATCAAAAAACCGAGCTTAACTCGGATGGTGTGTCACTTTGAGAAAAAAACTCATAATTTCATGATATTTATAGTTTAAGTAACAAAAGTGTATAATTGTAATATTTATCTATATTTAAAAAATGAAATAGGTAAATTAATATAGGTAGAATTGTCATCTGTAGTGCACAGTGTGTCTACACTACACTACAGCAAATGTTTCATCCTCAGCATGTGGCCCCAAACTTCTCTGTATGCAGCCACATGTGGCCACGTGCCTTCGAAAATGGCTACACGTGTCAGTGCTAATACATATGTCATAGGTTTGCCATCACCGATCTAGTGCATATGTTACCTGTTATATCAATAAGCATGTATTAAATGCAAGATGTATTGAGTTGTATAGGGATGTAACAATAAATTGAGTACCTATATACTCAAGAAGCTTACATTTTACAGGAACTATAACATTTATCACCATCAATGACCCTTTTAGATAGTTCAAGTTGTATTAAAATTGTTGCTTTTAACCTTTTTGTTGAGCATAATTTTTCCTTCCTACAATTCCTTTTAGTTGTGATTTTAGAACCATATAAAATTAATCTTCTTCCTCTTCTACATAGGAGTCCTTCAGTGACCTGAAAACAGCTATGTCTTTATAGACTACCCCATATATTCTCTTTTCTAAACTATATATATATATATTTTTTTTTTCTTCTACCTACACTTGCATGAGGTGATATACTGGCACTCTGTCAGGCTGGTCGCTTTCCTGTGGATGTTTTCCAACTTGTCATTATTGTTCCTAATATGTGGCCTCAGAAACATATTGCAGTATGTGTGACCATTATAGAATAGAGTGAGACTCTCAACTATCATGCAAATATAAGACATGTCAAAAATGCATACACCTATGGATAGGATAAGAGGAGATAAAATTAAATAAATTTGTCACTTTAAAAGCTAGGGATTTTTAGCTCAAAATATTGAGCTGGAAGGTCACAAAACTCAACATCTTGATGTGGAAGTTAATTATACAAGCATATATATACACATAAATATGTACTCATTATATATGCATAGGTACATAAATTATACAAATACATTTATAACACATAATCTTAGATTATACTAATGGAAGCATGAGCGTCAAACTCCCAATATCTTGGCTATATGCAGTCCACAAAACTCCCCAGTGTATCCTGAACCAGATAAAAATGCTATCTGTTTAACAAAACAAAATACAATAAAATATAGATAATACTCACTTGTGTTTTTCTAAACCAGTATGTAGCACTAGTTTCATTTTTGTTTGAGTTTGACATCACTGATGTAGAGCACAAAGAAGCTGATAGTCTCACATTATTTTGTTTAGATCGCATGCATTATGTTCACATTAGGGTAACAAGTTGTAGCACACCAATAGGAAAATAATCAGGGTGATGAACCACAGAATGATGTCATATGAGCATCAATGTAAAAGGCATTAAGTATTTAATCTGTAGTAGAGAATGCTTAAGATAGATATCATTAAGTATCTTAAGGGTTGTCACATTGAATGGTCAGACTATACATGTGCAATAGATTTTTTGAACTCACGAAAACTTGAAAAGTAATTGAAAAATGTTCAACAGAATGTAGTCAAAAACATTCCTAAATTTACAAAAAATATTTTCTAGATTGACCTCAAAAGCATAAGACAGTAATCTTTGTCTACAATATTACAAAATCTCAAGTTCTATCCTTTTTTGAGGCTTCCAAAATCAACCCCCTCCAAAAAAATACCCTGAAAATTTTGCTTGGTACTACTAATGCCTCAAATTCAAACTAATTAAAGTCAAAACTAGTCATCCTCATTTAGTTTCGCATTCTCCATCCTCTCCTTTAACACTTTTAGTACAGGCAGAACAACTCTCATAGTGAATTTGGCTCAAACCAGACTCAATATTCTCTGGATTTTCTCTCATTTTATCTCATTAGACTTAGAAATAAATCTTATATCTTTTCTCTTTCCTCTTTTCCTTCTCATTCTCATTGTCACCATTCTGAACAAGACCATTAAATACATATAGTTTGGACTATTGTGGATAGTATCATAATGGATTTACTGTTTCTAGTCTCTGCCCTCTTTTATTTTTCTTGAATAGTAGTGCTAAGCAAATTCTAAATTCTAGTTCTCATCCCATTATTCCATTATACAACAGTTTCTAGTGGTTTACTATGCCCTCCACAATACATTAAAACTTTTTCCTGGCATTCAGTTGAATCCACAACATGATCTCAGACTGCTTTTCAACTCTTTCTTCCCAATAGTTCCAACGCTATAGGGAAAACCTGTTTTCTGAATATATATCATTTCCCCCTTCTTCCATAACTCTGCCATTGCCATTCCCTACACCCTAAATCAATTAGTCAGTCAAAAGTCAGATTGGCTGGATTTTATAATGTGGAAAGGAGAGTAATAAATAGTAAATTTGGAAAGGCGAGATGAAGTTGTGAAGTGCCACAACAACTAAACAGAAGAATTTAGATGTAATCTTTGTGGCAATAGAGAATTATCAGGGTTTACTCAGAAAGGAAGTGTCATGGCCAGATCTGTACTGTAGGAAAATCACTTTGCCAGCTATATGGAAGAGAGCTAGGAAGAGAAGACTAGCGCAATAGTCTTGGAGAGAAGTAATGAGAGACTAATGCTCGCATCTCTGCCCTCTGAAATCATACATATCCTTCAAAGCCAAGCTCCAATACTACATGAATTCTTCCAAGGTATCTCAGGCAGAGGTGATTTCCAGCCTTCTAATTTGCTTAGTACTTTCTTTTTGCCTGCGTCATAACATTCTTCCCATTAGTATACCTATTTCTATAGATGTATTATGTACTATTACTAAATCAACTTCAGTCTCCTTGAAGGCAAGAACAAGATATTATTAATTTGTGATATCCACAGATCCCATGCTAGTGGCAGAGAGATGTAGAGGGAGAAGTACTGAATTTGGAGTTAGAGGGCCTAAATATAATACACATTTTTATGGGGAAAGAAAGCCAGTCTCTCATATCAAGAATAAAAGAATAGATTAATATATATTCTATTAATATTATTTTATTTTTAATATTTTAATATTTATTAATCACTCATTTATTATTTCTTTGTTTAATTTATTGATTAATAATATTAAAATATTTGTTAATATCTAAATCATTAGTACTTTGAGATATGAAAGCAGAGGCAAATCCTTCAAACTTTTGGAGTAGATCCTCAAAGCAAGATCCTCAAAGAAGTTATGGGTAAGAATTTTACAGGATGAGAATTAAAGAATCATGGTCTGAATCAGTAGAAGTGACTATAATAATGAGTTCTTCAGCCCATCCAAGTATCAAATTAAGGTTAATGGCTTTCTAAAAGGAGATAACTATTCAATTTCAAAAAGACCAGTTAGTAAAAAGAGAGGATAGAGTGGGGTGAGGATTAGGGAAATGATTTCTATTTCAATTTGAAGTGTATTTTATATTATCCTAATCCTATTATGTTTAACTCTTTTTTTTAGTATCTTAATCTGTTTAACTATATCAAGGATGTCTCATATGCCATCTTGACACCTATGTTAGACATTAGAGTCAGACATTACATTTGGTATTATTATTTCTTATGCTAAAACCCCCCAAAAGTGAAATCCATGTATACTTCATATTTTGATTTATTTTTTCTTGAGACTTTTTGATGAGGGCTAATTCAGATTCCTATATTCTTCTACCTTCCTATGTGTTAAAAGTAGAAAGGTAATAGCTTAAACCCCAAATAAACTGGCTTACTCTCCCTGTAGCAGTCCAAAGAGCTGTTCCTCTTTATTGTAAGAAAAAATTAATGTAACTAGTTTCTTTCTAAGTTGCTAGTAATAAATTCTATGTATTCTTCAAGTGATTTCCTTTTCTTCATCTTTTGCTTTGTTCTATATTTTTAATTTTATATAATATTTATCATTATATACTTTAGTCCATCTTGAATGATTAATTTTATTTAATCCTCCTATTTTCAGGGGACAGTGTTTGGGGAATATCACTAATCAATTATCTTCTATTCTTATTATCTTTGTTATAGAGTGCCTCTGTGGAAACTGACTAATCTCTGTCTTCAAAGCTTTGGCCTCTTTCTCTCTCTAGATACATTTCCCCATCTATTGCCATTTAATCATCATATAGTAAATCTTGCTCTCATTAAAAAACAGATTTATCTCCTCTGGAGACCATTATTTACCATTAGCAAAAATTTTATTAATAAAATTAAAACTTCAGTGATTTGCTTTTATCCCTCTATTTCTGGGCTTAAGATTTTCCAATAAAAAGTAAATTTGACTTTAACTTAGATGTATCCTTTAAATATCGAAGCATTCTGAGAGCTTAATCTTTTAGAGTCAGAACTGGCACTAAAGAGAGATAACAAGAAGGCCAACTATAGAGTCAGGAAGACCTAAGTTTAAACTTATTTCTGATGCATAATAGTTGTGTGATCATGAGTAAGTAACTTTCAAGAGCTCCTGGGCAATTCTCTAACATTACAAGTAACAGAAAAGTTGTCTATATGATTGGTGGGAGTAGTTTGGGAGGTTTCACCCAAAGAATTCATTATGCTGAGTAAATCACAGTTTTATACAAAATCCCAACAAAATGAAACAAAAGCAAGGTTGGCACTCTAATATAATTTTGACTCCAACTTTATATATAATACCTTTAAAACACACAGAGACAGACAGAAAGACACACACATGCACACACGCAAACACTCTCTCAAAGTCTAACTAAAAAATGTCAGTTTTAAAACTCTGAATGGGGATTGCAAAATTACAAATTCTTAATAGTCATGAATTTTAAAAGAATGACTTCTTGGCAATAACTTGTAATGCTAGATTACCAGAATAATGTCAAAGAAATGGACCATAATGTTGGACTTGGGCAGAAGTCTATCCTAAAAGTACACGGGATTCTTGGGTTCAAGTGTTCTTTTAATTAAAGTCTCAGTGATAACAATTATTCATACCTGAATACATTCCCTCCCCCAAACCCAAAAATTCTTCAAGACAGCTCAACTATTTGGGGTAGCACATCTTCCTCCAAATCTGAACATAATTAACTGTACAAAAATATATTGTTCCGGGGGCAGCTGGGTAGCTCAGTGGAGTGAGAGTCAGGCCTACAGACAGGAGGTCCTAGGTTCAAACCCGGCCTCAGCCACTTCCCAGCTGTGTGACCCTGGGCAAGTCACTTGACCCCCATTGTCCACCCTTACCACTCTTCCACCTATGAGACAATACACAGAAGTTAAGGGTTTAAAAAAAATTGCTAAAAAATATATATATATATATTGTTTCAACATCAATAGTTACTCTTCACTTAGTAACACAACAGTTTCTCCTAAGCAAGTATTACTATTGGGTACCAGCCAAGACTTTTCCTTCCTTCTTTTCTTCCTTCTTTCCTTCTTTTCTTCCTTCCTTCCTTCTTTTCTTCCTTCTATCCTTCCTTCCTTTGTTCATTTCTTTCCTTCCTCCCACTTCACTGCCTCTGTACTCAATTTCAATGGACTTCAGTTACTTCATCTTTAAAATGGGAATAATAAGAGCATATACTTCACAGGGTTGTTATAAGGATAAAAAACAAATACTCAATTAAGTGCTTTGTAAACCCAAAAGTTTTATGTAAAGATAGGTATCATCATCATTATCTTAATCATTATCATCATCATCATCTTATGATTTTATTGCAGTGTTTCAGATTTTTGGGCCTCACATTTCTTAAATTAAATGAGGAGATTGATTAGATGTTTTCAAAATTGTTTCTGCTTATTCTATAGTTGTTCAGATATAATTCAAAGTAACATAAAACACTTCCAAGGCTTTCTGTATCTTGTGTTTAAATCTTTAAAAAGTTTTTAAAAAGGAATATTAAATCACATCTTTGAAAATTAAATATTTACATGATAAACATGTAGTGGGAGTAAAGAAACTTATGTTTGTTATTCTATTATAATCCACATTTCCCATTAAAGCAGATAATCAGGAAGGCTGCATTTTTGACCCTTCATGCCTTCTTTCCATTGCTTAATTTCCTTAATTTTCACCTTAAAACACATTTATTTATATCTTGGTAAAATATTCTACTCTGTCAGAGTTAAAAGAAATAAGGAAGTAAGTTACAGAAAATCTGTTGCTGAATCTGTGTTTAGTGTTTAAGTTGCCCATTTTATATAATTTTAAAGTGAGGACAAGGTGGACAAGTTATATCAATGTGAAATGTTGAGTACTTTACTTTTGCTTGGAAAATTATCATAGAATTGTACTCTTATAAAAGGGATTTTCTCCCTTTTTTCAGTTTTATATAAAGTACACAAAAAAAACCCTCCAAAAATCTAAATGGGGCAGGGTTACATCACATTTTTAAGCTTAACACTACAATTATGCTAATGTAATTAAGACTTGTAAATATAGAATGCAAATCAAACTGTCAAAAAAGGAACCTCACATTAAAACAAATAGAATAATCCTTAAAACTACAACAGAAAAGTTCAAAAAATCTTGTGGAATATTACACCTCTATATCAAGATTCACAGTTATATATTTCATATGCTAAATATAATGTTTGGTGAAAATCTATCAAGAATACAATAATTAATATTTATCAGAACCATTGTTTTTCTCTCAGGAAAGTGATACTTAGAGGAGATGCCACAAAAGGATGAGGAAAACATGTTTCATATAAAGCAATTGAAGTATCTAATAGTAAATGAGTCACATACAGAACCCAAAAGCTGGAAAGAACCACAAATGCTTCCCTTCCACGTCATCTATGATCATTTTTTTCCAGTCTTTTTCTAGACTCAGCTTGAAGGGAATCCTTTTCTGAGGTAGCCCAATCCATTTCTGGATAGCTCAAAAAGTTAGAAAGGGTTTTTACCATCAAACCTAATTCTTCCTTTCTGTAATTGGTGGTCATTATGATAGCAAATTTCTGCAACTTGGAGTCTGGACCTTGACTGCATTGGAAAGATACAGTAATTAGAAAACTGGAAAAGATAGTGTAAAGGTTTAGGTTTTGTTTTAATCCCATTAACAGTCCTTGGATTCTGCTAATACATTTTTGCTGCTACTGTCATGGTCAGCACTGAAGAAGGGGAGAAAGTGTTAAGTGAGTTAATGAGAGGCATAAGTTCCTTGTTTTTAAATTCATTTTATATTGTGGGCATTTCTAATGTGACCCAAAAAGTGGTCCACATATAAAACTTAATGGATTATTATTTGAATTAGCATGAATACTTCCTTTAATGATTCAGTGTATGACTTCAATACACATTCTTATGTTCATGTTTTCTAAACGTTATCTATAGAAGTTCGGTTAAATATATGGAAATTTGTTAAATATGTTAGGATTAATAATGTACAACAGTTTGTTTTCTGTCATCCTTGCTTCATGATTAAACTTTATCATTGATTCTTTTTTTCAGTTATATATTTCTTAGTTGATATCTTTCTTGTCACTTATATAACCAAGAACACATGCAAAAATCAAAATTCTAAAATTTTGGTTTTCAGTGAATCTTGACTATTGTAGTGCAGGGATTTTGCATGCAATATTGGCTCAGGCATACCTGTCAGTTGTCAGAATGGAATTTTGGCATGGCATGTGCCATGTGCCAGGTGCCAACCAGCAGTTGGGCTGTGGCTATAAAAGGCCCTAAAAACCCAACCCTGGCTTCTGATTTCCCCTAACCTCACCCAGAAAACATGCTACCCCTGACCTTCCCCCTGGGACCCCAGGTGGTAAAGGGATAAGGGTGGTGGATCATGGGTAGGAACTTACGATAGGATAGCCTAGCAATTAGGATCCCATCTTTGAGATCAACCCAACAACATCTTTGTATAGCTAGCAGTTCAAATAATATCTGGCCAGAGACTAATTACCTATGGCTGCAGGCAGGCTGCCCTCAACCTGCCAAGACTTTCTAGGACCTTTGCCAGCACCAGTCAGTTGCCCATAGCAACAGCTTAATAACACAGCCCTCTTACATTGGTTTCCCTTCCCCAGTTTTAAATAAATTCTTTAGCCTTAATCTGAGAATCCTGTGATTATTCCAAAACCATCAAGGCTAAGGGACTATGGAGGAGAGAATACAGAATAGTTGGAGTTACTGTGGAATCCAAGCCTCCATTGTTAGCCAGGAAGTTAAGGTCTCAGCTTCCTGCTGGGTTCTGCTCTCAACCTATAGGAAGGCAGTTACCTCAGCAGGGAGGGGTCACCTCACCTAACATCTTAAAGGAGCCTACAGCTAGCAGAAAAGATACAGTGGGCACCAAGCTATCAGGGTGTGAATTTATTCTTACACCAAATTCATTCCCAGCTGAGGCTGCTCACCTTTGTCATCAATTAACCCCAATCTCCTGCTAGACTGATTACTGGCTCCCAGGCCCCTAGTGACTCCCATTACCATCTTCTTATCATAACACTATTTAGATAAATATTATACTACTCTTGAATTCAAGCAACAATAAGTAACACAATTGCTTCTGTTGTTCTTTAGATTATCTTCAATTTAAATTTTTTCATAGACTGTGATATTCTAAGATTCACAACTATATAGAATAACTTGAAGAATATTGGTGTTAAAATGATGGGAGGGAGGGTTGCTTCAGGGAGCATGTTAGGATATACAAATAGTGCCCTATATGTAACCCAACTCACTCTCTTTTTTTTATTCATTTTTGGGTCTATTTATTGAGAATGGAAGGGCATGAATCCAGGGAGGAGATTTTTGAGGCAAATGATAAAAGAAGTTAACTAGGGAGACACTATAGATTAGTTATGGGCTACTTTCATAGATGTGGTGGGAGAAGTCTTATCATTCTTACCAGTCCTTACTGAAGGAACTGGAATTTGGGAATGAAGTCCATGAGGAATGGGGAATTCAGAGGACTATAAGGCAGTGACAGAAACTGCCTAGAGAGGTTGTCCCAGAATTGTTATTGATTCCACTAGGAATATAGAGTGAAGAGAGAAATTAAATAAAGGGGTCATAAAATAGAAAATGATGGTCTAGAGTAGATGGAAAGGATAATTATTGACAAAAGTGGGAGAAGTCCTCTAAAAAGAACAAAAAAGAAATTTTAAAAATTAATGAACAAGACTAATTATAGGAAAAGAGAGCACGGGGGAATCTACTTGATTAACTGAGAGGAAAAGAAGAGATCTATGATAAAATAACCTAATAAAACAAGGAAAGAAGAAAGAATTAATAAGCAAAATTCCAAATGAAAAAGGGTAACAAACAAGAGGGGAAATCAGGGATGAGGGAAAATAGTGGGAATAATGACACATTAAAAGATATCTAGCTGAAGTAACCTAAGATGTAGCATGATATTTATAGAGAAAGAGGGAAAAATCACAACTTATAAAAAGTATTAGTGATAAATGGAAGAAAGTATAATTCAACTCTCATTAACTTTAAATGTGAGTGGATTAAATAGTCCAGTATAATGAAAAAATGACAAATTATGCAAGAAGATAAAATCTTGTAATTTCTCTTTTTCAAGAAATATGTCTTAAAAACAAATTCATATAAAAAGTAAAACTAAGGGGAAGAAAAAAATTAGTGTAAATTAAATAAATAAAAAATTACAGTCATGCAATCTGTCAAAACAAAAAACAAACTTTCACAAAATAGAAAGTAAAAAAAGAAAACTATATTATCCTGAAAGGGGCCATAGATAAATCACAATCAATAATAAAGTTGGATGTTCTGAATGCTTTATCATCTAAATTCATAAAAGAAATAATAATAAGATTTCAAGAAGACATAAATAGAAACACAATGGTCACAGAAGACTCCAATATCACTCTTTCAGTCTTGGATA
This sequence comes from Gracilinanus agilis, assembly GCF_016433145.1. Classification (NCBI taxonomy): domain Eukaryota; kingdom Metazoa; phylum Chordata; class Mammalia; order Didelphimorphia; family Didelphidae; genus Gracilinanus; species Gracilinanus agilis. The sequence goes on from NC_058130.1 coordinate 239,911,695, forward strand.
AGAAAGTTAAACCAAAGGGACTATATGGAACTGAAAAATTTTCTGGAAAAACTAAAGCTAAAAAATTTAAAATATCTTCTAAATGGATCTCAGCATAATGTAGAACTTTTGCAAAATTTGAAATATGTATTAGGATGCAAAGATAGTGTTGAAATAGTAAATACATCATGTTAGACCATAACACAATAAAAAGAGCTATTAGTTTAATGTCCACAAATAAAAAATACAAACCTAATTGGAGACTTAACACTGAAGTCCTGAAGAGTGGATCATAGAAGCAGTTAATAATTATGTGAAAGAAAATGATAAAAATGAAAAAACTTGCCAAATTTTCTAGAATGTAGTTAAAACTATCCTTAGGAGGAAAGTCATATCCCTACAAATATGCATTTATCAAATGGTAAAACAGAGAACCGATTAATTGCATATGCATTAAAAATAGAAAAGCAACAAATGAACAAATCTAAAATAAGTATAAAAGATTTTTTTAATTTAAAAATTTTTTAAAAGTTTAAAATAGAGGAGAAATAGCTAATCTTGAAACAAAACATAAATGATTAAATTAGCAGTTGGTTCTTTGTAATGACTAATTTGATCATGACTTTTGTATATCCAATAATTCTTAAGTTATCTCTCATAAATCAATTTTTATTGGTCAATAATTTTTTCTAATAAAATATTTTATATTTTCTTCTATTTTTAAAATTCTTTTGACTTTTTCTCTTAATATCACATGGAGTTATTATCCTCAACTTGTCATGTTCCAATTTTAATAACATTATTTTCTTCAGTTAACTTCTGTACTTCTTTTTCCATTTGGTCTATTCTGTTTCTTAAAGTGCTATTTTCTTCATTATTGTTTTGTCTCTTTTATAAAACTATATTCATAATTTTATTCCTTTAATGTTATTTATTTACCTATTTTTCTTCTACTAATTTTACTTGATTTTGAAAATTATTTTTTAAGTTTTTCCGGGATCTGTTTTTGAGGTGAAATACAATTCGCATTTTCCCTGTGCCTTTGCTTGCAGCTATTTTGACTACATTGTCTCCTAATTTTGTATCTTGACCTTTCCTGTCATCAGGGTAGTTTTGTTAGCAGTTTTTACTAGATCACCATATTAATTTTGTTGTTGTCGTTGCCCATTTTTACAACCTATTTCTTGATTTTTAAACTTTATTTTAAAGTTGGCCTCTGTTTCTGGCATGGGACTGTGTGGGACCCTGTTTCAGGCTTCATGTTTTTCATGCTGCTTTTTTCTGAGCTAGTTCTAAGAATTTGGAAGATTTTGGTGCCTTCGAGGTGGTGTAATGTGGGGAGGTGTGTGATTTACTACTCTGGATCTGCACTCTGGTCCTTACCCAGGAAGGTTCCATGTTCTCTTAAGATTTTATTTGTTTTGCTCCTTTGGGTCCCTGTTCCTTTGTGACTGGAAACAATATTGTTCCTTGGGACCCCTGTTCCTTTGGGACCAGAATTGCAACTATGCCTCAGAGTCCTTTGTATTTTTGTGTCCAAAACTGTTCCTCTGCCCTTGAAATGTGAAAGTGGGTATTGACAATGAAGTTGGCAAACAATATCTAAACCTGTGTCCAGTTCCATCACATGGGTCCCCTATAATCACTTTTCTGACCAATTCCCAGGTCCTTTTACTCTCTCTGGCTGGAGAGTTTCTGAAGTTGATACTGTTTTTGCCACCTAGTTCCACTACTGTTGTTTCTTTCACATAGGCTCCAAATCAACCTCCACACCTCTTTTTTCCATTCTCCTGAATTGTCTTAGATGGGAGCAATGTCTCACTTTGAGTTTTTATTGGCTCTTCAATTCTACATTTCTATTTGAGGTATTATTTTTAAGTTGTTTGGAGGAAAATATTGGAAATGCTCAGCCCTAAAGAAGAACAAAATCTACCTCCCCCCTCCTTTTTTTTTTTTCTTTTTTCTTTTTTGCAGAGATGGAAGGGCTATAGGTATGGAACATTACATATATTTTCAGAATTTTGATTACTTGATTGATGTTGCTGATTTTTATTCCTTCCCTGTTTTCTTTATTTTATCCTCTTTAAATCACATGCCTTAAGTACATACATTTATCCCCCTTATCCCTTCATATTACTTCAAATGATGATCTCATTAGCTTCTGTGGATTTAATTACCATCTTTAGGCTCATGATTCTCAAATCTAGCAGGAATGTCTCAAAATCTCTACTGATTTCTGATCTCATATCTTCGACTACATTTAAACACCTAAACTGGATGCACATTGCACATCTTAAGTTTAACAGGTTCAAAATATAACTCATTATCTTTTCCCTTAAACTTTCCAATCCTCCTACTCTCCTCATAATTGTGGAGGGCAGCACCACCCTCCCAGTCCATCAGGCTCTCCACTTAGTAGTGGACTTGGACTCCTCATTTCCCTTAACATATTGGTTTCCAGGGACTGTCCATTTCACCTTTGCAACATCTCTCTAATGTCCCTTTCTCTCTTCTCACACTACCACAACTCTTGTGCAAGGCCTCATTACCTCATTCCTGGAGTATTGTAATAGCCTTCAAGTGTGTTTGCCTGTCTCAACTCTCTCCCCACTCCAATGGATCCATTCATCCACTAAAGTGATTATTCTAAAGCACAAATCCAGCCATGTCACTCTTCAATAAGTTCTAGTGAATTTCTATTACCTTAAAGATGAGATACAAAATGCTCTGTTTGGCTTTAAATGAGCTACTAACCCAATTCTCTCCAACCGTTCAAGTCTTCTTTTATCATATTCATTGATATATATAGTCTTTGATCCAAAAAGACTGGCCATTTTACCATATTATGAACAAAAGGCTCCATTTCTTGACTCCTAGAATTTTCTCTAGCTATTCCCCATCTCTGGAATATTCTTCCTATTCAAGTCCTTCTACTAATCTCTTAGGCTTCCTTTAAGTCCCCACTAAAATCATATCTTTTTACTGAAAACTTCCTCTCCTCTTAATTCTATTGTCTTCCCTCTTTTAATTATTTCCAACTTATTCTGAATATAGTGGGTTTTCTACATAAATTTGCTCCCATTTTGCTTCTTCTATTGGATTGTAAACTCTGTAAGGGAAAAGTCTATTTGTTGCCTCCTTTTGCATCTCTTAACACAATGACTGTAACAGTTGACACAATTGATTTTTGTTTGACTGAAACTGGACAGTATAGCAAAGAATATCATGGAAAGTCAAACAATGAGCTCTAAGTCCCATTCCAATTTTTAAAAAATGAATGTAATCTATAGACTCATTTATTGATATATAAATTTATAAATGTTTAGAGGACTTTTTTAAATGGGGTTCCACTTTGCCTTAGTAATGGAAACTCCTCCTAAATAAGTTAATATATCTCTGTATCCTAAAGTTCTTTGCTATTTTTATTTTTTTAACATTTAATAATTCTTATTTTTTAGAAAAGTTAACATGGTTACATGATTCGTGCTCTTACTTTCCCCTTCACCCCCTGACCTCCCCCCCAACCAATGCACATTTCCATTGGTTTTAACATGTGTCATTGATCAAGACTCATTTCCAAATTGTTCTTTGCTATTTTTAAAAGCATCATAGACCCTAGTTGTATCCTGCAACTAATTCTAGCTATATTATGAGTATTGCTCCTCTTCCACCACTACCATTGTGTTTTTACATTCTAGTTGTATTCTTATTGTTCTATTCCACTTTTCTTTGGGTGGTTTAGCTACCTAGAGTTGATATACATTTTGAGCCTCCTTTTTTTGTACTCTAAGAAATCCACTAAGAGGAGCATCTTTTCAGTTTTTATAGTGAAATTACTCTAACACCATGACTCAGTATTAGTCAACACTTCTTAAGTTTAGGTATTAAATGTTCCTACAAATCTCAACCAAGTAAACAAATCAAATCACCTCACCCCATTTGAAGTAATCAATGAAATCTTATCTCAAACAATCTTATCTCAAACAATCAATAAATCAACTAAAGTATTTGAATTAAGTATGAATATATTTAGATGACTGGAGTTATGTTGATAGGAAATGTGTTCAATTTGACTAAGCAAAAATGGTCTCAGATTTTATAAAATAGAAGACAAGTTTAAAATCTAAATCTAGAGAAGAGATTGTATATGAAGAGAATGTTTCACAAAACTTTTGAAGAGGAAAATTTATCTTGGGGGGGTAGTTAGAAGAAGATCTATATTTTGCTTTCTGATGCCATCTGATTCTCGAGTCACTACATTGACCAGAGGAGGAATTTGCTAACTTCAAAGCCAATACAGATTTTGTACTTCCCCTTTTCCAAATGACATGCTAACAATATCCCCCATGACCATAGAAGCTTGTGTCAGTGTCTGAATTAGAAGTCAGGAAAATATTGGATGTCCTGTTGGAAGGCAGGTTCATAGCTTCACTAGGAGTTCAGCAAAATAATGATATTATGTCTGAGGGGACCATCTTGAGCACACTGAAAGAGAGCAAAGGACTTTCGATAACCAAAAACTATGAGTTACCATTTTCCACATATGCTCTCTAAACTTGAGTTGACTTTCCTCTGAACATTTTACACACTTTTGGAAGAATGTGTTATAGGATTTTGACAGATGATTTTTGTACTAATTATAACAACTTTATCACCTTAGTAAATCCTCCTTTTTAAAACACTAGCTGAATCTAAAAAATGAAAACTGATCCTCATGATAGGAACCTGAAAAAATAAAATCCAAATGCTTGAGGGTTACCTTAGAGCTCTAATGACATATAATAGCCAAATTCTAAGGACAAAACCTACCAGTGTAATTGTAAAAGGAGTAGAGAAAGTACTTTCAGAGCATGTGCAATATGAAACGAGGTTGTTTAGGAAATTACAATATTTCTAGCCATGTATGTATGATCTTTTATATGTGGTAC
>NC_058130.1:239916711-239966133 GCF_016433145.1 Gracilinanus agilis
AAGGGAAAGAAAGAAAGAAAGAAAGAAAGAAAGAAAGAAAGAAAGAAAGAAAGAAAGAAAGAAAGAAAAAAAGAAAGAAAAAAGAGAAAGAAAGGAAGGAAGGAAGGAAGGAAGGAGCAGTAGAGAAAAAGAAAGAGAGAGAAAGAAAGAGGAGAGAGAGAAGGAAAGAAAGAGAGAGAAATCAAGGAAGACTATATCATTATTCATGGGCAGCTAAGTGGCACAGTGAAGCGAGTATTACACTTAAAATCAGGAAAAAGAAAGTTCAAATCCCAAGTCCAGGCACTTATTGTATGATCCCAGGCTTTTAGATTTACATTTAACCATATTTGCCTCACTTTTCTCTCTGTAAAATGAGCTAGAGAAGGAAATGACAAACTAATCCCATATCTTTGACAATGGAACTCCAAATGGGATCACAAAGAATATGAAACAACTGGAAATGACTGAACAACAACAAACATCATCATTCAGCAAGGTAATTAATGTTTAAGGATAATTTGATTAAGGAAAAATTACCCAGGTAAACTAAAACCTGAATATTCATACATTCTACTGTATCTTAACTGATTTTTTAAAAATCATGGATCTTTTTAAAAATGATGAAACTCATTATTGATAATATTATCTACTTGAGTAAAACCTGATTGATTGATGGCAGAGAGTGATGTTTAAATTAGTTACTCTACATTAGCTTAATTAAGCAAATTGGCGTACTGGCAGAGCACTTACATTGATTTTGTTAGCTCTTATTTTCTAGCATTCATTTCTGCCAGATGAGCATTAGGTTGGATAAGAGGAAATCTCTCTAGCCCACCTTTAGCTTTCAATAAAATTAGATATTTGATTGAACAATTCCTTTGTTATGTATTTGTAAAAAATAATTTACTTGTCTCCTGTTAAGAGCCTGTGATGGTGATTACTTTTCACATTTGTGGATATGGCTAAACATAACAGAGGGAAGAAGGCATGTTGGGAAATATTTAGCATCTTCATAGTGAAATTTCACCAGACAACAATATAAAATACCTTTTTCAAAAGACCTTTGAGGGCTATAGGGAAGAATGAATGATGAAGAGTTCCCATATTATACATACTCAGTTCACTCTTGGATTTTTGACTCCAATTTAAATACTTTCATAGCCATTTATGCCTTAGATTCAAGAAACAGTCCATTGTTGTTGCTGTTGTTTTTAAAGGGATGATTCACCCTGGGAGTTGGAATCTAAGTTGGTTGATCTTCACTTTTTCATGGAAGCCTAGATTCTCTTGTTTGCAGATCTATTTCAGTGTTTCCTAAAACATTTCTTTTCACATAACATACTTGAGCTCTTGAAAGTTACAGTTCAGTTTGCTTGGAAATTGTTAACTGTAACATACCTACTATGCACAAGGAGCTGTGATATATGTGGTGGGCATAAAGATGATATGTGATATAGTCCCTACCTTCATGGAGATTGAAAACTAACCTATGAATAAAGCATGCTAAGGAACAACTCTCTTGAAAGTTGGAATATGATAAATGCCCAGGAGAAATCCAATGGAGTGATATGAAAGATGAAAATAAGGGATCACTGCCAGGTGGGCACTCAGGGAATGCTTTATACTGGAGATTCCACTTGAGCTAGACTTTGAAGAAAGATAGGGTCCAAAGCAGGGCATTTTTGGGCAATCAACTATTTAATAAATCTTTACTAAACACCTATTATATTCTAGGCAATGTGGCAGATAGATGTTGGCTGTACAAATTCAAAGAAAGAAATGGTCCCAATTCATATGAAGTCTATATTCTAAGGGGCAGGGGGAAAAGTGGTATGCTAGTATATACAGAATAAATATTTAGCCTTTCTGGATCTCAGTTTCCTCATCTATAAAATGAAGGAGCTAACCTCTGGGTATTCTTCTAGCTCTAGGACCATTTGCAAAGACAGAGGAACAGAGGCATATAGAGTATAACTAGAAATGATGAATGATCGATCTTGCCTGGAATATAGATTTCACATTACTAAAAACATAAGGTGAAGTCAGATTCCTGAATGTCAGGTTAAGGAATATTTACTTTTCTTTTTTATAGGAAAACCACTTAAGTAGTTCTTATTTCATTTTCCATGTAAATATAATTCAGCATTGCATAATAACACAAGGAAGGATAATTTTTAAGATAGGTCCAATCCAAGCTCCATGTAGATCTATTGATGAAAGTCATTTCAATGCTGACTACCAAGCCCTGTCCAGCACCTTGTAGTAGATGATGCTTTCTGGTTATTGAATGCTCAGTAGAGCTCATAATGGATGCTGGAAAGGCAGACCAGCTGCTGAAGACAAAAGCCTTAACTTACAAACCATTAAACCTGTTTGATGGGAACTTTAAGATGCAGGAGATAACTTAACAATCAGGGCATTTTGGCTGTAGTTCACAACAAATAAACCTGTTATTTAGAATTTATGTTGAAGCTGTTTATGTCACATGGAAGAGGGCTCAATTTGCAAAGCACATATCTCTTTATTACCAAATGATTCATTGGAAATCACAATTTGTGATGATCTGCCTAGTGGAAGGGTCGTTGGTTGTAAAAACATCATAGAAGAAAATTCTGTGATGAATATTATTTATTCGGAAGAATGTATTTATATTAGTTACACATATCCTAATATGTATGTGCTGAAATTATGGCTAACCTGACAATTCAAATGAGCCTTGTAGAAGAGTGAACATCAGCATTCCTGATAAGCTCCAGTCTGCACAAAATGATGGCTTTTTGCACAGAGATAAGTTCGGTAGCATAGAAACCAACTTAATATCTTCATCACTTATAAAACCAGCCATTATTGGTTGCAAAGGAAAAAACAGAAATAAAAAAGAGATAGAGAAAAGAACAAGAGGGAAGAAAGTATAGCTTTTGGAAACAGATTTCCCCAACTTTGTAAATCATTTTGTCCAATTGTCATATATATGGGGAGGCAAGTTAATTCTTTGACCCATATATGAATCACTGAATACATTCATAGCAGAAACAAAGCATTTTGTAAATGGATCAAAAGGCCCAAAATGTGTCTGGGAAAAAAAGAACAAAATATGCCCTCAATTGTGCTTATATTGGGGTAGGGAAGATTGCTGGGGACAGGTGTGAACCCTATGTGGAGGGACATCTAAAGACAATTTCTTGATAGAGTGCTATCCAGTGAATTCTTAGAGAGGAGAATCAGGGCAGGATAGGCTGATAGTCCAGGGGAGAAAATCACCCCAGTTGTTTATTTCCCAATTTAATTCATGATTCTCCTCAACTAAGTACCAATCACCATTATTTCACAAGTGCTGTCAGTGGCTCTACAAATTTCAGTGTCCTAAGATAAAACCTCAGTTAAGCCTCCCCACTTATGACCAAGCACCCTAAATACAAGTATATCCTAACTAACCAGTATGTTGGCTGCTGCAACACACAAAACTGTGGGAAAATTAGTTCAATAATAAAAAATATTATCGATGGGAAGTCAACTAAATTGCCTTGCAGCTTGGCTTCTGTGGTACTGCATTTTTGTTCTCTTCTCTCACATTACTCCTTTCATAGCTTCTTTGTTGACTTTTAATATTCTTCCTCCCTAAATATGGTTATCCATAAGATTCTGTCTTTAGTTCTTTTTTCTTCTTTTCAAAAACTCTTTATCTTAGTGATTTCATTTACTACTATAGATTTAAGTATGACTTCTTTGCAAATAGTTCCCAAATCTGTATTTTCAATCTCCACATCTCCCAGAAGTCTAGTATTGCATTTCAAAGCACCTATGGGTATATCTGGATGCACAAAATATACCTCAAATTCATATCCTCAGCTGAATTAATCCTCTTACCCCAAAATTTAAACATCTCCATATCTTCTTTAATTTTATTAAATTATTATCCTTTCATTCCACTAGGACTGTCTCTTCCTTCATTACTCATATCCAGTTAAATATTAAATCTTAATTATACTTCTCCATTATCTCTTGGGCCTATTCCTTCTTTTCAAAGTCAGTCATAATTGTCCTAACCCAATCATTATCTTTTGCATTTTAACAACTTCCTAACTGATATTTTCATCTTTATTCCATCTTTCACACTATTGGCAGAATGATCTTCCAACTGATCTTTTCAGGTTAAGCCATTCTTCTACTCTAAAACCAACTTATACTGCATTAAAAGATTTCCACAATCTGTTCAATCTACTTTGTTTTACATTTCATTCCTTCCATTCAGATACTTTACCCTATTTCCTAGTTCTCTTCCTATCTACCTGCCTGTTTCTTTTCAGACTCATTTTCTGGATTTCATCAATTTCCTCAGTGTTGCTGGCTAACCCTTAATGTTCTCATTTGAACTTTCCTTTCTTCCCTCTTTACACTCTCTTTTAAAGTAATTTCAACAGAACTTTTTAGAAGTTTGTCACATTAATATAAATCACTTCCAAATATGCCTACCTATTTACCCACTCACTGACTACCCACCTACCTGTTTATCATCTATCTATCTATCTATCTATCTATCTATCTATCTATCTATCTATCTATCCACCCATTAATCCATATGTCTAATCCACTTATTCTGTCAATATATCTATCAATATTCTATTTCTCCACTTCCCTATTTGACAGTTCTACCTGGATATTTCACAGGCATCTCAAACTCAATAAGCCTAAAAAGGAACTTGGTATTTCTTCCTATCCACTAAACTTACCCCTTCTCAAAACTTCTCTAGATTTTTTTTTACCATATTTAATTTTTTAATTATATACTTAGTAACTACCACCACCACCAGATAACATTTAACAAAACAAATGTATAAAAAAATTATATGCAAAACCAGAAACTCCATATTGTTGACAATTTCTTTAAAATATATAAATTATATATGTATATTCATATAAACATCCTCTGCTTTTGAGTTGTCTTCATATTTGTTTGACTTGGATATTTTTACTCTTGATTAATATTTGTTATTTTTTAATATCATCATGATATGTATTATTTTCATTTTATTTTCATTTCTTTTCATTTTTTCATGTTTCCCTTTTCTTTATATTTCCATTGTCATTTCAATGATATAATACAATCCATTACATTAGAATAGCACAATCTTTTCAGCTATTTCTCTCATTCATTGCATCTGTGTTATTTCCAATTATTTTATCATAATAAACAAAACTCCCATGAATATTTTACTACTATAAATTTTTACTTACCCTCTCACTATTGCCTTTAGGGCCTAACCCTAGTTATCAGAACTCTAGGTCAATAAGTCTGAAGAGCTTTATAATTCTTAATTTATATCTTCATCTTGTTTTTTTTTTAATCATACCTCCTCTAGCAATCTAATATTAGTCCTGTTTCTCCATGTTCCTATCAGCATTTAATTTAATTACTTTAGCCTGTCTTGTTTTCAGTTAAAATATATTTCCACGATCATATTTTGCTAGACTGGGCCTTAGGCAGCAGACAATCTGTTTCCAGGACCATACTTTTACCAAAACAAGCCTTTCAACCTCGTCATTCCCAGTGGACTTTTGTTCCAGTGCCACAAGTCCTCATGGATACAGGGTTACCTATATAGTATGATGAATGTAAAGGTAAGACTTTTGAAGAATATTTATGCTCTCTAAACCACTGTTGTCCCCCCTGGACACTATGTTTGAATATTTACTTAGGTTTAGCTCTATTACTAGCCTCAATCAGGGATGTGGAGGCTCTTCAGATAGCTATCACATTTAACTTTTCTAAGGTTGTATTCATCTCCTTAACTTCTTGTTTATTATTTGGTTAGTTCTGAGAGGGGAAAATTAAAGTCCATTGCTATTATTATTCTATTATCTATTTCCATCTGTTTCTCATTTAGTTTTTCCTTTAACAATCTGAGTGCTATAACACTCCATACATACAGGTTTAATACGAAAAATGCTTCATTATCAATTGTAACTTCTATCCAAAATAATAAAATTACTCCATTCTTCTCTTCCACATGTTTCTACTTCACCTCCAACTCTGTCAGGGATCATGACTGCTACCCTAGTCATTTCTTCATAGATAGAGATATAGTATGTTCTCATCCAGTCTTCACTCTATGTTTGTTTCTCACTTCAATATGTTTTTTGCAAACAACACTGTCAGGCCCTAGTTGTTGTTTCTTTCTCCTATCCATTTTATTCACATGTATGAATTCATTCCATTACACTTAATGTCAAAATGACTAGTTGTGAATTTCCATCAATTCTATTCCTCCTCAACTGTTTGTCCCTCTCTTCCTTTCTTTCTGTTATATCCCTCCTCAGATGTCCAATTTCCTCTAACTAAAACTTCTCCTATTCATATCCCTTCCAAAAATCTTCCCTTATCCCTTGCCCTTGCCCTTGTAGTTCCAAATTAGCCAACTCTCCAAAGGTAACTACTTTATCCCTTCTCCCTTACCTTTTATTTCTTATTTCATCCTCCTTTCCCTAAATCCCTTCTTTATCCCCAAATTGTGACTTCCTATTTCTTGGTTCCCTTATCCTCTCTCCTTACCCTCCTACCCCTTGATATATACTTTCCTATAGGCATCCCCTATTTCTTATCCCCTTGTCCTCCTTTGTTTTAACCCATCATTTCTACTCTTATTCCCTCAGATCCCTAGAGGGATTCCCAAACCCTCCCTTCCTCTATCTCTCCATCTCTTCCTCCTGTTTCTCTATATGTTAAGAAAAATTTTACCCACTTAATAGTATGTTTTTCTCTTTTTATCTCAGATCTGATGAAAGTTGGGTTCTAGTATTCATAGCCCTTCATCTCCTCTTATGTGACAATTCTTCCACTCATTCCTCTTCCATAAAAGATAGCCACTGCACCTTGCTTCCTCCTGCTCTGGTCCACTACCATTTCAGCTTATTCAATTAGATTCCCTTGGCCTTGAGTGTTCTATCCGTATATGCACCTTCAAAATACCCAGGCAATGAGGCCATTACCAATGGCCATAGATGACATTTTCCCATACCAGAATCAAACAATTTTACCTTTGGAGTTTTTTATGATTAGTCTTTCTTTACCTTTGAATGTTTCTAATATATCAGATTTTTTGCAGAATTCTGGTTTTTTTTTTCTAGGAATAGTTGAAAATCATTTAGTTCATTAAATATCCATTTCCCTCTTTTTATTATGCTTATCTTTGCTGAATGTTATTCTTGTTTTTAAGTCCAGTTTCTTTGCTCTGAGAAATAATGTGTTTCATTTCCTGTATTCTTTTAATGTGGTAGCTGCTGATTCTTGTGGTATTCTGACTAACTCCACAATATTTAATTTTCTTTCGTGTTGCTTGTAGTATTTTCTCCTTAACCTGGGAGCTATGAAATTTAGAAATGATGTTCTTGCACATTTTCATCCTTGGGTCTCTTTGAGATGTTGATTGATAAATTCTTTCAATTTCTATTGTACTCTCTGATTCTAGAATCTCTGAGTCATTTTCCTTGATGATTCTTGTCATACAGCATCTAGACTTTTTATTGATAGTTATTTTCTGGTAGTCTATTCTTATATTGTCTCTCTTTTATCTATTTTCAAGGTCAATTGTTTTTGTGATAATAGATTTCACATTCTCTTCTATTATTTCATTCTTTTGATTGTGTTATTATTTATTGTCATTTTAGGAGGTCATTAGATTCCCCTTGCCCAATTCTAGTTCTTAATACATTATTTTCTTCTGTAAGTTTCTGGATCTTTTTTTTTCATTTTTATTTCATAATTCTCTTACATTTTCTTACATTGATTTTATTTTTAAATACATTTTTCCTGCAACTTTCTTTTTTAAAAAAAAAACTCAACTCCTGCCTTAGAATAAGTACTATATATTGGTGGTAAGGGCTAGCCAATGGGGAGTAAGTGACTTGCTCAGGTCACACAACGAGGAAGTGTCTGAGGTGAGATTTGAACCTAGGAACTCCTATCTCTAGGCCTGGCTCTCAATCCACTGAGCTACCCAGCTTTCCCTTCTTGTTTGATTTTTGATTTCTTTTTTAAACTCTTCCAAAAACTCTTTTTGAGCCTGTACCTATTTATTTTATTTCATTGCTGTTTTTGAACTAGTATTTTTTACTTCACTGTCTTCTGAGTTTGAACTGAGTTCTTCTCTGTTCATTTAATAGCTATCAAAAGTTGGGTTCACTTATGTTCACAATGTAAGAATGTAAGAAAAGCTGATTAATTGATTAATTATTTAATTTAAATTTTAGCAGCCAGACTAATAGACATAATTATTAGCTTTCTGCTAGAGTCCAGGGATTCCTATTTTGTTGGGTTATGTTACCTCAGATTTCAGAAATGTTTTGTGTTTTGGTTTTTTATTTCCTGATTTCTATTTAATATTCCAGTTTTTATAGTCCAGGGTGAGGTTTACTCCCTGTCCCCTGCTCAAACTCCAATCTATGATTGACCTCAAGTAATCCAATCAGCACCTATAGGCAGTTCTGCCACTACTGCTTTAAGCAGCCAATCTGCCTTCCCCTGTGGCAACAATCAGGGACTCTGCTCTCCTGTTGATGACCACAGCTGACAGTGTCCTGTCCCTCAGCAAATATACTCACCAGTGTGCTCTCCTTCTTCACTCTTTCTCTCTTACCATTGCAGCCTTAGTAGACAAATAATGTATTCAGTCCACATTTTTCAGACCTCCAAAGTCCCTCATTTTTTGTCAATGAGGCTTAAGTTCTTACTCTTAGGTCCTATAGGTTGTTAACTCTGACATGTCTACTCCATCAGTTCCTAGCTGTGGGCCAGAAGATGTCTTTATAGCTGAGACAGCAACAAACACAGGTGCTCCCAGCGCCCTGCATCTAAAGGTTTAGATTACAGTGGTATCCTTGGGAATGAAGGCTCCCCAGATAGAGCAAATAGGGTGAGGCTGCTAATCCTGCCCTCCAGAGCTTCCTTATGGATTCCCTCTGTTTGCTTTGTTCTTGCCTCCAGGCCCCTAGAACTGAGGCCAAGAACATCAGAAAACTTCCTCCCTGGTTTTCCTTGCCTGTTCTCCTTCACTCTGGACACCTGTTTTTTCCACTTTTAGTGTTGATGGTTATTTGTGGGGTGTTTTCAGAGGGCAAGATTACCTCATACCCTACTCTACCATCTTCTCTCTAACTTCTCTAGTTTTGTTGAAGTAACTATGTTTGTAATCCCCAAGTTTTTCAGGTTTTTGCATTTATTCTTCTATTCAATCAGTTACCAAGTCTTGTCTAGTTGATGCCCTACTTTCTCAACTTCATCCCATGATTAACTCATTCTTCATCTATACTTGACTTCTGCTACATTTGCTCAGTTGAATACTCTCCTCCTAAATATTATCTACTCTCTGTGACTGAACCATGGCCTCAATTTTCCTTCTTTGTGACTTCATTGACTCCCATGGGCTAATTACTACAACTATCAAGATGAATCACAGATCTATTTATTTAGCCTCAATCTCTCTACTGACTTTAGTTCTGTGTTACTGTCTACTGGGGCTTTGAAGCTAGATATCATGGAAATATTTTAAACTCCACCTCTGCAAATGGAACTTATTATATCTCCTTCCTCTCCCCAACAAATTTACCTCTCTTTAAAATTACTTTAGAGGGAATTATATTCCTCCAAGTCACCCAGGTTCATAATCTCAGTTTCATCTTTAGCTCCTCACTTTCACTGACCCTACATATTCAGTTCATTGCCAAATCTTGTTATTTCTACTTTCAAAACATATCTAGAATTCTACATTATTCTCTTCAACTTCTTTTTGCTTAGACCAACAGTATGGCTCAGACTTAACATTTTTGTAGCAACCATACCATCTTTGTCCTTAAACCAACCCTGCTCTGACTTTCTGATTCCAATAAATTGTAGCAAACATTATCTACTCTTAAATACTGTGCTAATATCTAGAGCTACAAAGACAAAAATGAAATAATTCCTGTACTCATAGACCTTACATTATTTGGAAAACAACATGTATATACATAAAATATTTAAAATATGGGCATTTAACACCAGGCCTATGATTTGATTAATATAGGGAACTACCAGATGAACAAACTCTACAAATACAATTTGGCAAGTTTTCTGTAATTTATAGTCTTATAGAGTTACCCAGATCACTGATAGGTGATGTGATTTTCCCAAGTCAATGTAGTCAAATGCATCTGGGCAGATCTTGCCTTGCCACCCCTCTATCTACTATTTCATGTTGCTTTGTAATACTGAGAGTAAAGGGATATTGTGTGTTAGAGAAGACTATCTGAGAAAAGGAAAAATCTCCTACAATAAGTGGCTTTAAAAGAAGATAGATTCTTTTTGTTGTTGAAGACATCACCATCTTTTATAACTTTCCAGGCTCAGAATTTAGGATTCATCTTTGACTTTTTCCTCCTTCTTGACACTCAAATGGTAAGTAGTCAAATTCTATCAATTCTACCTTTACTACACTTCTGGATGTGATCATATGTGGCTCCTTTTTTCTATTTTCACAATCACAATCCTAATTCAGGCCCTAACAATTTATTATCCAAATTTTGCTATAGCTTACTCGATTAATCCCCCTACTTCCAATTTCTAGCCTCTCCAAGTCATTCTCTGCACAGTCACTAAATCAGTATATCCAAAACACATCTATTCAAGTCCTTTCTATGCATAAGAAGTTTCACTTGTGGTCTCTTTCCTCTAGGATAAGACACACAAGTTGTCTGTATGGCATTTAAAGTCCATATTGATTGTATTCCCGTAAATTTTTTTAGACTAATCTCACATTGCACATTCTCCATCATTAGACATTCCAACTAGACAGGTTTAGTTGCTATTCTTTATATAGTATAGACTTTGAGATTTACTCTCTCAACCCTCATTTTTACTTGCTGGTTGGATCCACTGAAGGAAACTACTACTTTTCCCTGCAGAGTTCTGGGGGTAAACACGAGATGAGGAGTTTCTAATACTATTGCTTATGAGACTCCATTAGGTAGGTGGCCTCAATAATATTCATCTATTTACCATATTTGTAATAATAATTAATTAATTGATACCTTTACATTAACAATTAATCAATTAGTATCAAGTTGTTTTTATAAAGGGAAGAGTGAACTCAAACTTAAAGTGATTGCTACAAAACATCCCCCTTACTAAATTCACTTGTGAATATGGCATAACCAATAAATGACTTACTCCCTTATTTGCAGAACATGGTGTCTCCACTCCCAGACTGATTCACTGCAGGCAGGAAGGAATCTAGCAGGACACTTGTCAGGGCTGAATCCTCACTAGATTAATAAAGCCAATTGCTGAAGTGACTTTTGATGTTTCCTCTGATCTTTAGACTTTCTCAACTTCATAAACTGAACTGTATCGCTAATGTTCATTCACCCAAGGGAAGGAGAAAAATAAACACAGACAAAAAAAAGAAAAAAAAAGAACCATCATGCTTTCATGGTTACATGGTGGCTGAATGAGAAGATAAGGTTATAATAGGCTACCTCTTTCCCTACCCAGAGACCTATACCATTTCTTTTTCTTCTTCATCCAAATTCAGGGAAGAGAAAAATTCATCCTTTTGAACCTTGAGAATACTCAATTCTGGTTTGTCAATAGATTTAAAGATAAAGAAAACTTTGCCATATATTAAGTCAAACAGAAACTATATAAAATGGAGGAAAAAATGAAGAATCTATCACATGTTTATAAAATCAAGGCACTAAGTTTCTATGTGAACATTCTCTAAAGACTGGACTTATTGGCCAGACTTCCAATTACATTTGTACAAGATATTCCATCTTCTGTCTCTGTAGCTTTCTTATGTTGTTTTCTGTCTGGAACCCTCTGCCTTTTAGCTACAAGTCTCAGAAAACTTAGCTCTTGCCAAGGCTCAGCTCAGATATCACCTCCTACAGAGGACCTTTCAAGGTCTTCTTGGTTTTTAGTGTGAAAGTTCTGGCCAAGTTAATTCATATTTAATGTATATATGTATTTTGTATTTTCTTATATTCATATATACTTTATTAAGTAAAATGTGAACTACTTAATGGCAGACACAGTTTCATTTTCATCCAGAGCTAGTATATAGTAGGTACATAATATATACTTGCTGAATCATTTGTTCAATGGGAATAATAAAGATGCAGCACCAATATTACAGGAAGGTTGTAAGGATCCAATGATGTAATATATGTTAAGTGCCATAAGTTGGGCATGAATGTCAGTTATCATAGTTACTTCATTCAATAGTAATGAACCTGGCTAAGTAATGCAAATATAAACCAGGAATTGCCTGTAAAAAAGAAAACAAACAAACAAAAAACAGATTGTGACAGATGGGTTTTGTGTCAGAGAGCAGCTTGGGAGTGTTGAAAATAACTGCACAATTTTCCATATCTCCTCTCTTCCTTTTCAATTTTAGGCCTAGATTCTCCTCCATCTGCTGTGCCTTTGCAAGCTACTGCTGGTTTAACTTAACAACACTTTAGCTATAAAAACTAAAATAAAACTAAAATCCACAGTTTTAGCAACAGGAATTTTTCAACCATTTTTTCCCTTCATAGATTTCTAGGCTTGGCTTTAAATGGTTGTGGATCTCTAATAATCTGGGCATCTGAGCAATTGGCATCATATTTTCTGCAAATAGGAGTATCTATAGTCCAAATCATTTAAATGTTGAAAATAATAGTTAAAAAATAAAGAGAACTTCTAGGGCATTGGGTAGGTCCTATATGGAAGATTCATATGTAGACTTGTATAAGAGTCACTTCAGAAGAAAAGGAATGGGGCCATTACTGATTTTACAATTGGAAAGAGTAGCTTATGATGAGATCATGGATCCATTAAAATATTAAAAGTAGAAAAGCAAGACAAAATGGATTTGTAATTTGTGGCTTACTTAAATTGTTATGCAGTCAATTTAATGGATTATATGGATATGGAACATCAGTAGAGTGGCCAATAATGCCACAGTCAATTCAGTCTTGTCATTTATATGTGGTATGCGCTAACAAATTGTGTTACTGAGAGTTCAAAAGCACTAGCAAAATTTATAATTCAAAAAATATGCATTGTAACTTCAGTTCCAAGTGGATTTCATTTACTACACTATACCTTTTCTGAAAAGAAAAGGGATTGGTATGCTTAAATGAATTCAGTTTAAACAAATACTTATTAAGTGCCTACTATGTGTAAGACAGAAGTAATTAAATTTATTCTACACCTATTTGATCAACTATTCCAAGGCATTGTGAGTGGATTGATATCTTTAGTTAGGTCTTTTATAAGGGGAGCTTCTGGTTGATAACCTTGTATTTTTTTTTATTAATTTTTTTTATAAACCCTTAATTTCGGTGTATTGTCTCATAGGTGGAAGAGTGGTAAGGGTGGGCAATGGGGGTCAAGTGACTTGCCCAGGGTCACACAGCTGGGAAGTGGCTGAGGCCGGGTTTGAACCTAGGACCTCCTGTCTCTAGGCCTGACTCTCACTCCACTGAGCTACCCAGCTGCCCCAAACCTTGTATTTTTTGAAGGAATAGGGACTGTGTATGTGATTTTGTTGGTATAATATATATCTGGATGACAGCATTATTTCTACCATGAAAATTAACACCTTCAGTGAGATTTTTAGGAGATAAAAAAAGCAAATTGCCTAGGTACACAAAGTCAGTGTACATCAGAGTCAGAATTTGAACACAGCTCTTCCCAACTCTGAGGATAGCTCTCTGTCTCTTTTGTCACAGTGACTCCAGGTGAATTAGTACTGTATATTACTGAAAGATAGTAAATTATGCTGGAGAGAGAGTTGGTCTCAGAATAAAAAAAGATCTGGGTTCAAATCTTGATTATGAAAAATTCTAGCTATATGATCCTGGGCAAGTCACTTAATTATCCAGTGATCTGGGTAGTTCTCTAAGACTATTATTTACTGAGAAGGCACTAAGTGTGCTAGGAGAGGAGATTTCCTTATATAAGTGATCTCAGTGCCAATAATTCTAAATCTGGTTCTCTACTGTACCACTATGCCTCATAACTTTGAATTAGGTGGTACCCGGATTCCTTTAAGAGATCAGACCTAAAACTTGGAAACATACTCTCTGGTAAGGCTGTAGATTTGCTTCTGGGTAGGTCAGTCAGAGATTTAATCTTGCTTTAGGAAAGGTAGGTTTAAAAAGGACAAAGAAAATAGATGTTGAGTCTTTTCTAAGATATTTTATAGTGCATGGTCCTTAAGAAATTCAACAAGACTTTATGGTTTGATCTGTCATTGTAACTAACTCTTTCCTATTGTTTTCTGACCTGGATTTGGATTTGACTGATAAAAGCAAATAATAATAAAGGAGTATCTGGAATATTTTGTCGGTGTATAGATGTACAAAAACTGTCTGAGGGTAGCCCTCTTTATCACCAATTTTGATTTTAGTAAGTGCTAATATCTACAATAATGTTAGGACACCTGATGCCCAATATCACTAACTAAAATACATTTTAAGTTATCTTCAACAGCAACTCTTCGTGCATGCCAGTGAGGCAATTTTGTCCCTAAATAACCCAGGAGCTTAATTTGTTTCCAGGTCTCCTGATGTTGCTTTCAAATTCTACATCCCAACACTGACTCAGAAAACTATCATAGCTTTATTACAGAATATGCTTCTGGAGTTTTATACTTTCGAAGCCAAGTAACTGAGATTCATATTCCAAATGAATCTTTCAGTCAGAATGAGTCCTCTATGACTGATGATTCAAAAGAGAATATTATTTGGACATCCAGTTTCAAGTCAAGAATTTGCCTTTGCAGTTGTAGAGGTAAGAAAATTTCCAGAAGAATAGTTTGGTTCACAATTATAAGAATCCCAATTCAGAAAGAAAAGTACTGTAAAATAAAGAGTGGCTTTAGTCAAACTTCCTGTCATAAATTCAGATTTTTTAAAGTTATTTACTCTTAGGAGCCCAACCTGGTAAAATATTTCAGTTACCACTTCGCCATATAATTTATTTTCTCTATAATCTCTTCTATGATATCAAGAAGTTATTAACTTTTTTTAATCTTGGTAAAATAATTGTAAAAGAAAATCCTGCTTTTTTCCTCTTAATTGTTGAGATAGCAAGAAAATCACATCATTCTGGTTTTAATGAAGATGGGTCATAATTTATTGATAAAGCAGTAGAAGGGCAAAAAGAAAATCTCTTTAAATTAGCCAGCTGAGTAAGCTTTAGTCATCTAGCAGGAGAAACATACACACACACACACACACACACACACACACACACACACACACACACTTCTAAGATGCTGATTTGCTTCTCTTCAATGATTATATGCATTTGACAATGAGAAATACACACATCCCACAAAGTCTAGGTATAATTAATTGGTAATATCATATGAATCACTATTAATATCACCACTATCATATAAAATTGTTTTATAATAACTCTGTGATCCTAATAAGTTAATCTCCTCTATAACTGACCACATGACTTTACAGGGTTCATGTTTTCATTTCAGGAGTTAATATGCTTAAATTCCTGGCAATTATACTACATGACAGTGCATTTGTCAAGCTATATTAATGATGGATTTCTTTATCTAGTTTGTTAATTCCTCACTGCATACTTTTTAAAAAATAAACAAAGGTATGTAATTAAATATAGAAATATTTGTTTGCTTTTATTAGCTTGTGTGTGTGTGTGTGTGTGTGTGTGTGTCTGGAGAAAAAGAGAGAAAGAGAGAGAGAAAGAGAGAAAAAAGAGAGAGAGAGAGAGAGAAGAGAGAGAGAGAGATAGATAGATAGAGAGAGAGAGAGAGAGAGAGAGAGAGAGAGAGAGAGAGAGAGATCTCAGATCTCAGATATTAAGCAATACAGGATCTAAAGATAGCATTGACTACATGGCCATTAAGGATAGCAGGAGTTTTCAGCTTGATCAACATGATATCATTATCTAGGGTCCAGTAGCTATAGCCAGGATGACAGATGACCTTTTCAGAATCAATAAACTGTTCGTTTCTCTCAGTGATCTCAAAAAAAAAATGAAAAAAAAATAAAGATAACATTGATAAACATTGTGGATTCTGAAAATTAAAAAAAAAAACATCAGAATTCCACCAGCATCCCTGGTAAACAGCAGAGCCTCTTGGAAGTGTTATCATTGGATGATGATAAAGGAAACAATTGCAAGTAAATACAGAAATTCAGCCATCCAACAATGGTTTTGGGGTCTGTAATACTTGAAGAGAAAAGGGCTTGCTTTGGATTCTAAAAGATTACTAGAGGTAATAACCCAGGAGAAAGCTTTACTTAAGGGAAAGTTCATGAGGATTCCATGAAGGGAAATTCTCAGTTACGTGGAGCTGTGAGTTTTGCCACGTGTGTTCTATATATGTCTGCTCCACTCCCTTTTCATTTGAGCCACTATCCCCTGGAACTTTGTGAGTGTAAGGGAAAAATAATAATCATGATTTAGAATATTGGGTATATATTTTTTTTAGTAAATCTCTTCTCTAAAAGCTAGTGTAATTCAAATGATTTTATTGATATTAGAACTACATCAATAAGAGATTTTAAAAGCTACAGTGTTAAAAATTTCAATATCTCAGTTATTCTTAGAACTCTGAAGGGAACACTTTGGGAGATTCAACTGACCATTGCTAGTGTGGGTTGCAGAAAGGAATACAGATGGAGTGCTTCACTAGCATTCCTAAAAGCTTCAAAGTGGCCATGACCTCTAGCCTGACTCATTTCCTATTATAAAGATAATTATACAATTTGTAACTGATGAAACATAAAGAAATTCTGGTCATGTCTACATGAGACCAAAGAGGGAAAAGAAACCTCTTTGTCATTATTTTTGAATATGTAAATTAAATGAATGTTCTTATTTTAAACTAGGAATATTGGCATTTTGTAGAGACATACTCTACATAAGCAGTTCTATTCCTCACACTGAGAAACCTAAAGGGTAAAAATAGGAGGAAAAGCTGAGGTTGGCAACTTATATCGGTCCAGAGTTGGGACATTTATATATGCCTATCACCAACGTTGCAAATAGGTAAAGACAATAGTTAGGACCTTGTATAGTATAGGGAGGAACATGTAGGCTTGAGAGACTTTGACATTTGTGAGGACAGTTAGAAGACACACAAAGTCTAGCAGGAAGAAACTACAAACAGAAAACTCAGACACTGAAACTTTTCAAGATAGAATGTCCTCCAGATGAGTTAATGTGCTAGTCTGAAGAAGCATTAGAAGTAGGCAGTTGGTGGTAGAAGTCAAGTGTGGTGATACAAACCTATAGTTCCAGCTAAGAGTGAATGCTAAAGCTTGTGTATCTCTTGAGATAAGGAGTTTTGAGCTATAGTAGGAGACAAAGCTGATATCTTCCTTTGTTTTGGTTGGCATCAATATGATGAGGCACTGGGAATTGGAACTACCAGATTGCCTAAGGTGAGACTCAACAATTTAAGTATGAAATGAAGTGAGTCAAAACTTCTGACTTTATCAATGAGGAATGGCTGATGCTCATGAGCTGAGAAAAAAAAAGGGCGGAGAAGGAAGGGAGGGAGAAAGGAAGGTAGGTAAGAAGGAAGGAAGGAAGGAAAGATGGAAGGAAGAAGGAAGTAAGGAAGGATGGAAGGAAGGAATGAAGGAAGAAAGAAAGTAAGGAAGGAAAGATAAAAGGAAGGAGGAAGGAAAGGAGGGAAGGATGGAAAGAAGGAAGGAAGGGAAATGGAGAGAGATAGGAAGGAAAGAAAAGAGAAAGAAACAAAGAAGTAAATAAACAAAGAAAAAAGAAACAGAAACAAAGAAAGATAAAGAAAGAAGGAAAGAAACAAAGAAAATTTCTTATGATGAAATGGATAATCTTGGGTCCTAATACTAATCTTTGAATTTAGCAAATTTCTAAGAATTTATTAAGACACTCAAGGAAGGTACCTTGTTGTTGTTTCCTTTGTGAAAGGTGGCTATGAACATTTATTCTTAAATATTCAAGGCTGCCATTAAAACTGAGCAAAGATAAATACTATATTGCCACTGAGAAGTATCTGTGATTAGCATGGTAACTACCTTTCCAGGTTCTGACATTTGCCAAGTACCTGAAGAACCTTATGTTTCATTCTGGGCACTGAATTTTTAGAAGAACTTTGACATGCTGGAGAATATCCAAAAAGATCACTTAGGATGCCTGATAGCCTGAAGTCTATGATATATGAGGGTCATTTGGAGGAAGTAGTAATATTTGGTCTGGAAAAGAGAAGGATCGAAGGGTACATGATATGACTTCAAATGTTTTAAAGTATATCATGTATGTTGAAGGAAGCAAGCTTTATTTTTAATTTCCCCTAAAACCTAATGGTGAAATATTTATTAACTCTACAAGCAACTGCAAAGGGCAACACTGTAGGCCCATATTGGTGAACCTTTGGCATGTGTGCCAGAGGGAGCTGCTCCCCTGCCACTCTCTATGTGCATCCGAGGACATTTCTCTCATCACCCACCCCTCTGGTACGGCCCAATGGGAGTGTTTCCTCATTCCCCTGTTTGGGGTAAGGCTTGGGGGGTAGGGGACACTCACAAGCAGCATGAAGGTTGCAAATTGGGCACTTGGTTTCTAAAAGAGTCACCATCACTGCTGTAGGCCAACAATTTAGAACTCCAGAGAAAAATTTAAAGAACTTTTATAGTAACGGTTTGACATGGCAGGAAATGGAAGTATCTAATAATCAGAACAAATGTAGTTTTAAATTGTTTACCAAAGGTAGTAAAATAGATTTCCTGTCAAGATGACCACTTGAATGGGAGACAGACAATTTAGCTTCTACATATCTACTTTAGCAAGACCTATAATTCACACCATACCAAACAGTGATCAAGAGATTCAATGACAAACCCCAGTAAGTGACTTCTTCCACATCAGAACTATATATGAAAGGGAGCAGATGGGTAGTTCAGTGGATTGAGAGCCAGGCCTAGAGATGACCTCAGACACTTCCCAGCTGTGTGACCCTGTACAAGTCACTTTGACCCCCACTGCCTACCCTTACTACTCTTCTGCCTTGGAGCCAATACAGTGTATTGGCTCCAAGAGAGAAGGTAAGGGTTAAAAAAAAAGAACTATATATGAAGTCAAGTTGAAGTACAAGTAAACTCACCCTCACATTATCAAATTAAGTAAGCACTACTTGATCAGATATTATAGTCTACAAACCTTTGTGTCCTGAGCAAGGGAAAATGGAAGGTCCTTTTGAGGATACCCAAGAGGGATCAGAAAGCTCCAGAGAGACCATGGGACTTCTGAAAGTGGCAGCAAAACAGTGATTAGCACAGTCTAAGTTCATATAAATATAGATAAAGGAAAATATAAACCCAACTTTTATTATTTTAAATATGAATGGATTAAACAATCCAATAAAATGAAAAGGTAACAGATTGAATAAGAAAACAAAACCTACAATCTGTTGTTTTGAAGACTCATTTAAGAAACATAAACACACATAAAATAAAATTGAGGTAATGGAAAAAATTACCATGCATCAATCAAATCCAAAAACAGCAGGAGTTGCAATAATTGTCTGACAAACCTAAAACAAACAATAAAAAAATAAGCAATAAACAAGGAAACTACATTATGCTGAAAGGAATCAGACAAATCAATATCAGTAATAAAATTTCATGCTGTAATGAATTAGCATTCAGATTCAGTAACAGAAAAATTATCTGATCTACAAGCAGACATTGACAGTAACACAGTATTGACAGGAGACTTCAATATCCTGCTTTTGATGTTTTACAAAAATTGACCATATACTAGGACACAGAAATATTACAAGCAAATATAAAAAGTCATAAATAGTTAACAATATCTTTTACCAAATATAACATAATAAAAATGAAATAAAATAATAAAAAAAGACTGAAATGGAGATTTCATGAGGAAATCTTAAGTAAGTGGGTCAAAGAACAGGAAGGAAAATAAATAACATAAAAGAGGAGGTAATAAACCTTGTCCAAAAAATAGAATCTTTAAAAATTAGAATAGATCATACACAGAACAAGGACTCCATGAGACAGCAAGAAATATTAGAACACAATCAAGACTAAAAAATTTCAAGATATCCAATATTAAAAAAAACTTAAAATTATGAACAAAAAGTCTGTTTATTTCAATAGTTCATAAATAAAAGCAACCCATTGATTTGAAGCAGAGGACAAAGTAAAGATAAAAAAATCTACTTACTACCACCTAAATGGAACACCAAAAAGAAAAGTCTCAGGCATGTCATAACCAAAATCCAGAGCTCCTTTATCAAATAAAATAGACAACCTTCAGAAAAAGCAATTCAAGTGCTAATGGTTCAAATAAGATCAAGCTTCTATGAAAAAGCAAAGATTTGGAAAGACTAGGCTTTCAATAAAGAACAGTTTACCCTGCAAAATTAAGTAGAATGTTACTTAATGAAAAAATGGTTCTTTAATAGAATATAGGCAGGCAGAGGGAAAGGAAAGAGAAAAAGGAGGGGAAAGGGTAGAGGAAAGAAGGTTAGAGGAAAAAGGGGAGAGAAGGAGAGAGGAATTGAGGGGGAGATACAGAGACAGAGAATTGCAAATATAAACGTTATGGAAATATTATCTACTGTTATGAAGATAATAACAGATAATTTGGAGAAGCAGATAAATGTGTCAGGGCCAATAGACCTTCAAGTCAAGAGCCACAGATTGACAGGCTTCAGTGAGAAAAGGAGGGGGTTAGACACTCCTGGATCTCAAACCCCTCCCCCCTAAACAGTAGCTGTTTTCAGTTGGAAGATGGAGACTGGCTAAGATTCTTCTGGTAAGTTTCTGTTATGGTTGAACCCCAGTGATGTTCCCTTTCTTTAATTTATATTCCTCACAGGTCTGATAGAGGAATAAGTAGAAGCTAGCTATCTAATTGATGAGGACAAAGATAAATGATCTTTTTAAAACTGGCAGCAGACAGGATTCAAACTAGATGAACAGACTTGAGTTGTGAGTATTCCCCCAAATAATTTCCAGGCACAGATTTGAAGGTAAAGGATATATTAAGGAATAAAAAGGAAAACTAAAGAAGTTAATGAAGGTTTTTGGATAAGGAAAGGTGACCCTGAGCTGTTAGGTTGAACCTGTCCTTCCCCCCACAGGAGGGGGTGAAGGGCACTTAACTAAAACTGTCTCTTTTGCTATTAATGAATATTTTTACTCTCTAATCACTATTTGTTGTATTGAAGTTGATAAAGATCAACCCTATTAAACAGGCTAGCCCTTGTGTAGAAACCACACTGGCTTATGCCACAATGGCCATTCAGGTGAACCCCAAGTCTGGAGTAGTAAGCAAAGTGTCTGCTCACTTCAACCTCCACAAAGTAACAGCCAACTCCTCTCAACTGCCCCCTCACCCAAAGTTCTCCAGGGGGGTCCCATGGAATTCTGGGTGAGGCTGTCCCTGTATCTTTGCAGGGATTCCATGCATCCATCTCTACACAACACTACGTCAATAGTAAACCTAGAAATACACCAAAAACAAATGCTGTAAATTTAGAATAAGTAGAGTGTAACTGAAATTTCATGATTCAAAAGGTTTTACTTTGACAGAGGGAAAATAACACTCCAGCTCATAAATAGAGATATGTTGCTACTTATTTCTCTGTCTTTCAAAAAAGACACCCCTGCCCCACTAAAAAACCCCTTATGAACAACATTGGTGAATACAATCTGCTTTCCATCCCCACCTTAATCATGTGATTAAAAGTCATGAATCTATTTTCTATTACTGAAAAAGAATACACATAAAGAGACTCTCTGCTTCTTACTCAAAGTGCTTCTTTTAGCTTCACCTACCACTAATCAAGTCAAAACACTTGTATTTTCATCCTTCTTGCTAAAACCTACTCTAAAGGACTCTCAAGTGTTGGAGACAATGACAAGGAGTATTTCAAGCTCTTTGCCATTCTTGAGGCCAATGGACAAATCACTTTTGAATCAGGAAAAGTAAAAGTCGGACTTTTTAGCCATAGAAAGTCACCTTGGTGCTTACTTCCTTCAGATTAATTCTTCTGGTTGCAGCTGAGTTGGAGAAAAAAAAATTAACATGACTCCATTCTATTCAACTTGAAAGTAAAGAGGTGACAGTAAATGATTACCAAAGATGGCTAAGAAGGCAAGTTCTTCATTTCTTTTCATCAGTATAAGGACAAGAAGCACTAGACTTGCCTCTGTTGTTTTCTAAAGCTTTATACAAGTATTATTGAAGGAAAAATTTTTTTCATGATTGAAAGTGTTTGCAGGGTAGATTTCAATGTATATAAATAAATATTTTTAAAAGAAAAATAAGCAACTTGGATTTTTTGAGGTTAATGGTATTTTAGTTCATTGTGACATATTCAAGGAAGGTTTGTATGAAAGCCAATCAGATTTACTTATTTTGAATCTTATGCTTTTCTGTTCCTATATATATAACTGGCAAAATAAATTTTATATTTTAATTATTTTAATAACCTCAGAAATTCCTCTTACTATTTACAAATTTCTATCTGAAATATTTTCTTCCTCTAGGAAACATATGGCAATTGCTTCAAAGGAAATGTTTCTGAACTATAGGAATTACTAATTAACCACTTAAAGTTCCAGCTTTTGAAATAGATTTTGAAACTGGATATTGAGCTTCAAAAAGATGAATAAATGAAAAGTTATGAATGTATAATACATTTTAAATAATATTCATTTTTTGTACTTAAGAGAAGTCTATAACTCTTCAGGATGCACTATTCATGTTACATTTTGAAACCACTTATATTTTGCTTCAGTGGTTTATGAATTCACAAACATCCCTTGAAAGAGTTACTACCTTGTATATATGTAGACACCATTGTGATTATGGTAGAAATGGTAGAAAATATGTCTTATTATTTACATAGTATATATGATATTATGCACAATATGGCATCTTATTTTTCAATATATTTTCCTTTCAGAATGAACAATTAACTGAATTTCTGCTTTTACTATTTCATAACTTACATTGCCATTTGTCCATCATAAAATAACATAGTTTTCCTATATTTTTTCTTATTCTTTAAATATATTACCCTACAGTAAGTGAGCCATACAGCTATACCACTTGTGGACTTCTAGGTAATTCATGCATATTTCTTCTCAAATATATGCATTTTGTTTATCATTCTTTTTTTTAGCACATAATATGGAAGGGGCATGTTTTAAGATTCATTCATAGCAAAAAAAATCAGTCAACAAAAGTAAATAAAATAAAATGGTAGTAACCCAAATCAATTAAGGAGAAAACAATAAAACATCTTCATGAATATATAAATGTGCTAAGATATATGAATTCTTGTTTTTGGTTCTAGTAATGACTTATTGTAATACATTATAATATATCACTAAAATGTCTGATCAATTTATTTTGTTTTATTTCTATGTCTTTTGCACAGTTATTTACTGCCTCTACTTCTCCTTGCTGTTGTTCCACTACTACCACTTAAGGAACTTTCCTTTATAATAAAGTGGGAAGATGGGCAGAGAGAGTTAACCAAAACAAGCAATTATCATCACTACACTGACATCATGTGCAACTTTCTAAGTCAAAATAGATCAAAGCATTTATTAAGCATTTAGTATGTATCAGGCACTTTGCTAAGTGCCAGAGATACAAAAAACAAAAAAAAACAGTTCCTGTCATCAAAGAGCTTGTATTATAATGGAGGAAGGTGACTTTTATAAAAAAAAAAGTTAAAAAGCTAGGGATGAAGGAAGACACTCATATTAGAGCATGAGGTTCAATTCCAGAGTCAGAAAAAGATCTGGAAGAGCAGAGCATAGTGGTCTGCCGGGACTCTACCTCAAAATGTAAGTTATAAAAGGAATTCAGTAATGGAAAATAGTTCAAGGCAAAGAACAGGGGCAAATGGATATTTTTAGCTAAATTTATATAGTCTTTTGTTATACTGTATTTTTTAGGAAGGCACCATTACACAGTGAGTAAGTGTCAGAGGCAACACAAATGCAGGTCTTCCTAATTCTCAGGCTAATATTCAGTATAAAGCATTATTCTGGTTCAATAATTGCAATTAAGACATATTCCTGTGAAGAATGCCTCAATTCAGTAAAGAAGGAATGTTAATACAAAAAGTAAACTCAGACTAGGAAGGACAGGAAACTCTTAAAATGAAATTCTAAAATAATATATTTTTTTAAGTTTAATGAGGAGGAACAAAGGGAAAGTCATCTAAACAAATAGAAATGAAAACACTATACTATATATACATATATATACACACATATATATGTATATATATAAAGATTCCTACAAGCCACATATTCACTTAGAAGACCACATATTAACATCATTTATGTTGTATTATATTTTCATTTATTTTATCAAATATTTCTCAATTACATTTTAAACTGATTCATTACATTCAGGATTGTTGCAGGTTGCAAAGCATCCTTGAGTCCATGTTTGTGACACCTAATCTGTAGATTCTAATATTAAGGATCTCATTGACTAACTAAGTTTTTCTTAAAGGAAAGTTCAGAAGAAGAAAAATAAAGACAGCAGGTGCCTATATAAATGTGGCATGATCCTGTAAAAGTGTAGTGTCAGGAATGATAAAATTCAGAATGGCAATAATAATCAAGACCAAAAAAAAAGGATTTTTGTTTTGTTTTTAGCTTTCAAATACTCAAAGATTCGCATACATGTATGAGTTTCTTAATTTGGAAGTTCCCTTCAATGATGCAGATCCAGTCATGGCTAACCTTGCTTTATGACTCTTTTTGTCTTCCTATCATAACATTTCTTAATAATCCCTTTACCTTCAAATTCAAAATTCTGCATTGGATATATGTTGCATCCTTCTTTTCATACTCCAAAAGCCTTTCCAATGTCCTCTATGTTGTGCTCATTTTTTTAGTGTTTGAAGGTATATTCCGTGTCTTGATACCACAAAGTCACATAGAATACTGGTATTAAAGTAATGAATTTCTGTTTTCATGGAAGTCTCAGTTTCCCTCTTTGATTTTTAGTACCTCTTCCTGTGTAGAGAAAATTCTAGTTCAAATACAAGCAGATCTAAATAGTCTCTGATATCCTTCCAGCTCTGAGAATTAATTCATGCTTATGTGATTCTGTGTAACACCTGATTTAGCTTACTTTTGAACCAATATTTTAAAAATGTTATTTGATGTTTTATATGAATGAACATGTAAAATCTATATGAGATTGCTTAACATCTCAAGAGCTGTGGGAAGTTGGGGAGGAAGGAGAAAGGGAGAAAATTCAACTCGATAATCTTTGAAAAATGTTGGAAACTTTCCATATAATTGTGGGAAAATTAAATTTAAAATACAATAAATGTTATTTGAGGAGTAATCTGGCTATTGGCATTATGTGGCTTATACAAACAGATAGGAAGATACCATTTGGACCTCAATGAATTATTTTTTAAATTCATCAATATTTGAGGTATTTCTCTCCCAGTTCTGGTCATGTCTAGGTGAGATATTTGTTCTTTATCATCCTTAAACATGCCTTTTGTTTTTTTTGTTTGTTTTTTACTCTGCTTTTTTTCTCTCGGCAGCACAGGATAGAAAGAAGCAGAATTTAAAAACTGACAACTAATTTATATGGCTCACCTTCAACCATAAAAAACACTGGTTGCAATTTATAACCCCTCTAAGGTTACCAATTTTTTCTTTGTATCTATTTTGTAAAAAGGATTTGCTCATATGTATACTACATTGTGCTTACATAAGAACAATAGCTCAAATCTGGCCTCAGACACTTCCTAGCTATGAGAACCTGGGCATGTAACTTAAACCCAGTTGCCTAGACCTTGTCACTCTTCTATCTTGGAACCAACCGTTAGTATTGATTTCAAGAAAGAAAGTTGTTTGGGTTTTTTTTAAAGAACAATAGCTATGCCACCTAGCTGCCTAATCAATGCTGTATCTTTATTTTTTTTAACCCTTCCCAATACTGGTTCTAAGGTCTTCTCAACTCAGACCTGGTGCTCTATCTACTGTGCTACCTTTCAAATTACATATACAAAGGGGCTCCTTTTTAAAACAATTAATGCTATAGGAACAACATCTGTTAATGTTCTTGCCAGGATAACTAGGTTAGTTGTTTCCTAAAAGGCAAAAAACTGATCTTTCCTAGTACCCCAACTACAAAAACCCAGCTCAGAAGGAGTTAGGGGTTGGTCAGGGACACTACCATGACAAACCAAGGTTGGAGAACTACACTCAACTGAATAAGTATCATCTTTACTGAATATATCTTCCTTGTTGTTAAGTAAACTTCCTTTTCTCAAGTTCTAAATGAGTATGACTGCTTCATTTTATTTTAGTCCTTAATTGCTTGGTTGAACTGAATCAAATATAGTACAGAATTTGTTAATCAATCAATCAATAAACACTAAGTACCTGCTATGTTCTAGGCAGATTTAAAAAAAAAAAGAAGTAAATTCAGTCTATTTCCTCAAAGAGCTCAATGTCTCATGGATTGTGAGTTTCTCCCTTTGATATTTTTTTATATTTTCTACTGATAATTCGTTGTTGTATTATGTAGTACCTTGAACTCAAAAAACCACCAAGAAAAAGTATAATCCTGCCTAATGGCTAAAAAATGGTCAATTTGGGGAAAAAAAGTGATTTCATCAGTTTTGTAGGGCCTTTCTGATTTCTTCCCTCAAAACTGAACTTATACTTTGCTTCCATTTAACCAAAATTTACCCATAATATCAATGATACTATTTACCACTTTCTCTGGACTTCTCTGGCCCCTCTTCCTCCGTGGGAAATTCAGTCTTGAATTAAGGTTCTTGACTAGAGAATACTAGATTTGTTTAGCCATCTCTACCATTGTCTCTTTAATTATATAGTATAAGGTAATATGCAAATGAGAATCCTAAAATTAACTTTCAAAGGCTCATTAATTCTTCTTTGACATGTAAGCAATTCTTCCAAGCATAAACTTCTTTCACATTTGATGAAAAGCAACTATTTCACATTTTTTAAAAAGTGTTTCTCTTGAACAAGGAAAAGAAATTATTCTCTGCAAATATGACAGATCTCTAACCATTTGCATGGATCAAAATGTTTTGAAGAGTCAATTCATTCCTTAATAAGCAATAATCAAGTGCTACTACATGCCAGGCATTATATTAGGCTCTGGGAATACAGAGACATTTCCTCAGGTAGCTTACATTCTACTGGATAGAATGAAGTGAACTGATATAAATTAATTAAAACAAAAAAAAATTCTGTGAGGGAGGAACAAATATCTTTTGTCCATGCACTTTGCCTTCCAGTTCTCTGAACAAAGAGCAGTTAAGATATTCAAGAACTTTCCATTATGACAAAATATAAGTAGCTTTCATTCTAGCAATTATCAATATAGGCAAATATAATGGGCCCAAACTTTAAGGATACTAGAGAACTCTATTATCTAATTAAATTCTACACATGGTTTAAAAGTCAGTATAAGTATTTTTATCCAGTTTCTAAGATACTACAAATCCATAAATATTCATCTAAAGTATTGAGAAAAATAAGAAATATATTCTTTTCAAATGTTTTGTGGAATGAAGCTGCTTTGAAAACTTGTCAGTCAGTTGTATTCTTCTGACACCATATCATGACCTAGCAAAGCCAATGTACTTTTAGCTGAAATGCCATTTCTATTATGTCTTGATTTTTTAACAGTTTATAAGTGGGACATTTTAATTCACACCATTCTAAACTTTGAAAAGATTGTCAGACCAAATTCACTATGAAAAAAATAACAAGACAACCTCAGTTCTCAGAAGAGTTTTAAACACAGTATTTTCCCCCAAATAATTCACCATATACGTATTATCACTGGAAAGGAAAAGGTTAAGACATGTTATAGAGGTAATTCCAGGAAAACTAAGTTCTTTTACAATCTGAATGGTTCCATTAATGACACTGATAGTTACCATTAATTCTGGTAGGACACTTTTTTAAAAAGCATCCTATTTTGTTAGGTTTTTTGTTGGTTGCTTGCTTGCTTCATTTTTAGCAAGTTATGATTTAAGAAAGGAAATAGAGAGAAAAGACAAAATATAGAAAAAGATAGTAGGTGATAGAATAAAGAGGAAGAAAGACACTAGTAAATGGTGTCTGATGTCTAAACCCTAATGAAATTGGGAATCATTATTTTTTAATGAACCCTCAAATAGCTGGATATTGGGTTTATAAAGAAATATTCATGAGTAGTAGCTAAAGATACCTTGGAATAAAGGTAGTAATCCACTGATAATCAAACAAGTTTGATCAATTACTGCCAAATTGGCCTAGAAAATGTGTGCCCCAAAAAAATGGCATCATTCAGGGAACACTCAGGAAGAGAACTCCAGCATGAGTTTGGCCAAAAGTTTGGAGAAGAATGATATTGAGAGGAAAATAACAAAGAAGGATCCTGAAAATGTATGGACACATCTGAGAGATTTGAAGCAATTTCATAGAAAAAAAAAGACATCTAGGTCACAGAGAGAAGAAAAGGGCCATAATGGCCATGATTTCATATTGAAGGTTACCAAGGTAGCCATATTTTGACCTGAAATGAATAAAAGAAGACAAGAGGATTAGACTATAGCTAGAATATTATGAAGAAACTTTTGATATTTGTCAAATCTGACAACCTGGGTATTGATCATAATGATGGAACAAACCAAAAAAGATTGTTAAATCCTGTATAGAAAGCTAAAGGATCTATAGCACATCGGTATTATTTAATCACTGTTGCTATATGAAAATAGAGGTTGATAAGGGAGAAGATGTGACAAGTGAATGTTTGTTTTTAGATTTCGTCAGAGATGGGATTCCAAACAAGTGCTTTAAGATATAGGGGTAATGTGTTTCTGGTCAAGGATGGAGTGAATCTAATGAGGTTTAGTAAATATATAGATATAGATATATAGGTGTATTTTCCTGTTGACTTTCAAACCCAATCAGGAAGAAAATTGATAAAAAAAATAGACACAAATCAGAAATAAAGGATAATGATAGGTTTGATAATGGGAGTATATTACTTGATAGGCCTAATAATCTATAGGAAGTAATATACAAAAATCCATATAATAATTTAAACTAAGCATTATTTGTCTGTAAATGAATATGGAATTTGAAAAATTATAATGGGAAATAAAGGTCTTAACACTAGGTGGTAAATTTGACCTCCTGGTTCCTACTATGACTTATAAGAACTTTACTCATGACTCAAATATTTCAAGGTTACTCCTTATGCAAAAGAGAGGAGTAGATTAAGTATGTATATCAAGAAAATATATACATATGAAGAATCCATAACTGGGACTCCTACCAAAGTTTAGAATTTGGAATTGTATAACAAAATTTAGAGAAAGGAAAGCTCATTTGTGGTTGAGTATATGACAGATCAACTAGTCGTAAAGAATAAATGGATAACAAGTTTGAGGAACATATACAAAATCTTCCACAGAAATGTGATACAATAATGATGGAAGACTTCAACTATATGTGTATAGCTCAGAGTTTTCTGTTAAAATCAGAGCTACTGATAAATTATTGATATACATTGATGGCAACTTCATTATTCAAAGAACGGAGAAACCATGCAGAAATTACTATTCTAAAATTGCTTTTTGCCAATAAGATGACTGAAGTATTAATGAAGAAGCATGGGGAGAAGTAACCATATTCTCTTAATGTCTATAATAGATAAAGAGGGGAAATACAAGAATAATCTGATTTATACTCTAAATCTCTAGAAAATAGATTTGAAAGATTTCCCAGTAAGTATAATGGAATATCTTGATAAAAAGGCAGGGCGACAAAGTAACTACACTCCTTTAATATTCAAAATAGAGAAAGAGGAGAACTTCAAGAATAGTTTAAAATTGAAAGGATGGTTTAACATCGGTAATATTATTGATATAACCAATCATTTTAATAACAAAATAATAAATATTTATATGCATATTGTATAGTTCGAAAAATCTTAAACCCCTGAAACTACATTACCAAACTTCCTTTCTGTATTACTAGCAATTCCTTTTGCCTTGCATATATGTGTGTGGTTATACGGTCTGTATTTAATTTGGGTTTGCTCTGCCAAGCCCTTTCTCTTGCATGTGAATGGAGTGGTGACTAGTCCTTGTGGCCCAAGCCTTTCTCTTCCACATGAGGTGAGTGGGAGAGGTTCCCCACGTTTCTTTAGTTCTCTAATTTAATATTAATACATTCTTATAAATATCATACTTTGGAGGCATTGAATATTGATTTTAAAATCTACAATATACTAATAATATGACATTGACAAATGACATGAATTATATCAATATATGAATATGAAAAGTATCTGAGATTTTATCTCCTTAAGAAACTCCTAGTGTAGAAATTTCCACCACCAATTTGGACTGCTCCCCATTTTTGACATAGCATGTGAATCCTAGAGTTTCCTTAGCTACAGATAAAATAAGTTACTTACCCTAAGTCATACATAGATATCAAGAAGATTTTAACTCAGTCCATATGGATTCAGATTTTAACGTTTTTCTACATTTAATATAACTATATAAATAGTTTATTTGTAAATGATGCTTTGAAAAATCTTATTACATTAGAACAGTAAAAATCATCAGCCAAAGAGAACACCCACTGTTATAAATCAAATGTAGAAAAATAACCCCAAAGAATAAAAGTCTCTTTCTTTAATGTGTTTTTAAAAATTCATTTAAATTAAAAGAAGCTAGGTGATTTGTTGGAAATAAATCTAAGCCTAGAGTCAGAAAGAACTGAGTGTGAATCCAGCCTAATACAAATACTAGATGAATGACCATTGTCAAGTCAATTAATTGGTGTCTGCTTCAATTTCCTGCATTGTAAAATTAGTGTAATAATAGTATGTCCTTTACAAAGTTCCCATAGAGGAATGCATGATGCTTAGCACATAGTAGGCACTTAATAAATGCCTATTTAGAAATAGTCTTATGTAAAGGAGAAATATTGGAGATTTCCCCAATAGAACTAGGGTTAAGTAAGGATACATGTTATTTCTGCCATTATTTGTTATTATGTTTTATGTGTTAGTTATAACAATTGGGGGATGAACTGTAATTTATTGTAATAAGTGCAGGAAAATATGAGGGAAGTATCTTTATTTGCAGAAAATATGATGATTTACTTAGAGTAACAGAATATTTTTAATTGAGATAAAAAGAAAGCATTACCATTTCCTTATTAACAGAATACAGAAGAATAAATTCCACTTAAAATAACAAGAAAATACATTCAATATCTTCATTAGCCTATCATATGCAGTATTGTATAAATATAATTCCATAAATAAATTTATAGAAGTGAAGGAAAGCCTAAATAATTAGAGAGCTATAAAATGGACTGTGGTACATCAATATTTCAAAATGGTATTATTACTCAAATGTATCCTTCAATCAGTGATTTTCAATCTAATTTCCAAAAATATATGCTGTACAAACAAATAAAAGAATGCTAAAACTTCATTAGAACAAAGAAAGGTGAAGAAAATCAAGACAATAGGTTTTTAAAAGATTTGCCAATTGCAAGTGAGCATTTGAAAACATAATCCTAATATTTACTAAGAGGAATGCAATTTTTAAAAAAAAACCCAAGTTTTATTCTTTCACTCTGAAACTTGGAAAAGAAAGCAAAATGTGGCAACAGAGAATATTGAAGGAATGATGAAAAGATGAACACAGTTACTGATTGTAAGGATGGATTTGTGCAAGGTACAGTTATATGGTACAGTTATGAAGTATTCAAACCCTTCTGAACATCCATTTGTAATTATATAAGAAAAGGTAAATTTGTTGTCCACACCATTTGACCTAATGATATAATAACTAGGCATGCAACCAAAGGAAGTCAAAGATAGAAACAAAGTGTAGTATATTCTAAGATATTTACAGGATTGCTCCTTTTCATCACAAATGACAAATTGGAAAAAATGGTTTCTCTAATAAAGTTAAGAAAATCAAGTGGTTGTACTTAAAGTACACTAATTGGGAAGTGTCAAAAAGTAGGCATATGGATATATGGGCTATTACTGTGAAATTTAAACATAATGCTCCAGGAAACATGGTATAGCGGATAGAGAGCTGGTGTCAGAGTAAAAGTTCAGGTCTCAACTGTGAATCATAATGGCCTTGTGAATTATCAAGTTGCAAAAAAGATGCTGGTCCACACTGGAAGAGTTCCTTTCCAGGAGTTCCCTACATGATTAAAATCACAGAGACAATTTAAAATTATAATAAGCAAATAATAAATACAGGAATTCAGAGAAATATGGGAAGAATTGAATTAACTGATGAAGATTAAAATAATCAAAATTGAAAGAATGATATGCGAAATCACTATAATGTGAATTAAATGATTGTTAAAAGAAAGTGAAACCCTGAACAACTAAAAAACCATCCTGAAAAACATCTGATAAAACATTCTTCCTGTATGTGTAATATCTATATCTCTATATGTTTCTATAGGCATATAAATACATAAATGATTATAATTTTTAAAAATAGAATGGGATTAGTTCTACTAGATTTCAAACATTTATATGAACATGTATACAAATATATCTTAGATGTGTATACGTTTGTGTGTGGATACACATAATATTCACAATGGATGACAATCAGAAAATCTATTGGATTAGATAAGATAAACCAGACTCAAAAGAAAATGTGTAATCTCCATAATCCAAAAACACAAATTAAAATGAAATTGGCTCAAGGAATACTGGGCAAATTGGAAGGCATTTTGGTTTATATCAGAATTTTTTTCTTCATGTTGCAAAAAATATCCCCAAATGGCAAACAATTTTAATTTAAAAAAAATTTTAAATTAAAAAAAAGAGGAGAATTCAAGTTATATTTTTTCAGCAAGGTATGAGGGAAATTTTTCTCAGCAGAAAATGTATAAATGAGATTATCAAAGATGATCTCAATTGCATTAGATAAAGCTTTTCCATGGATAAAAGCAATCTAAAATATATGAATAGGAGAAATAAATCTTGGCTTTAAGTATTTCATATAAAATTATAAAATCCAGAATCTACAGGGAACTGAAATAAATCTTAGATTAATGGTCATTCTTCAAAAAGGAAGTGGTAGAATAATATGAGCAGTTGAAATTAATAAATAAAGATCATCATTACCTTTTGGAAATACTAGATAAAATTACTAAAAATCTGAGAAAGAAAAACAATCACATATTATTTCAAACTTATGAATTTACTAAAACTGAGGAGGTGGAACAAAGATGAGAAAATTCATTGCTTGAGGGCTGTGAGAAAACTAATTAAATAATTCACTATAGATGGAGATAAGTTCTATCAAGCAATATTGGTGAAACCATTCTGGTTAACAATTTGAACTTATGCACAGAAATGTACAATTTTTTTCATATTTCTTTGACTCCAAGATCTTTTTACTGAGACTATTTCCTCAAAGGGGTTGATGACATAAAAATAGAAAAAACATTTATGTCAGTGTTGTTTGTAATAAGCATTATTTTGCCAATGCCAAAATTTGGCATAGGAACGTAATAAAATATCATATAAAATGACAAAAGTAAGGAATTCTCCTCCTCATCCTCCTTGTCCTCGTCCTTATCCTCCCCCTCCTTCTATTTCTTCCTTTATCTCTCCCCCACTAACTTCTTTTCTCCTAGATACTTCATAAGATAGAATGATGGACCTGTAGTAAGGAAGGTTTGACTTTGAATCCAACCCCAGATACTAACTCGTTGTGCGATGCTGAGCAAATCATTTCACTTCTGTCTGTCTCGTTTTCCTAATCAGTAAAAAAGGGATAATAGAAAATAACTTCTGGGGTTGTGATAAGGATAATATAAGAAGATTTTTGTAAAAAGTCTTATAAATTCTAAAGTGCTATTTTTTTAATTTACTGTTTTATTAATTGCCTAGATTTAAGAAAGTGATAAGGAAAATGTGAATGAGTAAAAATGTATCAAGCTTTTTCAGAAAGCTGATTGTCAAATATTTATGAGCACATCTCTGCCCATTCTTCTTCCCTTATCACCTCTGGCTCTTTATTACTACACCCCAGAGACCAAGCAAATATCATTTAAACAAAAGTTAAATTGGGTTCTTTTCCAGGATCTACCCAAAAGAGAACAGAAAGATACTCAATGCACTTTACAAAGTTTATCTGGGATAGGATTTTGTCTACACAAAAGAAATGATTATATAAGAAGGAATTAATTGTCTAACTGGATTCTTCATATGCCATCAAATTATTTCACTTTCAAACTCTTTCTAAGATACAGAATGTATATTTTGCAAATGAAAGCCTTTACTTCTATACTTGAATCTCTCCATCTTTTAGCCCCTCCAGACTCAATTTTTTCTAAGTCTCATAAGGCCTGTAGTCTTACATCAAAAATAGAAAAGGCAAATAAATGTTCATTTGAAAAGATAAAACATAAAACAGCAACACACACATAAATATATGTATAATATAATCCATAAAAATGTTCCTTAATGTGATCCTTTCTTAAAAGATAAGTTTAAGAAAAAATAATTTATATCCTTATGTAATACCTATATAAATAATACTTTGATTACATTTAAAAGAGGCCAAAACAAATGGTCAACTTTTTGTTTTCTTTTAAGGAATTTTTATGTACATAATTTTTTTAATTAAACAAAGTTCATTTTAAAACAAGAACCAAAACTACAGTTATCACTCCCCATTAGCAATTCTGGTCAATTTGAAGCAATACCTAAAAAGATATTACAAAGACAATTGGACATTCAAATACCTCATTCTAAATCATTACTTTTTAGCACAAAATCCAATACTGAGAGTTCAAAATATGGATTTTAAATTTCCATAGCATTCTATTTGCTTATTTTTTTGGTTTGATCTGTGAATATTTTAGCAAGGACTACCTTTATACAAGTAAATATCATTCCTTATTGCTGCTTTTCAATGTTTGAGAAAATAACTAGAGGATATTTTTTAGGTTCCCTTGTTCACCAGTGTGAATAAAAGATTTAAAGAAATACCTAGAGTACAACTCTCCACTTGCATTCCTGTCTACATAATTTTAATTTCTGGGCTAAAACTATCATTCGGACTCAAGGCAAATAAATAAATAAATCCCACTGATTCTAGCAGGTTTTGTCACATGGGAGGCATTATTTCTATGGCAAAATATCATCAGTGTTTTATGTGCTTCTGTTTAGATCTAACAAGTCCCATGTACATAAAAATTCCTTAAAAGAAAACAAAAAGTTGACCATTTGTTTTGACCATGATTTTTTTTTATATTTGTAAACTTTAAATTTATTTATTTATTTAGAAGATTTTTCCCCATGGTTACATGATTCATGTTCTTTCCCTTCCTCCCTCTAACCCTCATAGCCAATGAGTAATTCCACTTAGTTTTACATGTCATTGATCAAGACCGATTTCCATATTATTAATATTTGCATTAGGGTGATCAGTTAGAGTCTACATCCCCAATCATGTCCCATCGAACCATCTGATCAAGCAGTTGTTTTTCTTCTGTGTTTCTACTCCCCACAGTTCTTTCTCTGGATGTGGATAGCGTCCTTTCTCATAAGTCCCTCAGAATTGTCCTGGCTCCTTGCATTGCTGCTAGTAGAGAAGTCCATTACATTCAATTGCACCACAGTGTATCTGTCTCTGTGTAAATGTTCTCCTGGTTCTGCTCCTTTCACTCTACATCAATTCCTGGAGGTCATTCCAGTTCACATGGAATTCCTCAAGTTCTTTATTCCTTATAGCACAATAGCATTCCATCACCAACAGATACCAATTAATTCAGCCATTCCCCAATCAAGGGGCATCCCCTCATTTTCCAATATTTTGCTACCATAAAGAATGTGGCTATAAATATTTTTGTACAAGTCTTTTTTTTTCTTACTATCTCTTTGGTGTATAAACCCTGCAGTGGTATGGCTGGATCAAAAGGCAGATAGTCATTTAAAGCCCTTTGGGCATAGTTCCAAATTGCCATCCAGAATGATTGGATCATTTCACAACTCCACCAGCATTAATGTCCCAATTTTGTCACATCCCTTCCAACATTTATTACTTTCTTTGCTGTCATTTTAGTCAATCTGCTAGGTGTGAG
Organism: Gracilinanus agilis; assembly: GCF_016433145.1. NCBI lineage: Eukaryota > Metazoa > Chordata > Mammalia > Didelphimorphia > Didelphidae > Gracilinanus > Gracilinanus agilis. Next base: position 239,952,901 of record NC_058130.1, read on the forward strand.
GTGGTACCCTCAGAGTTATTTTGATTTGCATTTCCCTAATTATAAGAGATTTAGAACACTTTTTCTTGTGCTTATTGATAGTTTTGATTTCTTTATCTGAAAATTGCCTATTCATGCCCCTTGACCGTTTATCAATTGGGGAATGGATTGATTTTTTTGTACATTTGATTTAGCTCCTTATAAATCTGTGTAATTAGACCTTTGTCAGAGGTTTTTGCTAGAAAGATTTTTTTCCCAAATTGTTACTTCCCTTCTAATTTTGATTGCATTGGTTTTGTTTGTACAAAATTTTGTATATCTTGTATATTTTTGTGATTTTTCTAACTCATGAAATCTTTCCTTTCCTATATAAGGATAAAATTTAATAAAGGCTGATATAAATATAAAAATTAGTAATTTAATTAAAGCCATGCTGATAGATAAAGTTATTAGACCACGCGCTTGAAAGAATTCAAAATTGCCTCTCCAGTCATTATTACCTCTTCCTCAGTCTGCTGGCCAAGAGCCCACTCCCCCCCTAACCCAGGAGATTATAAACTCTTCTCTGCGTGGAGACGTAGGTGTCCCCACGCCCAAAGAACCAGAACCAGAAACCCATTGGACCACGGGAAATGTAGTTTGATAATTTCCCCGTGTCCATAGAAAATACATATATATATACTTAAAGATGGCATCTCTCAAATTTCACTTTTACAATTCCCCGTGAGGTCCGGCAAAAAAAAAAGGTTAGTCCTTTTTCTTCACTGGACCTGTAAAAATAGACAACTTCTAAAATTTCAGGAATTTGGGAATAAAAAAAATAGATGAACAAATGGTTAAAATTAGCCACATTGACAAAAACCCAATTTGGGGGCAGTCCCCTATTGGTATAACAGTGTACAATTAAAACAATACATACAACTCAATTTCAACTCCCCATAGTTCAATCAACTGCACCCCAAAGTTCAAAGTTTGGTCTTCATGGTACAGTGAAGGCTTTTCAGACATCTTCGTGGTGTCTTCACCAAACAAGTTCGTCGTCTGGATTCTGGGGAGATGGAAGGATCCTTATCCTGAAATTATTCTCAAAAGAATTTAAACTTTACATTATAGATTACAAAACATACATTTTCTTCTAAGATTTATACAATTCCCCATGAAATTACTCCTAAAAGAGTTAAATATACATATATTTTTACATTATCAAATTTTAAAAAACTTAACAGATATCCCCCTGAGGTAAATCTTAAACACACATTTTTTCTAAAAAAAAAGGGTACCTCAGGTCTGCTAAGGATGGCAAAATACAAAGAATAAAATTCAAGAAAAAAGAAGAAAAAATTAACTTGTGAATGAAATGTAAAATGTGCAAAAAATCTGGGGAAAATAAACTTAGACCTTTGAATGAAGGCCTAATTAAGCGAATTCAGCAGATTGCAATTACCCATTCAGGGCCAGGACTTAAAGAAAATGTCTCTCTCTGATCTGGCTTATCATCAGCTTTTTAGGGAACTGAGCCAAATAAATAACCAATCTTAAGTGCTTTCTAGGAATCTAAGTCAAGGGGACCCACATCCTCTAAAGTTTTAGAAAAGACTGGGACTTCAGGACTCAAACCCCAATTTCCAAGCCCTAAAGTATTGGCATAGAACTGCTGCAATTATGCAGATTTTAGTCAGTCAAGTCTCTGACCATGTGCTTTCTTTTTTAGCACGAAAACGGCTTTCATATTCCCTTATAGTAGAATCAGACAGAAAGGCATTTAATCACAGTCCTATAGGCTTAGGTATTTGCTGTAGAATCAGAAAAAGGATAAATAATGATTATATATGTACTTCTAGTACAAGATGAGAAAAAGGAAAACTCAATTGCTCTAATAAAAAAATGTTTTTAAAATAAAAAAAAAAATATATATATATATATATATAGCTTAGAACTAGAAGGGTTATGTTACCCAAAAATGAAGTTTTCATTCTGTGAGTGTAATTGGATCTTACAAATAGCAGATTCACAGTGCACATTCAAATAGAGTACCATTATTTCCAATAGTACATTTTAAAACAATGATGTTTAAAATCATTTACTTGTTACAACTTTAAATCTTGGCTAAGAGTTTCTCATCAAATTCTGTTATTGCTTCCATAGCAAAATCTGATATTTAAAAAAAGAAACCTTCTGGTCTAAATTATCCTCAGATAAGAATATACAGGAGCTCCTTGGCTTCCTGTTTTAAAAAATCCTGGGTAGGAAATGCTTCTACCCATTTAAGGCAACAATTTCTCTTATAATAAAATATATAAAAGCTTTATCCTTTAAGACAACAATTCTTAAGGATTTAAAGTAAAAGTTAAAAAGACCTCTTGTAAAATTACAAGGTAATTCTCAAAGCATGGAAACTTTCAAGGTTCTTTACAATTACCAAGACAGAATAAATTTTAAAAAAAACATGTGCTCTATAAATCCAGTAGTATCAGATCAACAAGCTGGTCAAAACCTCTTAGCAGTTCTAATAGATTTCTCTCATTATTTGGGAGTTACAATAAAATCATAACAGAATTAATCTAGCAGCCACAAACTACATTAACTTAAAATGATTCAGTGTAACAGGAAAATCAACAAAATAAGCAAGATTAATTTACAAAACTAATTAGCAAAATACAGTAAGATACAGTCTCTTAAAAAACAGAAATAAAGCTCATTCAGTTCCAAGGTTTTAAAAGTTCACCCCTGGTTCAATTTAAGGTTCTTTTGATTGAGTTCTGCTGAGTTTAAGGGGTTTTTTAAAGTTCAAAGTTCTGAGCAGGTATGGGGGTGAATATTTCTTCCCCTAAGTTCAGTTTTTAATCACAAGCAAGTCTGAATAGGCCATTCAGCCCCATTACGGGTAAACGCTAGTTGCTAGGTCCAGACGCTAGCGTCCACATGGGCTCGGGGTTAGTGGAGAAAAGCTCAGGAAAATACCCACATGTAGAGTCTATGTGGGTTGCCTAATTTAGGTCTTTAGAGAAACACGTGGAAGGCTAGAATGCAGGCCATTACCAAGCCAAGAGAGGGGTAGTGGGGACAATATCAAATCCTAAGGAGCAGTGGCGGAAGTCTCCGAAGATCTCAGCAAAAGCGGCAGGTCATCGCTGTTGGGGCTCGGGGTTCTGGAACTAGCAAGATTATCAGTCAGGATCAGAGATCTCAGGCATTGTGACGCTTGCAGGCTTGCGGCAGGGCAGGAATGGAGATCAAGTCAGGAGTCAGGAGATCGGCAGCAGAGACACACTGGCTGGGCTCCGGCATTTTAGTTTAAAGCCAAAAGCCAGAATTGGCTGGCCTGACCTCCCTCCCAAGGTGGTTTGGGCTGGACTGGATGGCTGAGTCCCGCCGGAGGCAAAAACGTGCTCTTGCTTTTAGCAAAAGCATGGCAAGGAAAGCCACTTTCCTTTTTTAAAAAAGTGCTCAAAAGAGCTGAGCCAGATGGCCAAAAGGCAGGCATGGCTATAGTTTCTGAAAGGCTATCTGGAAAATTGAAAATTTGATTTCCAAACTTCTGGTTGCCATATTTATAATGATAAGTAATTATGACTGAAATAATAATATAAATTAGTAATTTAATTAAAGCCATGCTGATAGATAAAGTTATTAGACCACGCGCTTGTAAGAATTCAAAATCGCCGCTCCAGTCATTATTACCTCTTCCTCAGTCTGCTGGCCAAGAGCCCGCTCCCCCCTAACCCAGGAGATTATAAACTCTTCTCTGTGTGGAGACGTAGGTGTCCCCACGCCCAAAGAACCTGAACCAGAAACCCGTTGGACCACGGGAAATGTAGTTTGATAATTTCCCCGTGTCCATAGAAAATACATATATATATACTTAAAGATGGCATCTCTCAAATTTCACTTTTACACCTATAGATCTAACAGGTAAACTATTCTGTTCACCTAATTTACTTATAGTTTCCTTCTTTATATTAGAGACATTTACCCATTCTGAATTTATCTTGGTGTAGGGTGTGAGATGTTAATCTAAACCTAATCTCTCCTATACTGTTTTCCAATTTTGCCAGCAGTTTTTGTCAAATAGTGGATTCTTAACCCAAAAGCTGGGCTCTTTGAGTTTATCATACACTGCCTTGCTAAGGTGATTTACCCCAGTCTATTTCACAGATCCATCCTTCTATCTCTTAGCCAGTACCATATTGATTTGAAGACCATGGGTTTATAGTACAGTTAGAGATCTGGTACTGAGAGGCCCCAATCCTTCACATTTTTTTTTTCATTATTTCCCTTGATATTCTTGATCTTTTGTTCTTCCAAATGAACTTTGTTAAAATTTTTTCTAATTCAGTAAAAACTTTTCTTGGTAGTTTGATAGTATGGCGCTGAATAAGTAAATTAATTTGGCTAGGATTGCCATTTTTATCATATTAGCTCATTCTACCCATGACCAATTAATGTTCTTCCAATTGTTTAGATCTAGTTTTAATTGCTGCCAGTATGTGCTGGAAATATATAGAAATGCAGATGATTTATATGGGTTTATTTTGTATCCTGCAGCTTTGCTAAAGTTGTTGAATATTTCCACTAGTTTTTTAGTTGATTCTCTAGGATTCTTTAAATAGACTATCATATCATCTGCTAAGAGTGATAGTTTAGTCTCCTCATTACCTATTTTAATACCTTAAATTTCTTTTTCTTTTCTAATTGTTACTGCTAGTTTTTCTAGTGCACTATTAAATAATTTTCCTCATTTATAAATAAATAAATAATTTATAAGTGAATGATTTTGTTTATAAAGTTTTATTATTTTATTTTAATTTTTATAAATTTTTCATCATTTAAATAAATAAATTATCCATAAATAAATGAATAAACAAACAAACAAACAGACAAATAAATAAACGAGTGAGTGAATGAATAAATAAATGGATAAATAAATGAATGGAAGTGATGATGGGAATTCTTATTTCACTCCTGATCTTTTGTGGAAAGCTTCTGATTTTTCCCCATTGCAGATGATGCTTGCTGATGATTTTATATATGTGCTGTTTATTATTTTTAGGAAATATATTTCAGTTCCTATACTTTCTAGTGTTTTCAATAGGAATGATTGTTGTATTTTGCCAAAGGCTTTTGCTGCATCTATTGAGATAATCATGTGATTTATGTTGGTTTGCTTGTTGATATGGTCAATTATGTGATGATTTTCCTAATATTAAACCATTCTTTCATTCCTGGTATAAATCCCACCTGATCATAGCAAATAACCTTCGTGATTACTCGCTGGAGTCTCTTTGCGAGTTTATTTAAGATTTTTGCATCTATGTTCATTAAGGAGATTGGTCTGTAGTTTTCTTTCTCTGTTTTTGATCTGCCTGGCTTTGGAATCAATACCACATTTGTGTCATAAAAAAATTAGGTAGAACTCTTTGCTTATTTTGTCAAATAGTTTGTATAGTATTGGGGTTTATTGTTCTTTGGATGTTTGATAGAATTCACTTGTGAATCCATCTGGCCCTGGGAATTTTTTCTTGGGGAGTTTTTGATGGCTTGTTCAATTTCTTTTTCTGATATGGATTATTTAAGTATTCTATTTCTTCTTCTGTTAATCTAAACAATATATATTTTTGTAAATATTCACCCATATCACCTAGATTGCTGTATTTGTTGCCATATAATTGGGCAAAATAGTTCTTAATTAATTGCCTTAATTTCCCCTTCATTAGAGGTGAGGTCTCCCATTTCATCTTTGATACTATTAATTTGGTTTTCTTCTTTCCTTTTTTTTATTAGATTGACAAGTACTTTATCTATTTTGTTTTTTCAAAGCACCTGCTTCTAGTCTTATTTATTAGTTTTATAGTTCTTTCACTTTCAATTTTATTAATTTCTCCCTTAATTTTTAGGATTTCTAATTTAGTTTTAATCTGGGGATTTTAAATTTGCATTCCCAATTTATTGACCTCCTCCTTCTTTGATTTGTTAATATATGTGCTCAGGGATATAAATTTTCCCCCGAGTACTGCTTTGGCTGCATCCCATACATTTTTATATGATGTCTTCTCATTGTCATTCTCTTCAATGAAATTATTAATTGTTTCTATGATTTGTTCTTTAACCCAACAATTTTGGAGAATCATATTATTTAATTTCCAATTATTTTTTATTTACTTCTCCATGTCCCCTTACTAATAATTATTTTATTGCATTATAATTTTTAAAAGTTGCATTTATTATTTCTGTTTTTTTTATTTGTTTGCAATGTTTATGCCCTCATTCATGATCAATCTTTGTGAATGGACCATGTACTGCTAAAAAGAAATTGTATTCCTTTTTGTTCCTATTTATTTCCCCCATATATCTATTAATTCTAATTTTTCTAAGGTTTCATTCACATCTCTTATTTATTTATTGGTTTGATTTATCTAGATCTGATAGAGGAAGGTTCAGGTCTCCCACCAGTATAGTTTTACTATCTATTTCCTCCTTAAGCTCCAATAGTTTCTCCTTTAAAAATGTGAATGCTAAATCATTTAGTGCATACATGTTGAGTACTGATAATTCATCATTGTCTATACTGCCTTTTATCAGTATGTAATTACTTTCACTATCTCTTTTAATCAGATCAATATTTATTTTGGCTTTGTCAAATATCATGATTGTGACTCTTGCCTTCTTTTTCTTGGTTGATGCCCAATAGATTTTGCTCTAGCTTTTTACCTTTACCCTGTGTGTGTCTACCTGCCTCATGTTTATATCTTGTAGACAACATATAGTAGGATTTTGGTTTCTAATCCCTTCTGCTATTTGCTTCTGTTTTATGGATGAGTTCATTCCATTCACATTTAGAGTTATGATTGCCACATTTGTATTCCCCATCATTTTGATTTCCTCTCCTAGACCTGCCCTTTCTTCTTTCACTATATCCTTCTACACCAGTGTTTTGCTTTTAATCAGTCCCCCTAATTCCCACCCTTATTTTCCTTCCCTTCCCACCCCCCCTTTTCTTCTTCCCCTCTAATTTCTCTTTAGGGTCTATTAAATTCTTTCCTCCCTCCCTTTTGGTACTCCCCACCTCGTTCCCCACCTTGGTTTTTCCCTTTCAACTTCCCTGAGGGGTAAAATAGAATTCAATTTCCCAATGGATCTAGATGTTCTTCCTTCTCAGAATTGATTCCACAGAGAGTAAGATTTAAGTATTACTGATTAGCATTCTCTTCCTCTTCTTCTTATAAAAGCATTTTTCCCCTCCTCTTCCTCCCACATGCCACTTTATGTGGTATAGATTATCCTATTTTTCTTATTCCTTCAAGTTTCTCTTAGTGCCATCTTCTATTCCCCCTCCATTTTCATTTTTTACATATCATCTTAAACATCTTAGTACCCCAACCTCTACCTATGAATAATTCCTCTAACTACTTTGATAGTGAATATAGTTTTGAGAGTTACACATAACATTTTTCCATATAGGAATATAAACAAGTTGAAGCCCTTAAAAATTTTTCTCCCTCTCTTTCTTGTTTACCTTTTCATGTTTCTCTTGATTTTTGTATTTGGGCATAGAATTTTCTGTTTAGTTCTGGTATTTTTCTTTACAAATACTTGGAAATCTATTTTGTTAAATGCCCATACTTTCCCCTGGGATTATATAGTCAGTTTTGATAGGTAGATGATCCTTGGTTGTAGACCCAATTCTCTTGCCTTTTGAATATCATATTCCAAGCCTTGTGATCCTTTAGTGTGGAGGCTGCCAGATCCTGTGTAATCCTGATTGGTGCTCCTTGATATCTGAATTGTCTCTTTCTGGTTTCTTGCAATATTTTCTACTTAGTTTGGAAGCTCTTGAATTTTGCAATTATATTTCTGAGAGTTGTCTTTTTTTAATTATATTTTATTATTTAGAAAATTTTTCCTTGGTTACATGATTCATGATATTACTTTCCCCTTTACCCCATCTCTACCACCCCCCATAGCCAACGTGCTTTTCCACTAGTTTTAACATGTGTCATCTAGCAAGATCTATTTCCATATTATTGATAGTTGCATTGGTGTGGTCATTTTAAGTCTACATCCCAAATCATGTCTGCATTAACCCATGTGTTCAAGCAATTGATTTTCTTCTGTGTTTCCACTCCTGTAGTTCTTCCTCTGAATGTGGATAGTGTTCTTTTCCATTGGTCCCTCAGAATTGTCCTGTATCATTGCATTGCTGCTAGTACAGAAGTCCATTACATTTCATCTTAACACAGTGTATTAGTCTCTGTGTAGAATGTTCTTGTGGCTGTTCTCCTTTCACTCTGCATCAAATCCTGGAGATCATTCCAGTTCACATGGAATTCCTCCAGTTTATTATTCCTTTGAGCACAATAGTATTCCATCATCAGCAAATACCATTTTTCAGCCATTCCCCAATTGAAGGGCATACCCTCATTTTCTACTGTTTTGCCACCACAAAGAGTGCATCTATAAATATTTTTGTACAAGTCTTTTTTCCCAATGATCTCTTTGCTGAGAGTTGTCTTATGAGGATTTAATATAGTGGGTGAGTAATTTTACCCCTTTAGAGTGTGGAAATGCCCAAACCCTGCCTACCTTCAAGGTTGCACTCTACAGTAGAGCCCCTTCATTCATCTGATTTTGATATTTGTCCTTTTGAGGCACTTTATATCGGTTGGTGGTGAGGAGAAGAAAAACCTTGATTCTACTCTGTGGCTATCTTAGCCCAGAAGTCCCATGATTCCTTTTTAAAAGCAAGCATCATCAGTTTTTCACATAAATAGGTTTTGAAATTAAGGGGACGAATAATTGAAAAGCTTTTTACTGATGCTTGTAGAAGTGGGTTTGAGGCTGTAGGATGTATGCCTCCTCCTTACCCTTCAGACATTTCCATAGATTGAAACCTCTCTTTCTCTTTAATTTAGGGTGGATAATAGATGGGTTGAATACAAAATATTACAGAATGAATCAGGAGAGGTCATAGACATTGCAGCACTTCATTTCTTCTTGGAGAAGAAATGAAATTATCAGGTGCAAAATGTGTGATGAACTATATTCTTAAGCATTAACAACTTCGCTGACAGGGGAGGAGAGGAGTATGGCACTTACACCTGCCAAGGAAATTACAGATACAAGTAGTTATTAGGGTTTGGGGAATAGAGGAGAAAAAATTATGCAATTTTCAGGCTCATTGGATACTACCTTCAAGTTTCTGGCAGGTAGCCAGACAAATTTCCTGAGTTGTAAAAATTAACATGTCTGCTTTTTAATTCTCTGTAATTGAGACTGTTATTCTGATCCTCAGATCTTTTCTATATTTTACTAGACAGGGCTAAGATAATAAGGGCTATGGTCTTCATAGAATTTAGAGCTGATGGAGATGTTAGGTATACTCTAGTCTAACAACAACAAGTACTACTACTTTTACTACTACTACTACTACTACTACTACTACTACTACTACTACTACTACTACTACTACTACTACTCTGAAGCAAGTTCAAAGAGTTTATACAATTTACCCAAGGTCACATAGGCAATCATAGAATTACTAAAAGAACTGATGTGTTTTGGGTCCAAATTGAATCTTCTTTTCTGTATACTTTTCTTTGAAGCTCATTCCTGAAATTTTGTTAATAATTTTTTTAAAGATACTAATGTATTTATATCTTCTCTTTATTTTTCTGAAGTATCCATAAATGATAGTCTTAATATAGGCCATCATTTCAGAAGGTTCAAATATTTTCCAACGTGTACTACTTTCCATGATTTAGTTAGTATTCACAAAGAACAAGATTAAATATTCTGAATACCAGAAAGCATGAGTCAAATCAGCCAGTCCTAGATAATTAGAATTAGAATAGTAAAGATTTTTGACAGTTACTTTTCAAAAGTCTAAATGGATTAATATTCATTTGATAAAACGTAAATTTTGTCTCTAGAAAAAAAAAGCAGGGAAACCAAAAAAAAAAAAAATAAAGATATTCTTTCATTTTGCATTTGAGTTCTAAACCAACTTGCAAAATGGCATTTTATATATATATATATATATATATATATCAAGTACTGAACACAGAAGGAAAAGAATCCTATTTATCATGTGGTTACCATTACTGCTGAGTGATGTATAGTGATTACAATTTTTTTTTAATTGGCAGGCTTCAGAGACTGCTATGGGAATTGGTGACAAGATGATGGATCAGTTTCACCATATTGGCTGGTTGATCCAACAAACCTAAAGTAGATATTGGCATTTGTCATTCAGAATTGGACCCCTACAGACTCTGTCAGCTGATTAGTCAAATACTTCACCTCCCCTTAATTAATGTTTTAACAGCAGAGCCTCAAGGGACCAAAGTTTTACAATATTACTGAAAAAAAATATTACTTAGTACCAGTTGAATGAAGAAAAGTGAGCATATTGGAAAAGGGAGGAAATCAATGATGATGTTTGAACAGCTTAACCTTGTTGGCCTTTGCATGTTAATAGATTACTTATGCACCACTTTGCTATTAGGAGAAAATTAGTATGATTAGCATTTTCTATTTATTGACTGCACATCACAAATTGGAAAAAAATGTTTATATGCATTTTTGTTTATTTCTTTGAAAAGCATTGACAAGTAAGGTCAGAATAGGTAATTATCCTTTCACAATGATATCATAATTTGTATGGAGGAAAAATGATGAATTAGCAGTTGGATCATATTTCTCCTATAGAGAAAAAGGAAAAATCTTTCAGTTTTTCCTTTAGAATAAAATGGAAAGGTCAGTTGTCCTGAGAAATGACTTTTCAAGTCAGTAATTAGTGACCTAGAAATGAGATTGTCATGGGTCTTTTTCTTTCTTTGGTTTAGGTTAATAGATTTGTAAGGAGCCATCATGGCTAAAGCATTTCCTGCCTTTTGTTCCCCAACCCACTGACTAATCAAATCTTATTTTAGTGCAGAATTTGAAGTTAATAACAGAATGATAATCGGGGAAAAGATTGGAATTCAACAACAAAGCATTAGGCGGGAGGATGCAGTTCAAGTTCAATAAACATTTATTAAATATAGACAACTCAAATGTTGTAATGCTACCCACAAAATGTGAAAAAGCCCAAAGAAAGGGATCTAGAAGTGCCATAGAGGATTTATGAGAAGGTTTTATCAAAAATCATACAGAATGAGGTTTGAATGATTTGTCATCTTCCTCTATTTAAGGTGTATCCATATTATTGAAATAAGATTATTTATCATACAAAAGAGGATGGATCAAATGCTCTTCCCATATGCTCCTGTTGCAAGATAGCTGAAAGAAATTCCCAAGGAGATCAAACAAGTTTCCTTCTACCAGGACTAGAATGAATCTGTTTTCATCATAAGAATATACAATCAAAGCTTTAAGGCTAGAAGGAATATTAGAAATCAAGTTCAACCATTTTATTTTTCAGATAAGGAAACCAAGACTCAGAGAAGTTAGATGACTTTTTTAGTGTGACACAGCTAGGAAATTTCTTAGGTGAGCTTCAAATCTAAATCTTTGAGAATCCAAATCCAGGACTCTATCTACTATGGACTCTGGTCTGTCCCTGAATAGGAGAAGGTAAAAAAAAAGTATAAGAGAGTAAGGTGGTTTATCCACTCACTTTTGAAGATTAGGAAAAAGGGTACATTCTTCCCTGTCCTACCCTATCCCCAATGTTATTCCATTTCTTTAAGTCTTAGCAGGACATCATTAAGCATGACTATACTCACCTTAGAGAGTGGGTCCTCATATATCTCTAAACAAACACTCCTGCCCTGAAATCTCATTACTTTAGTTGGGTAACTAGTAAAATTCATTGGGAACTCCCCTAACCTAAAGTATAATTTGGGAAAGGTCTTGTGGTAGGCCCTGGGATACAAAGATTTAGGAAGAGAGAAATTTTCCCCTTAAAGAGTTCAGTGTTTTGGTGTCAGGATGGACTGAGGCATGGACATAATTATTACACAAGATAGAATGAAGCAAGTTGAAAAAAAATACAATCAAATTTCTATTAGAAGTTTGATGAGGAAGAGGTAACTTTCAGCATGGGGGATTAAAGAAGACTTTAAAAGGAGTGTTGAAAAGTCAAAGAAATAGTCCTTTTCCCATTCTTTTAGAAATGCCAATAGCATGGTCTTTTGTGACAAGATATCATAGCTCAGATGTAGAAAACTGTTCATTTTAATTTACTGCAACCCACATAATGATGACTACACCAAATTTAATAATCTTTAGATTGTTTCAAAAATGTATAAACTATAGTAATCTTCATCCCCAATTTTAGTGAGTTCCAGATATTCTGTATGTCCTCCGTGAAGTAAAAATAAAGAAATGGATTCCATTTTATTCATTTTTTGGAGTTAGGGTAAATAACAAGGTCGGTGAATGAAAAAGTAGAAAAATTACCAATGTCTACGTAGAGTGAGCCAGAAGTTTCCCCTCACTTACAGCTATAATAATTTGAAATGTAGCCCATCTTTTTATAACTTATTTTTTTCTTTTTTATGTTTATTTTTCTTTCTATTATCATCATTTATTAGTATTCAGATAGAAAGGACAGGAAAAGATAGGTGTATATAAACCACTAGACCATCACCTCTCTGTGAAGGGGTAGAAAATATACTTAATCATTTGTTTTCTCAACTATTAGTCATTACATGGATCAGAGTACTTATATCTTTCACTTTATAATGTTATAGAATTGCATGAATTGTTATCTTGGTTCTGCCCACTTCACTTTGTGTCACTCTACAGGTCTCTCAAATTTCTCTGAATCTATCCTTTAATACGTATATACATACACACATACATACATATATATGTATATATATTATAGAGCAATAATATTCCAGCAGCTAGATGGCGCAGTGGATAGTGTACTTGGCCTGGAGTCAGGAAGACTCATCTTTAAGAGTTCCAATCTGGCCTTAGATACTAGCTATGTGACCCCAGGCAAGTCACTTCACCCTAATTACCTCAGTTTCCTCATCTGTAAAATGAACCAGAGAGGGAAATGGCAAACTACTCCAATGACAAGAAAACCCCAAAAGAGGTCATGAAGAGTTGGATATAATTGAAATAACTCAACAACAACAATTAACACCTAGAAGAGAAGGAGAAAGAAAGAAAGAGACAGAGAGAAAGAAAGAAAAAAGAAAGAAAAAAGAAAGGAAGGAAGGAAGAAAGAAAGAAAGAAAGAAAGAAAGAAAGAAAGAAAGAAAGAAAGAAAGAAAGAAAGAAAGAAAGAAAGAAAGAAAGAAA
>NC_058130.1:239980452-240003233 GCF_016433145.1 Gracilinanus agilis
GACTTGAAACTACCACACCAATGCAACTAACAACAATTTGGAAATAGGTCTTGAACAAGGACACATGATAAAACCAGTGGAAATGTGTGTCGGCCATGGGTGGGGGGAATGTGGGGGGCGAAGGGGAAAGTAGGAGCATGAATCATGTAACCATGTTAAAAATGAATATTAATAAATGATTAAAAAATTTAAAAAAATAGTTGATGAAATAACATCATCACCCTGAATGGAACAACAATTGTTGTCCTTTGGGTAGCTAAAGCATTAATAAAATTACTGGTGGCATTTACAAAGCAAGCTCACCAATTCTACAAACGCTCCCAAAAGAGTTAATGGAAGTTCTTGCTAGTAGTGTAGAAGAGAGCTAGTTAGGGGGGAGAGACCATCAATTTAGGGGAAAATGATTTTAATCTTTTCTGTTGTACCACTACTCACTTCCACATGGCCTGATGCAACACATGGACAGAACAGGAAAAGCTTAACATTGGAGACAACAGGGAAATCAAAATCAGAGGGAACAAAATTCAACTGGGAAAAGCTGCTGCTAGGCTCCCCACAAGAAGCCAACCAGTCCATCCCCTAGAAATGTACTCTTGAGGAACTCAAGGACAGCCACACCTACCCCAAATACCAGAGGTGTCTACAATGCAAACATGAAATAGTGCTCCTCCTTCCAGTCCAGAAGTATAGTATAACTTCAACAGACAGACAAGGTTATGGGGAGTGGGGAGTGGGAAGGAGGGTAATAAGTAGGAAAATGAGCAAAAGACAAAAAAAAAATCCCCTAACTGGAGAAAGTTACTTTAGTGACAGGGAAGATTAAAATATAAACACAGAAGATTATAAGAACAACAAAAAGGAAAAATGTGAAGTCTCAAAGGAAATGAGAAAGGATGTCAGGCCCCAAAAGACCTCTTAGAAGAAAGTTTAAAAAATTGGAAAGAAACTAAAAATTAAGTAATAAATGATAGAAACATAAAGCAACTTGGAAACTAGAACAGGCCAAATGGACATGAAGGCTAACAAAAGCCCTGAACATAACCTAAAGACTAGCATGGGTAAAATAGAACTGGCAGTCAAGCACATACACACACACATACACACACACCACTGAATAAAACTCTGTACAGAATAAAATAAATCAAATGGAAAGGGAGGAAAAAAGGAGAAAAATCAAGGAAGAAAATAACTACCTAAAAATTAGAATTGAACAAATGGAAGCTAATTACTACATAAGATATCAGGAAACAAGACAAAATAAATAGGAGAAAAGTGTAAGAAAATCAGTAATATCTCACTAAAAATACCTCACCTGGAAAATAGACATAGGAGAGAAACAATCTAAGAATCATCAGAATACCTGAAAACAATGACCCCCCCCCAAAAAAAAATATGGACACCATATTACAAGAAATAATCAGGGAAAACTGCCCTGATATACTTGAATAAGAGGGGAAAATAGAAATTGAAAGAATTCATTAATCACCCAGAAAGACACCTTGACATAAACTCTCCCAGTACCATAATAGAAAAATTTAAAAATTATTAGACCAAGGAAAAAATATTGTAAGCAATCAGAAAGAAATCATTTAAATATTGTGAAGCCACAGTCAGGATGACTCAAAGTGGCTTCTACATTAAAGGACTGGAAGGCATGGAATATGATATTAAAGAAAGACAAAGGATCTAGACCTACAACCAAGAATTACATACCCAGAAAAACGGAACATAACTCTCTAGGGGAGAAGGGTGAAACATAATGAAACAGAGGGCATCCAGGTATTACTAACAACAACAGCAGCAGCAGCAGCATCAACAACAACAGCAACAGCAACAGCAACAACAACAACAACAACAACAGTGGAAGAGGTGAAAATTCAATGACCAAATTCAACACTCAAGAGAAGTCTAAGAAGGTAAACAGAAAAGTCAAAACTTAAAGAGATCAATAAGGTTAAATGGAATTCATTCATACCTGAGAAAGTGATAATTAAGATACAAATAAGATATATGTGATGCTTGAGTCATGTCAGGTATTTAAGGTACTTAAGATATTTAAGAATTTTGTCACTATTAGGACAGTAAGAAAGAGTGTGCATAGAAAGAAGGAAGTAAGCTGAATAGGATGGGTTGATATAAGAAAAAATCAGGAATAGAAAAAAAACTCACATGAAGAAATGCCTAAGAGTCAATACAGGGGTAAAGAAGATGAGGGGAATAGCAGAAAATGCTTGAACTTTAGTCATGAGAATTGGCTCAAAGAGGGAATAACACCCCAATTCAGCTAGTTATAGAAACCTACTTTACCCCATAGAGAAGTAGGAAGGAAAGAGGAAGACGAGAAGGGCTATGACGGACAAAAAGGAGTATGAACTGGCAGGGGAGGCAGTGGTTAGAAACAAATCATTTGTGAAAAGAGGAAGATTAAAAGGAGAGAGAAAGAAGGGTAAATAGGGAGAAAATAAGATGAGGGTGGGGAACACACAATTAGCAATCATAACTGTGAATGTTAATGGGATGAGCTTAGCCATAAAATGAAAAAGTATAGCAGAGTAAATTAAAAACCCAATCGAGACACATACAGAGTAAAAAAGAAAGGGCTGGGGCAAAATCTATTTTACAGTATTCAAAGTAAGAGAACAAAAGGATCAATTATAATCTTAGGCAAAGAAAAATGTAAAAATTGATTTAATCAAAAGAGATAAGGAAGGCAATTACATCTTGATAAAAGGAACCACACACAATGAAATTATGTAAAAACTAAGCATATATACATCAGATGGCATAGTACCAAATCAGAAAGAAGTTATATAAGTTATAGGAGGAAATATATAGTAAAACTTTACTAATGGGGGACCTCAAATTTCCCTTTTCAGAAATAGATAAATCCAACAAAAAAAAATCAATAAGAAAGAAGTTAAAGAGAGAAATAAAACTTTGGAAAAGTAAAATATGATAGACCTCTGGGGGGGAGGGGAATTGAATGACAACCAAAAAGAATATACCTTTTTCTCAGTAATAAATGACACCATCACAAAAATTGACATATAATAAAGCACAAACACTTTTTATGACCAGATGTAGAAAAGCAGAAATATCAACTGCATTCTTTGCAGACCATAATGTTTGTTATGTGTTTTTCTGACCTTTTTGGTGCTTTTCCAGGGGATCATTTTTGGCTTGACATCCTTTCATACTTTCTTTTGAGGTTTTACATGTTTTCAATTTTGTATTGTTGTTGTCATCATCTGAATTGGTATTTTGGTCATCTCTATGGATGAATTCTAGCATCAAGCTTTTTCTGTCCTTTGCCCATTTGGGGATTATTTTCTCCCCTGATTTTGTCTATATGTTATATGCTTTATTTCTTCATTTTGATTTTGTTTGTTGAATTCTTTCATAAAATGACTATTAAAGAAAGATGTTTTACAAATGCGAAAATCTACATCAGATTTTTTACACTCTCAGGGAGGGAAAATGAGAATTTGACTCAAACATTTAAAAAGGGACAAAATTGGTTTGTAATTGTTTTAAAATGGTTTTTATTTTTATTGATTAAAAATTACAATTAGAAATATCTAAAATATTTTTAAAAGTCCTAGGGGCAAATGGATGCACAAGTGAATTCATTTAAAGAACAATTAACTCCAATACTACATAAACTATTTGGAAACATAGGTGAAAACAAAATTCTTCCAAATTCCTTTTATGTTATAAATATGGTATTGATATCTAAACCAGGAAGATCTAAAACCAAAAGGAAACTATAGGCCTATCTCTGTAAAGAATATTGATGAAATTATTAATAATAAAATAATTGCATTGGGATCACAACATTATATCACAGGTGAATTTTATACCAAGAATTCAGAGATGGACCAGAATTAGGAAAACTATCCACATAATAGACCATTACAATAGCAAGACCAACAGAAACCACATGATTATCTAAATAGATGCAGATAAAAACTGTTAGCAAAATATAATACCCATTCATTATTTTTTAAAAAATAGAAACCATTGGAATAAAAGGTTTCCTTAAAGTAATAAATGGCATTTATTTAAAACCATTAGTAAGCATTATCTCTAAAGGGGATGAATTAGAACCCTTCCCAGTACTATAAGTGTTGAAGTAAGGCTGCCCATTATCATTATTATTGTTTAATATTGTACTAGAAATGATAGCTCTGCCAATAAGAGCAGAAAAAGAGAGGGAAGTTGGGTAGCTCAGTGGATTGAGAGCCAGGCCTAGAGATGGGAGGTCCTAGGTTCAAATCTGGCCTCAGACACTTCCCAGCTGTGTGTCCCTGGGCAAGTCACTTAACCCCTGTTGCCTAGGCCTTACTGCTCTTCTGCTTTGGAGCCAATTCGCAGTACTGATTCTGAGACGGAAGGTAAATGTTTATAAAATTAAAAAAAAAAAAGAAATTGAAAGAATTAATATAAGCAATGAGGATTTGAAACTATCATTCTTTGTAGATGATATAATGGTGTACATAGAAAACCCCAAAGAATAAAAAAAAAAACCTAATAGAATTGATTAGCAACATTTTTATTAGAGTTGCAGGATACAAAATAATTATCAGCATTTCCATTTGCCCTAACAAAATCATTCAACAGCAAAAGACAGAAAAGTAAATACTCAAATCTGTACTTACTAAAACAAATCCAACAACTATATAAACACAATTATGAAACACTTTCACAAAAATGAAATTAGGCCTAAGAAATTGGAAAAATATTGATTGTTCATGCATAGGCCAAACCAACATAATAAAAATGACAATTCTGCTAAATAATTTACCATAATTTATCATTCAGTGCTGTACCAATGAAGCTACCCAAAAGTTATTTCCTAAGACTAGAAAAAACAACAGACTTCATCTAGAAGAACAAAAAATTAAGAATATGAAGGGAATTCATGAAAAAAATGAAGGAAATAGGCCTAGTTGTATCAGATCTCAAACTATACTTTAAAGAGATACTCATCAAAACAATCTTGTACTGGCTAAGAAATATAGCAATGGATCAATGCAAAAGATGAGGAAATCAACACATAATAGTTAATGACCATAGAAACTCAGTGTTTAACAAACCCAAAGATCCAAGCTATGGGGGAAGAACTCACTATTTAACAAAAACTGCTTAGAAAACTGGAAAAATTTTGAAAGAAATTAGACATAGATCAATATTCATGGCACACACCAAAATAAAGTCAAAATGGATAATTTATCTAGAAATAGAGGGGAATACTCTAAGCAAAGTAAGGGAACATGAAAAAGTTTATATCTCACACTTAATGGATAAGGGAAGAATTTATGTTCAAATGAAACAAAAGAGAACATTTTAAAATGAGATGGATAATTTTATTACATTAAATTTAAAATTTCTGTGACTACAAAACCAATTCAACTAAGATTAGAAGGGAAAACAACAAATTAGGAAAAAATCTTTATAGCAAGTATCTCTGGCAAAGGCATAATTTATCAAATATATAAAGAACTGAACCAAATTTATAAGAATTTCAAACATCCCCCATTTGATAAATGGTCAAAGGATATGAAGAGGACGTTTTCAGATGAAGCAATTAAAGCTATCTATAGTCATATGAGGGAATACTCCAAATCGCTATTTATTAGAGAAATACAAATTTAAATGGCTCTGAAATACTAGCTCATGCCTACCAGAGAGGCTAATATGAAAAAAAAATTAAGTGATAAAAATTAAAAAACATGTGGGAATGGGGGCAGCTGGGTAGCTCAGTGGAGTGAGAGTCAGGCCTAGAGACAGGAGGTCCTAGGTTCAAACCCGGCCTCAGCCACTTCCCAGCTGTGTGACCCTGGGGAAGTCACTTGACCCCCATTGCCCACCCTTACCAATCTTCCACCTATGAGACAATACACCGAAGTACAAGGGTTTAAAAAAAACCAAACGTGTGGGAAGATTGCACACCATTGTTCACTTTATTTCCTTCATAAATGTTTTTATTATATATGTGATATATGTTTTCAATCTTCAATCATGATATGAAAAATATGGAAATATGTATTACATGAAAGCAATGATACAATCTATATCAGTCTGCCTTGGACAGAGGAAAGGAGAAATGGAGATAATCTGAATCATAAGATGTTAGAAAACAATTGCTAAAAATTGTTTCTTCATGTAATGGAAAAAATATAAAATTCAATTTAAAAAGATATTTAATGGAAGATTTTTAAAAAGTATATTTACTTGGAAAATAAATGACTAACAAGAATAATCAATTAATAAAGTGATAATCTGCTTTTCAGTAGGCTTGCACAAAACAATAGATATAAGTTGGTTGTGGGTCTGACCATCTGCTACTATAGTGCCTAAAGTGTCACAAACTAAATGTATATAATCTCTATGGGAAAAATAAATATGAAATAAAAATATTCATACTTTAATTATCATAAGAATTGTATAGAGATCAATTGAGATAATGCATCTAAAGTACTTTTTAAACTTAAAATGCTGCATAAATTATTGATTAACCTTGAAGCTAGACCTAACTGAGTGAATACAAAATTCTGTAAGACATTTTACCTAAAGCAAAATAAATACACTTTGGAATACTCCTTTTTTGAAATCAAAGTCAAGGGAAGGAAAGAAAGCAATCATTTCTTTATTTATAGAAAATTCAAGTTTAAAAAGACTTTAAATATCTTTGAGTCCAACACTTTCATTTAAAAAGAAAGGAAATATGTACATTCGAACATCAACTTGGAAGAAAATTGAGTTTGAGCATCAACTGTACAGTCAGTTAATTACTTCTCTATACTTTTATCTATAGCTATCCCATGATTTGAGCAACTTTCACAAAGAATTACTGACAGACCAAGAGTTAAGGTGTGTGTCTCATGAGAAGAGATCCAAGAGAATTAATTTTCTGTTTAGAGGCAAGGACCAGTGCCTATAGTTTCATGTTTTGGGGTTTCAGGCTAAGAAAGAAAATAGACAAACATTTCTATGTTAGTCTGCTTGTAGAATTAGGCTCAAGGGACTGAGCCTGATTGAAACTGAGAATCTGTATGGGGAAGAAGAAATCAAAATGTAGACTAAAGTAAAAAGAATATCTAGTTCCTCTTTTGGTCACCTTCTCGGGGAAAGTCCTCAAAGTTTTATTCCTCTTTAAAAAAGTGAAACCAGATGAAAGGAATGATTTCTCCTTTTTCCAGGTGCTTAGGAAGACCCATACAATTTATATGCTAGTATCTAGAAATTTCTGAAATGACACTTTGCTTCTGAGCTCTACTACTAGCAGAAAAGAATTAATATTGTTATGTCTTTGTTTTCTTTTCTATAACTCAAGTGGAATACAAAAATAGAAGTGTGATCTCATTGGTATGGATACTAGCACCAATAATGAAGAATCACAACCCAGTCATGCCATGTCATCCTAGGAAATTCTCATCCATTGTTTCTGATAATTTCAGAGACTCCATCCAAAATCATCCTGTGTGTTTGCATGTATGTTTTAACATTTCCTTTGCATTGTGAAGATACAAGTACAACATTTAGAATGTTAAATGGTTATTCTTTGCTCTTTCCATGTGATCAAATTCTTTGATGACTCTTTTACTTTGATTCTGCTTTATCATTTCTCTTTTATGTTTCAGACTGCTTGCAGCTAACATGCATTTTTCCTTTCACCTGCTTTAACCCACCACATAATTTTCCATTGCCTTCCATCATTTTCAATTCATAGTGACCAAAATGATGTTAAAACCCTCAATAGCAATAAGGAAAATATGGCTCTCCTGGGGTACTTCTCCCTTTTTTTTTCTTTTTCTATTTTCAATTTGGTTACGTCTTCAGAATTCTACCCCTTACCTCTATCAACCCGACCATAAGACAGTTTTTATGAACAAATTATTCAAACTTCTATATACATTGTGGGTAAGGATCTTCTTCAAAACCTAGTTCATAATTCTTCATTTATATGTTTGTTTTTACCACCTACCAGAGAACACAGTTATTTCTAAGAAAAGGCATTTCTGATTCTCAATATAGCAATGGAATTATTTGAAGCTCACTTCTCCACAAATTTACAAACCTCGATGGGAAAAGTAAATCATACTTGCGGCTTAGCCACCTAGGAGTCAGTAGTCCAGGTTATAAGGATGAAGTGACCACTCATGTTTCCAACACTGCATTGCTGCACATTTTCCCTGGGGATTTTATTTTGTGGATATCTACTGGATTGACTCCTTGCTGCATAGCACCTCTGCTTTTTTTGACCTGTAGGGATTTCTTGCAGTTATCTAGCCAATCTAAGCAACTAATCCATTGTCTTTTATCCATTAATATGTAATATGGTTAATAACCCTCTCCTCTGAGATGATGAGGTTCAGAAATTTCAGTCGGCTCTTCCAGACAATGGCTATGAACCACTTAGTAACATAGCATCATTCATTCAGACCTAAAAAGGTGGTCTGAGATCCCTGGTAGTCCAGCCTTCCCTTCCACATTTTGCAGATGAGGAAATAATCCGAGAAGTTTAATGATTTGCCCCAAACCATAATCAAAAAGGTGAGATTTGAACCTGTGACTTTTAGGCTTTTACTCTCAAGTCAGTGTTTCATCCAAGATCCTGTCCTTTACCTCAGCCTAGCCACACCAGAAGAATAGATTCTATTCAGTTTAAGATAACCTCTGTATATTGAACTAATCCCTCCTTTGTTATCTGCTCAGACCAGCTTTTGATTCTATTCTGATTTATGGTCCATGACTTATTTTGGTTCTTCATTCTTATCACACCCACCCTAGCTGAGGCAAGCATCCTCAGGGCACTTCCTCAAATGGAAAAGGAGCTGACTGAAAGGGTTGTGAAGGATGTTTCTCAATCTCTGCACTACACAGTCTTCTGTCTGAGACAACTAGTTGAAGAAAACTGAAAAATCTGATGACGTTAGTTTTATACTTGCCACAAACATAGCCTCTCTGATCTTTCTACATGCTATACTGGATGTTGTCTGACTTGAAAAGATTATTTAGGTTAATTAATCGGAAGTTTGTCAGAATTTTATAAATTCTCATATTGCATCTCTGAATCTAATTCTAGAAATAGTGTTACAGATGAACTAAATGTATAATTTTTAAAGGTTAAAGTTAATTAATTCATAGTATTACTTTCCTTTGCTCTTCTGATGTATAGTAAAACAGACTAGAAATTCTTTCTATACATGATTTCATTGAGGATTGAACCTGTTGACTTGCCATTATCAAAGTCTTTTTTAAAAATCTTAGTTAATACATATGTATGGTCCCTCTAAGGACAATTTTGGTTGATTCATCTTGCAGCCAATTCCTATCATAGATGTAATTTGAATAGGCTTCACAGGATAATGAGATAGTGTGTTCTACTGCAGAGCAATTATAAGACTTCAAGAGCCTCATAATCCTCTCTAAGATTCTACAGAAACTTTCTCCAGGTTCATGGGCGTGGGTGACAGTCTGTGCAAACCTCAAAGTAGTCAGTGGATTGGGATTCTGTAGAGGTTCTCTGTAATGCTGAGAGACTTGCTAAAAGCCTTTGTAGAATTCAACTGGTGACCCATACATGAAAAGCTTTGTATGTCAATGCTTTTCATTTCTACTTTAAACTTTTTAAGAAAGTAAAGATAAACAAGGATTGAATCATTTAGCCTTAGATTCTTAGGAGCACTTTCTGTCTGTCTCTGTCTTACCATTTCTCTATGTCTCTGTTTCTTTCCCTGTCTCTATCTCTGTCTTTTTCTTTCTCTTTCTGCCTAGCTCTCTCTTTCTCTTCCAATTTTCTGTTGCTTTTTAAAATCTTTAGTTAGGCTTTTAATTTTTTTGAGGTTCTTCCTTAACTGGAACTAACGAATTCCTTCTCATCACCCCATGAACAAGAAAACCATAGTAACTAACTGCTTAGCAATTCCTCTTCATCAGGATCAATTCTTCTCTCTCCTATGGTTGACAAAATAGCAGTCTTTAACTTCAAGAGAATTCACATCTGAAAAATTTTCTTTACTATGAGGAATGGTTCAGCAAATGGCCATTTTGCATGTGCTTATCTACCAGATAAGCACATAGTGGGGGGACTGAAGGAAGAGGAGGCAAGAAGATATTTTGTCATTCATATCATGTCTTTTGCTTGAAGAATTGTTCTCCTTTGAAAGTAATTTAACAAAACAAAATATAATGTATATTTACAAAGTTAGCAAGTACTTAGCAGGTGGTAAAGGGTGGTTAAGAGATACTATTGGAAATCGCTCATATAAAAGAAAGGTACAGTGAAGCACAAACACACGTGCAAAAATATCTCCAAAGCGTACAACTTTGTTATAGACTTTTGACAGATCTCAGTTACTTAAAATAACAAATTATTTTTTTATTTGTGAATTTTTTTTTGCTTAAAGTAAATAAGGGAGTATAATTTCTGAATAACTTTAGTCATTCCATTTTATTCTGGTACAAACTCAAGGCAATTAGTTACAGAGCTCTTATGAATCATAGAATTTTAGAGTTGTGAGGGGAGTCAGTTGTTCATTAGTCCTTCTTCATCCATGTAATGAATTCCTTCAATATGAATTACCTATGGAAAGGCAATAAAAGAAGACATTGTGTTTATTTGTCAGTCAGAATTTTTATTCTCTGCTCTGGTGCTTCCTGCTGTTATTTAACAGAAAAGATAACAAATCTGTCCTTTTATCCAAGCTCTTCAGAAAATTCTCTTATCTTCCGCAAGTGTGGTCTTTATAGAAACCATTGCCCATTCCATTCCCTCTTCTAAGTAATCTTACTCATTTTGTGAGTACCTACTCTTCTAGTCCCCTTAGAAAGAAGCTCTCTAGTACTCAAAGTTAAAAATAAATCAATAATCTATAGTGATAAAGAGTTTTATTTGAGATTGAGTTGAAATTGAGAGTTTAATCTCCCTTTTTAATCTCCCTTTTTTTTCTAAAAAAAAAAGGGAGATTAAACTCTCTTAATTTTAAACATACAATGACTGCCTAAACCTGGTTAGAAGAATATATTTCTGTAATATGTTAAAAGGTAATTTAGATGGGTGACTGGGGTTTGACTGAACCCAGGCTAAGGTGGTGATGATCTCCTCAGCTGACAAAAAGTTCCACTGGGTTATACATGTATCATTGTTCAAAACCCATTTTCCTGTTATTCATATTTGCAGTAGAGTGATCTTTTAACATCAAAACTAATCATATCCGTATTGAACTACATGATAGATCATATGTCTTTTCTTCTGCATTTCTGTTCCCACAATTCTTTCTCTGGATGTGGATAGCATTCTTTCTCATAAGCTCCTCTGGATTGTCCTCAGACGTTGAATTGGTGTTTGTAGAAAAATCTATTACATTCAATTGTGCCATAATGTATCAGTCTCTGTGTACAATGTTCTCCTGGATCTGCTCCTTTCACTCTGCATCAATTCCTGGAGGTCATTCCAGTTCACATGGAATTCCTCCAATTCACTATTCCTTTCAGCACAATAATATTCTACCACCATCGTATATCACAATTTATTCAGCCATTCCCCAATTGCTGGACACCCTCTCATTTTCTAATTTTTTTTGCCACCACAAAGAGAGCTGCTATAAATATTTTTGTACAAGTTTTTTTTTCCTTATTATCTCTTTGGGGTACAAACCCAGCAGTGGTATGGCTAGGTCAAAGGGTATGCATTCTTTTAAAGCTCTTTGGGCATAATTCCAAATTGCCTTCCAGAATGGTTGGATCAATTCACAACTCCATCAGCAGGTATTACTATCCCAATTTTTCCACATCCCCTCCAACGTTTATCACTTCCCTTTGCTGCCATATTGGCCAGTCTTTTAGGAGCCACTTGCTTTTCTATGGGAAAGGGGAAAAACAGAAGTTGCTTGAGATGTGATAGTATTAGAAAGCATCAGAAGATAGGAAGTACCGAGAGCTGGCCTCATTTTTGAATTGATGACAGACTACAATAATCACTACCCCTTCATTTTTACACTATTGATGACTGCAAAGGAATCAGATTGAGGAAATGTGGGAACACTGTTAATAAGTACAATAACTTGGTGCCAAAAATAAAAACTTTATTATCATATTAGAAAAAGTCAAAAGGGACATCTTATCCTTCAAATGTCAGGGGAAAGTTCCAGCAAGATCTCTGCAAAGCAGCCAAATGTATGGAGAATTCCCAGCATCCCCAAAAGTTCATCCGGGTATACTTTTTTTTTTTTTTAATTTTAAACCCTTAACTTCTGTGTATTGACTTATAGGTGAAAGAGTGGTAAGGGTAGGCAATGGGGGTCAAGTGACTTGCCCAGGGTCACACAGCTGGGAAGTGCCTGAGGCCGGATTTGAACCTAGGACTTCCTGTCTCTAGGCCTGGCTCTCAATCTACTGAACTACCCAGCTGCCCCTATACTTTTTGCTAAATTATGACTCAAGGCAATTCCTTCTGAATGAATCAGTTTTTTTTCCTAGAAAAAAAAGTAAAACTGATTAGGCTGCCTTGTTGATAAAAAGATCAACAATTAGATTCTTTTTTACAGTATAGCTTACAAATGGACCAAAGAGAATAGAAATAAAAGGGAAGATCTAGTAAAAGAATACCTTTTTTATGATAAAAGAATACAATAAAAGAAATTAATGAAAATAAGAGGTTAGAAGAAAGAGAGAAGATAGGAGCATTGAAAGAAAAATGGGAAAAAATTACTTAATGATATAGAAAATAAATAAATAAATAATGAAGTATATAAATTTAAAATATTTACTATAGGGTAGGTTAATGGAAGCATAGGAATGGGATTGTGTGTGGGAACAGATTGCTGTTCATGCTTTGTAAACAAAACTATTGACTAAGATAATGCACTGACAAAAGAAAGGTGATAATAAAAGCAATATAAAAGAAATAAATATAATGATGCATAAGCATAACAATTATGATTGTAAATAGGAATAGTTTGAATTGATTGTATCAAATTCAAATAGAAACAGATTTCTGAAGTCTTTTATCAACTTAGTCAAAAATTAACATTATATTTGTTATATTATATTTAAATTTTTATTTTATTAAACATTTCTCTATTACATTTTAATCTAGTTTCCATGGGGGAATGGCAAGAATGTGTTTGCTCTCTTTATTTGAGTCCCATTTAATCTTTATAATTCTGCTACATTTACTTTTTATTGTTTATTCTTTCCATTTAAATTTCTATAGTTTCTTTGTGTGTGGTTTACTTGGCTCTGCTTACTTCACTCTGCATCAGTTCATATAAATCTTTCTACAATTCTACATGGTTATCACACACAACTCTTTTTACAACACAGTATTATTCCATTATATCCATGTAGCACAATTTGTTAGCTATTCCCCAATTAATGGGATTCTACTTTTTTTTCCATTTTTATTTTTTTTCCATTTTTATCTACTATAAAAAGGGTAATTACAAATATTTTAAACTATATGGGAACCATTATCTAATTGATATCTTCCTTCCAGTATTAAAGTCAGTCATGGAGTCTCTGGTTCAAGAAGTATGGATATTTTAGGCACTTTATTTTCATAATTCCAAATCCCTTCCTGAAATGATTATACATTTCACAATTCTACAGAAATGTATTAGTATGTATATCCATCTATATCATATATTGAGTCTTGCCTTTTTTTTTGGTCATCTCTGCCATTTTTCATTATCCGTGATGTGTAGTTGGGTTTTTTATGTGCTTGGGAATGTTTTGCAATTTTTCTTTTGAAAATTGTTTCTTCGTACCCTTTAACCAGATATTTATTGAGAAATGTCTATTACTTGAATTTAGAGGCATATGTATATATTTGTTTGAATATATATTGAATACCAAGCCCTTTTCAGAGAAATTTGATACAAAGATTTTTTCCCCATGACACTCCTCTTTTTATCCTAGATGCATTTAAATTTTCTCTGTAGAAGCATTCCAGTTTTACATTCCCTCATCTTCTACAAACACAAAATTATAACATTTCAATTATTTTATTTGAATATTTAGAAGAATTTTGGACTTGGAGACAGAAGACAAACTTTCAAGTCCTGACTCTACAAGTTACCAGCTATGTGATCTTAGATGATGTTTTATTTTAAAATTATTTTTATTTCATTAGATACTTCTTAATAATATGCAAAAAAATTAATCTTAAAATTTTGAGTTTCAAAAATTCTTTCCCTCTCTCCCTTCCTTGATAAGGCAAACACTTTGATATTGTTAACTTGGAAATAACTCAGAACTACTAAAGTAGTCAGAAAAACCAAGTCTTTAATCAGGAAAGAGATAGGTCCAATAATTAGCTGCTTTTCACAGAACCAAATGTCAAAAACTTCACAGAGTCAAACCCTGGTGCTCTGGGGACAGTATCCCTGGGAGAATGCATTGCACTAGATGATTCTCCAAAGATCAATAGAACTTGGGGGATTTATATACCATCTGGGGAACTAAGGACAGGGAAATATGATTGATTGGCCTTACCATGGCTATGAAGAAATGATAAGTCCAAAACAGAATCATCTGGGAGAAGATGATGCTTTACAAATGATACAAAAGGGAAAGATTCAGCCAAGGGCTAAGCTACCTGGGAGAGGACTTTGATACTATGGGAGAAACTATTAGGACAAAAGGGTACTTAACATTTGATTAGGTCTACCATAAAATCTATTGTTTCTGTCTGAAATGGGCAAATCTGTGACTTCCCTCAGGATGAGTTCTCTGAGGACAGGGGCAAATTTGGATTTATCACTTTCTCTCTCTGAATGTGGATAGTAGTTTTCAACATGGGTCCTTTGGAATCTTCTTCTATGATTGTCTTGATTAGAGTAGCTAAGTCACAGTTGATCAGCCTTACAATATTGCTGTTACTGTTTTCAATGTTGTGGTTCTGCTCACTTCGTTTTACATCAGTTCATGGTGCTACCGCCCCCTGGTGGGTGCTGCAGCGATCCAAGGAAGCGATGATAGCCACAGATGCATTTATCTTTCTTATTAATTGCTATTAAAATTTAAAAAAAATTTATTTCCAGGGGGCTAAGTAATATTTTTTCTGGAAAGGGGGCAGTAGGCCAAAAAAGTTTGGGAACCACTGATATAAGTGTTTTGAGGTTTTTCTAAAACCATGCTGCCTGTCTTACAGCATTATGGTATTGCACATGTATGCCATAATTTACTCATCCATTCTCCAATTAGTGGACATCCTCTTAATTTCCAATTCTTTACCACCACAAGAAGAGTTGCTATAAATATTTTGATGCAAATAGGTTCTATTCCCTTTTCTTTGATTTGTTCAGGATAAAGACTCATTAGTGATACTCCAGGGTCAAAGTGTTTGCAGTTTTAAAAGCTTTTTGAGCAAAGTTTAAATTTGTTTTCCAGAATGTTTATACTAATTTGCAACTTCACCAACAATGCATTAGTGCCCTAATTTTCCCACATCCCCTTTAGCATTTGTAAATATGTCAGATTTGTTTTAGTTTGGATTATCATGGATATCTATTGGATAATCATTATTGATTTGCAACTTTTAAAAATGTGATTATTGATAGCTTTGATTTATAATTAAAACTTCATATGCTTTGCCAATTTATGAACTGGAAATGGTGGTTGTGTTCTATTAATTTGGTTCAGTTCTCTATATATTTGAGAAATGAAACCTTTTTTTAAAGAATCTTGCTGTAAAAATTTTCAGTTTTCAGTTTTCCTTCTAATTTTTGCTGTATTAGTTTGATTTGTGTAAGAGCTTTTTGCTTTTGCATAATCAAAATTCTCCTAGATGACAACCTGGAGTAATGTTTTTATTTTTTATAAACTATTTTTCCAAATTACTTGTAAAATAATTTTAACATTTATTTTCCAAAATTTTGAGCTCCAAATTCTCTTCTTCCCTCTTCTCTCCCTCCTTGAGACAGTAAGTAATTTTATACAGGTTGTATATGGGCAATTATTTTAAACAAATTTCATATCGACTATGATATGGAAGTAGACATAAAGAAAGTAAAGCAGAAAATAATGTTTTGATCTCATTCAAACTTGATCAATCTTTCTCTGGAGGTGGATAACATTTTTTGTTATGAGTTCTTTATAATTGTCTTAAACACTTTATTGCTGAGAATAGCTGTCATTCACAGTTAATCACTGTACAATATTGCTACTACTGTATATAATGTTCTTCTGGTTTTGCTCATTTCACATTGCATTGGTTCATATAAGTCTTTCCGCTTTTTTCTGAAATCATACTGCTCATCATTTCTTGTAATAAAATAGTATTCCATTACAATAATATACTATAACTTATTCAGCCATTCCCCAATTTATAGACATTCCCTCAATTTCTAATTCTTTTCTATCTCAAAAAAAGCTTGTTATTAATATTTTGGTACAAACCAGTCCTTTTCCTTTTTCTTAAATCTCTTTGGGATATAGAAATAGTAATGCTATTGCTGGATCAAAAGACATAGTTCCAAATTACTCTTCAGAATGTTTGAATCGGTTCACAATTCCACCAATACTATAGTAGTGTCCCAATTTTCCTATATTCCTTCAAGATTTCCTTTTCTGGCATATTAGGGAATCTGATAGATGTGAGTTAATACCTCAAAGTTGTTTTAATTTGCATTTCTCTAATCAATAGTGAATATTTTTTAGATTTAGATTTAGAGCATTTTACAAATATGGTTATAGATATGTAATGATGTTCTCAGTAAGGATTCATCCTATAATAACTATATGATGCACTGGATTTGAGAAGAAATGATTTAGGTTCTAGTCTTGGCTTCCTAACTAGTTAGTATTTACGTTCTGACTATTTTATATTCCACATTAATATTAAAAAAAAGAGACTTGGGATGGATACATTAGGAAGTAAAGGTGATATAAAAATAAAAATATTGTTAATGAATAGATTTCATTATTATTATTATGCTTTGAACTTAATTCAGTGTTGTGTATACAGGAGTTCTGAGGACTGTCAAATTAAAGAAGTCCTTGTTGGCTTGACCATGGTAGTTAAATGAGACAACTTTATCCTCTTTCTATCTCTAATTGATAGGATAGATAGATTTTCCAAAGCTCTTTTTGATTATAGAAAATACGATATGGTTTTTGCCTAGTGAAGAAGTAATGGCAAAATCAGAGTGAGCAGGTATGCATATACAGTTTATTAACTTTCAGGTCTCTTCCATGGTTTTTATTCACAAAATTGTCTAGAATCACTGTACTTACTGAACCTGACTGACCCTTCTTAACACATCTTGACAGCACAATTCTTTGCAAAGTTCAAAGTGCCTATCTCATTATTGGTGTTTAACAAATATTAAACAATAATGAGAAGAAGTATGAGAATAGGCCAAGTTCACCCAACTTCTTCATTTTGATTGATTAGAAAAGGCTGCTAAGATTATTTAGTGATGAACTCTGGAATTGGAAGATATTATTAAAACAATAATAACTACATGAAAAATGGCAAGCTACAAAAAGTTAAGTGGTCCATCCAGGGGTCAGATAATATAGACACATGTATACCTGAAAGCAAAAGATTTGATCTGATGATGTTTTGAGATCCCTTCTAGCTCTATTTTTCTATTTTATTTACCAATTCAGAAGTTGTTTGCTTTTTAGACCAATTCATTATCTTCTACCACCTCTATTCATCTTTGTCACATTTTGATTTTTATCTCTTTGTTCTTTGGAAAATCAATAGTTTGATTTTAAAAATAGCACCTTAAAGTGTATAGCTAATAGCTACTATTCAAGGAATTGCTGTGTTAACCTGGTTTAAAATCTCTAAGTCAGTTTCAAAATGGATTAAGGCCAAGACATATGGTAAAAAGGTAAGGGGAAAGTTGACTGTAAGAAAATCTTTTAGGAAGCAACAGAATAGGAGGAATGATGGGCTATGAGTAGAGTACAAATTCTTTACAGGTTGATCCAACTTAGATCAGATAACAAATAAATGATAGGAGAAAAGGATTACTATTATTCCCAGATGATAATATTAGCAAAGATGGGATTATTACTAAAAAGCTATATATGCTGACTTATTTAATTACTTATATTAAAAATTATTGGAAAAGTCTTTCATGAAGAACTTGGAATAAGGGAAACCATTCACCAATCTGAGATTTTAAATGATTTGAAGTTCTTACAGTAGACATCAAATTAGATGCCTTCTCAGATATCATACAAAGTTAAGGGGAAAGACTGAAGAATATAGTAGCTATAGGTATCTCTGAGAAAAATTCACTTCCTTTTGAAATCAGGAAGACACCAAAAATAAGCTTACCTGTAGGTAAAAGGAAGAAAACTTGATCTTTACATTGGCATAACAAAAATACCATAGTTGAAAATGACCTTTCCTTCCTCAGAATTCAGTTGTATTTGTAACACTCTAGTGAACTTACATGCTCAATTTTGTATTAGTTGTGCATAAATTTTAATTCCCTCATTAGAACTTTAAAGATCACAGATTTAGAAAAGGAAGGATGCTTAGAGATATTCTCTCTTATTTTAAAGGCAGGGTAGAAATTGAGACCGAGAAAAGTTAAGTAATTTGTCCAAAGTCGCACAAATAGTAACTAGCAATGTTGATATTGGAGGGATTATATGGCTACTCAGCTCCCTTTCAGCACTCAAATTCTGTGATTAGGTGGTTCTGTCTTCTGACTCCAAACTGTACAACTTCCCATTATGCTGAAATCTCATAAGATATCTAGTACTTAATGAATTTTATATTCATAAAAGATCCTCAAACTCAAAAATGTCAATGATAGTAAAGGCCCTATATTCCTGGGCCTAATTATTGAAAGACTGGTGTCTGTTCCACATAAAAGATGTCTTTAAATTTTTCTCTTCTCCCATTATCTTGGCATGAAATTGACACTCAATGTAATCCATTGAACATGTCCTATGTCTGCCCTTGATACCACCTTGTGTTCTGGAAACTATAATACATCCCTAGCCTCATGAAGTCAAGAGAAAGTAGATGTATCCATATCTGTCTAAGAGCATGACCAGATTCATCAGTGATCCTGAGTCTTAGGGCCCCAAAGTTACAGAAGAATATTTACTTTAAGAGATTCAGAGATTGAGAACTAGGTTTGTGTTTTTTTTTCCTTTCTCTGCATTCAAGATATCTTCTACATATGTCTTACCCCTGCAATTGTGGGATAAGGTTTTGGACCTGGCAGAATGTTTGAGTCAATTTACCTTGGATCTGAAAACAGGTTATTTACTTAACCAACATGGGAGACAGCAGTTTATACTGTCTCTAACTCTCTTTTCTCTGGATTTATAATGACCAGATGTGGAAGGAGGCTATGCTTACCATCTCCATACTTACACACTGTCAATGATCACAGGACTTTGGAGGTTGAAAAGATCTAAATCAACTGATTCTTTCCTCAACCCATAGCAGGTAAACTGCCAATTCCTGAGTGACAAGATTCAAAATCTCTATTTGCTGAGGTGAAAATATCTTCTTCCAGCTACTTTGCTCTCTTTCACTTTCATCTTCCTTATCCTCCATATGTACTCAGTTGTCAAGTCATATCTTTTCTACCTACATATTTGTTTGATTCTTTCCAGTTACAAAGACATTATCCCTATTAAGTTTCTCAGCACCTGGATTTCTTCAATAGCCTCCTAATTGAGCTTCTTGCTTCAAATCTCTCTTCAATCCATTTATCATCCTTTTTCCAAAATAACATTCCCAAAACATAGATCAGAACACAGCACAACTTGCTCAAATACTTATGTGATTCCTTATTGCATTTAAACAAAATATAAACCCCTCAGCCTGTCATTTAAAATCTTACAGAATCTGGCTTTGACCAATTTTTCCAACTTATAGCATGTAGCTCTTCTTCATCTGCCTTAACTTCCAGAAGAAAAGTTTGTTTTTTTTTTCTGAATTGTATATTCCATTTCCATTTCTTTACCTTTCCATAGGTTAGCAACTTTGCCTAAAATGCATTTCTTCCTTACTCCTACCTCTGAGAAGCTCTGTTGTCATCTAGGATGGGAAAATTTTCCTGATCCATCCAATTGTTAATACTCCTATATTATCTAATTTATATTCACATTGTATTCACTTTCTTGTCTCAAAAGAGATTAAACTCTTTAAGGAAAAAAATTTCTTTTTTTTCCCCTTTATGCCCCAGAACCAACAAAGTATTTTTTTTTTTGGCAAAGAAGTTCACTGGAAAATTAAATGGACTCTGGAATTAGAGGTTGTATGTTCAAATACTACAGCAAATATGAACTACACACATGATATTGGGCAAATAAATTAATGTCTGAGACTCAGTTTTCTCATCTGTAAAATGATAAGGTTGGACTAGATGTCTTTTGATGTCCTTTCTAGTACTAAACTATGACCCTATAATAGTCATTTATACAATATTTATTCAGTTATTACTGGTGATATCACATTCCTGCTCAAAAAGCTTAAGCAGTATCCAGTTTCTTAAGATTAAACATAATAAAGTCCTTAGCCTTTTAATTAAGATTGCACAATATTGCCATTTAAAGGTTAAACTATTCCATTTTACTCATGATAAACATTCCATCCTAACTAGACTACTCCCTGTTTCTAAATTCATCCTACCTTATATAAGTCTGTAATATCATAATCCTTTCATATCTCCTCCTATTGAAAATCTTTTGATCCTTCAAGCCCTAGTTCAGGTATTAATATCTGTGAAACATAAATTATTTTCTGCCTTCTCAAATTTAACTAGAGAACTTTGTTTGAATCTCCAACCTTCCTCTACATCACACATTCAGTTTTATTATACTTACATGTGAACATATTTTATTTTCCTTCTTTTCCTCAGCCAATAGAATGCAAGTTCCTTGAAAATGTGCCATTTAAAAAAATTTAGGCACCATAGTGCTTTCCATATATTAGTTGTATAAAAACATTTATTTAAAAATTGAATATTATTTACCTCTTTATCTGCCAACATTAAGAAAAATGCTTTGTATGTAAGAGTAGTTCAATATAATATTTGGTAAATTGAATTAAATTATGTTTGAAACAGTAGAGAGAGGTCCTCATTCCCTATATCAAATAGACACATTCTAAATACATCCCACAATGGTGACTCTACAGATTGAACTAACCAAGATAAAGTCCTTTGATACACAAAAATAAATAAAAGTTGAGGTTCAGACCTAAGGGAATTGATCCTATGTTTATGCTCTTTTTTCTTGCTGATGCTCCCTTAACATAGCTCCTTTGCAGGGAGGAATCACTGATTCATAGGTAGCCATTGCTCAAGTAGACATTATGATAATGTTCTCTTTCAGACTCCTAATCTTAGCTCTAAACAGCTTTGTCAAGCCTATCTAACTAGTTTTAATGAAGTACTCACATAAATTTGAGCCATCCTAATCCTCTTCTTTGCTATGGATTCATATAAATTAAGCATTAGTAATAAGGTAGATAATCTGAGATTTATGAAGAATTAATTGTACTATCTAAAAAAGATAACCTTTAAAGGAGAACTATCCTTCCTTTTCCTTTCCCTGAAATATCTGGTTATATGAAGAATTAAACCCTTCTATTTTACATGTACTTACTCTTTTTTGGTTGTGCAAAGAAGGGAAAGCATATGAAGGAGAGTCATATCAAGAAAATATGAAAAGATTGGTAAGGTATCAATTATACTGGTAGATTTTTATGTAATTCTTTTAAAGTAGATTTCAAAAAGTCTTGTTCTATCCACCTTTAGAAGCCAGTGGTAATCACTAAGATGGTGATTTACAAAGGTGCCTATAAAAGAGAGACATAATCATATACAAAAATGGATTTCATTGAATCTTTCAAATGACTATGCTATTAGGTCTTTTAATAAGATGTCTCTGTTAGCTTCTGAACATTTTTTTCTGATAAGAATGACCACTGTAATTTTTTGTTTGTTTGTTTCACTCATAAAGGCACTTCCTATTACCACTAAATCAAAGGCTCATCTATATAAACTAGTCAATTCATGAAAATTAATTCTAAAGGTGAAGCCATTCTATAGATCTGCAGTTTAAGTGGTGTTAAATTACCAAATGTTATGTAAACTATTCCAAAATAAGTTTAATATTTAATACAATTCATAGCTTTATTGGATTTGTAATAATTCTGAGGGTAATTCTTCAATATCATTCAAAATGAATATGTATGTGAAAGGCTCTTTAGAAGTAAATACATAAATAATATAATTCCATAAAGAAGATTATAACACATATTCACAGGGCACTTTTATTTTTTATTAATTCTTTTGCCATTTTTCTTGGTATCGGACATAGTTTAGATCCAGTTTCTAGTGAGCATGTCAGGCATTTATGCAAACTATCACAGGTTTTAGAATACTAGAGGAGATAGCACTTTACTATAGATTTTTCTAGTGGTCTAAACATGGCAATGACACATTTAAAGGTATCTACATTTTCTCAGAGTTCATAGAATCATAGATATAGAATTGTGAGATGTTAAAGATTTCATCTAGTTCAACCTTCTTGTTCTATAGATAAGAAAAAAATGAGGATCAGAGAAGCTTAATTATTTTTCCCATATTACTTAGGTAGCAAGTGGCAGAGCTGTGCTTTGAGCCAAGGTCTTCTAACTTTGAGTTAATGATCAACAAGCATTTCTTAAGTTCATACTATAATCCAGGTACTTGGAGTACAAAGGCAAAGAATGGAAAAATTCTTACAAGGAAGAAAGGAAGGAAGGGAGGGAGGGAAGGAGGAAGGGAGGGAGGGAGGGAGGA
>NC_058130.1:240003516-240042379 GCF_016433145.1 Gracilinanus agilis
AGAAAGAAAGAAAGAAAGAAAGAAAGAAAGAAAGAAAGAAAGAAAGAAAGAAAGAAAGAAAGAAAGAAAGAAAGAAAGAAAGAAAGAAAAAGACAGAGAGAGAAGGAAAGAAAGAAAGAGAGAGAGAGAGAAGGAAAGAAAGAAAGAGAGAGAAGGAAAGAGAGAGAAAGAAAGAAAAAAGAAAGAAGGAAGGAAGAAAGAAGAAAGAAGAAAAGGAAGAAACAAGGAAGGAAGAAAAAAAGGAGTCTCTACTTTCCTTTTATTAGTTTATTCAAGTCTTTCTATATATCTTTGAAACTTTTTTCTAATTTCTTACAGCACAATAGTATTCTATTACATCCACATATGACAATTTATTCAGTCATTTCACAACTGATAGATATTTTTTTTTAATTCCAAAGATATTTTTTGTCAAAAAAGAATACAATGAATATTTTTGAATAGCTCTTTTCCCAGTACACTATGTTTGTCCTTAACTAATCCTTCTACTGGAGATTTGAGGTTCATTTTCATGAGAAGAGATAAAGCATACTCATAGTAATACATTTCCAAGGATTTGGTTTGATTTGGGGCCTTCAGAAAATTTTGTCACTCACAATTAAACAATGATGTGGACTAAGAACCACTTAAAACAAGTGAGTATAAATTAAGAGAAACTTATTGATGGATTAATTTGAAAAGAAACCTGTTGGTTGATCTGATTGATTGGGTAGACCAAATTAGCACATTTAGTTTTGACAAAGGTTAACTGGGCCTTTACAGAAAGAACATTTTGACTTAAAAGGCTTGGGCACAATACCTTTACCTTGAGGTTATATTTTCTAACCTAGCCCATAGAGTTTAATCTCATTATTCTCAAATAAGATGATTGCATCCATGAGATAAACTAACTTAGGAAGAGGAGCCACAAAAACAGTTTAGAACTCTGTCTTAAAATCAAGGTAACCTGGAGGACCTTGTTAGGAATAAAACAAAGGTGCCATTGAAAGCAGCTTTTAAATTCAATACTTTAGTCAAAGGAGAGAGTAGCATGGATAAGAGATCCACAGGAGTTAGTAATCTATCCCTCTTGGCAGAACTTGAAATAGTAAATGGTGTATAGGGTATACTTGAGGTGGCCATTAGCACAAATTAGCCTTTCAATAGAAGACGGCTTTTAAGGTGGTCATTACTTACCATTTTAAGAGTGAGGAGTGGCTGATAGATTTAACTAAGCAGGCTTCCTTTTGTGTTTTCAGATACTTTGACTCTCTAGCAGAGCAAAAGAAAGATAAGCCTCTAGAATTTTGGAAAGGAGCTGATGCCTCCTCAGGGTATCCCTGAAGGGAAAAAAAATCCCTGATCTTTGTATAATTCTATCTCTTCATCTATACATTAACTAACAAGGGTACAGCCTTGGGAATATGTTTACATGATGTATGGATGCCTTCTGACCAGTGGCAATGGGTCAGTTTTCTGATAAGGTCTAAATCTATGAAAAGAAGATTTTTCAGGCAGCCCTGAACATATTTTTTGCAGAGCACTTGTTCTGAACCTCATCTTTCTAAGGGCATATATGAGAAATCAAATACAACAAATGGTCCTTATACTATGGTAGCAGATTCTATTATTTTGACAGAAAAAGAGAGGAAGTGTCAGGTGAGGTCTCATTATTGCACGGTGGTGATCTCCAGGGTACCATGTGTCTGGGTGGTTTTCTTCGTGTGATATTTTGTATTTTGCTAGGTTATATGACTCTCTAGGGATATAGTGGTCATCAAACTATGTTGAAAGTTGTGTGAAATTTGGGACACAAAGAGGACTGAAGGAGTTGGTAATAACTCCTTTTTAGAATGTGAATGATAACTTTGATTTTGATTATTTCTTCTTATCTCTTTTATTTTCACTTGGTTATGATTAATAGCTCAAGAACTTTACCAGCTACCTAATCTTACAAGCTTTGGGGAAGGTGAGGTAAATGTATACCTAAAGCTACATCAATCAACCTCAAGTAAAAGATCATCTATCTATGTATCTATCTATCTAATCTATCTGTCTAGGAGACATTTTAGTATAGTTGTTCTGGTTGTTACACATTTGACCTCCTTGACTTTTCTATATATTTGGCTTAACTTGCCTGAGCACTGTTTTTGGATTTCCCCAATAATTAAATCATTCAATTGCCTTGTATAGTTTTCTCTCTTTACATCCCACCTCTAGCCCCCTTGCTCCAATGTATTATTTCCCCTGGGGAAATATGATAAAATCTGATGAACATTACTGTCACCAAATAATGACTCCAACCTCTCTACCTCTGGAACTTCATCTCTCAGGATTTCCCTCAAGTAATTTCTGGCTAGCTTCCATTAGTATGATAACAGCCTCATTATACAGCTTCCATTCTACAATATCACATTCATAACCCCAATCATATAGCTCTCAGCTTCACACTTATAAGCTTTATAGCTTTTGAAAAATCATTTATTATCTCCTACCCTTAATTTCCCCATCTGTAAAATGAAAGGATTACGTAGGACTAGTTGACTTTTAAACATTTTTCTAATTCTAAAGGTTTATGATTCTATGAGCATTTGCTAAATATACTTATATATTCAATATTTCAAAATGAGTTATAAAAAGTAGTGGCTGTGGCAATTTAAAGGGAAAATTTATTTTTGATGGCTGGAGTGATTCACCCTCCTTGAAAATATTTTTTGTTTCTGGCTACTGCTTCCCTTAATCTTTCCCCATCTTTTATCACTCCCCCATCTTCTATTATCCCCTTCCCCTCCTACTTCCCTATTTGGTAAGATAGATTTAGATACCCAACTGAGTTTGTGTGTTTGTGTGTGAATATATGTGTCTGTGTGTATAAATATATTTTTTCTTTCATTAATATAAAAGCTCTTCCTTGTATGCCTCTTTTATGCATGATAATTTTCTCCATTCTTCTTCTCTCTTTCTTCTTCTGCATTTCCTCTTTCTCATTTAAACATTTTTTAGACCATTCCAGCATAATCATAATCATAATCATAAACTAACTCCTACATCATTTGTCTATGTAGAAGCCTTCCAACAACCCTTAAAATGACAATGTTCTTAAAAATTACATGAACTATCCATAATGGAATGTGAACAGTTTAATCTTACTGAGTCTCTTATGATTTCTTTTAAAACATTTCCATTTTTATGCTTCTCTTGTGTCTTGTATTTGGAGACCACCTTTTGTATTCAGCTTTGGTCTTTTCATTAAGAATGCTTGAAAGTCTTCCATTTCTTTAAATATCCATTTCCCTGTTGAATGATTATTCTCAGTTTGATGGATAGGTTATTTTTGACTGTAATTCATTTTTGCTTTCCAGAATATAATATTCTAAACCCTCCAGTACTTTATTTGTGGTAGTTGCTAATTCTTCTTTGATCCTAACCATGGCTGAACAATATTTGAATTTGTTTCTTTCTGGATTCTTGAAATATTTTGCCTTTGATTTAAGAGGACTAGAAATTGTCCCTAATATTCTTGGAAGACTTCATTTTGAGATCTCTTTTAACATGGTAACTGGTGATCAGTGAATTCTTTTAACTTGTATTTTACCCTCTGGTTCTAGGACAGTAATGACAAATGTTTTAGAGGGATAGGTGATGTGAGCAATGTCCTTAGGCACCTGTGGAGAGGGGGAGGAGAGCAGCCTGACCTCACATCCCTCTGGTTTTCTAGTAACAAACTCTGTCAAACTCTTTGCTGGGGTGATAGCACATGTGCCCACAGAGAGGGTTCTGAGTGCCCCCTCTGGCACACGTGCCATAGGTTTGCCACAATAGCTCTAGGATATCAAGGCAATGTTCTCTTATAATTTCTTGAAATGTACTTTCTTTTATCATTCACTTAGTCCCTTCAGTTTCTAGTTGGTTTTTTTTTTTTGTTTGTTTGTTTTGGTCACTACAAAAAGTACTGATATAAATATTTTAGAACATAAAGTTTCTTTTCTTTTTCTTTGATTACATTGGCAAATGATCCTAGTAATGATATTGCTTGGTCAAAAGGTACATGAAAGGTTTTTTGCTTGTTTTTATACAAATAAAGATGGAAATATTTAGATTCAAATAATTGGAGAAATCTGCATTGTTCATGGGTAAGAAATATGTGATTTAAATTGTCATTTAAAAAATATTAACTGAGCCAATATTTTTTAAATGACAATTTATATCACATATTTCTTCGATACCATTCCAATTAAATGACCAAGAGAATGTAAGTTCTTTGAGACCAGTTATTGTTTCCCTCTCTCCCTCCCTCCTTTCTTTCCTTCTTTCCTCACATTAATCAGATTGGCGATAAAAAGGAAGAAATGACAAATGTTGCAGGGACATGGAAAAATGAGAACTCTAATATATTGTTGGTGGAACAGTGACTGATCCAACCATTTTGAAACTCATTCTAAAAATTATACTCCAATTCTATTTTTTAAAAGAGTTATTTCATCAATGAAGCTTTATACTTCTTTCTCCATTTAGTCAATCTTAGGTATTTTCTTATGCCTTTTTTAAAACCACTTTGTTGTTTTTTAGTAATTTTCTTGTTTTGCTCTCATTTCTTTTTCAATTTTTTTCCTACTACTTTAATGTTGAAAAAAAAAAATAAAACTTCCAGAAATTCTTATTGGGCTTATATCAAATTCACATTATTTTATTCCTTTGAGGTTTTGCTTATAGTTGTTTCTATGAAATGAAACTTCATTTTCTTTTTTTGAATTTGTCTTCCTTGTCACTAAAAGAGCTTTTTATCTTCAACTTATTTTTCATCATTTGCTCATTTTTCCAGATTATTTATTGATCATGAACTTTATGTTAAAATTGGGCTCTGTTCCCAGGGTACTGTGGTAGAGGTAGGGGCATTGTCCCAAGCTTCACTATTTTTTCAAGTTACTATTACAGAGCTGGTTTTAGGGATTTTGAAATTGTTGAAATTGTTGATGCTTCCAATATGGTGTGATCCAGAGAGATATAGTCACTGTTTTCCTGATCTGTTCTCTGGTTCTTACTCTGGCACGTCCCTGATACCTTGTAGGTGTTATTGCTTCTGAGAGTTCCTGTTCCATTGAGATTGAAAGCAATATTGGTCTTCAAAGGCCCCTCCTTTTTTGGACTAAATGCAGTTTTGCTTCTTAGGGATCCTGGTCCCTTTTGACTGAAATTAGTGCTGTCTATCCTGGAATTGTGACCTGTAAGTGGGTATGGGTAATGGAATTGCCAAATAATGTCTGGTTTTGTGTCCAGTACTAATACAAGTGGCCTTATAATCTCTGTCTGACCATTTTCCTGATCCTCTTACTATCCCTGGGCTGAGAATTCTTGAAGCTGCCACTGCTATCACAACCTTCAAGGAGTATAATTGGGATTGCTGCCACATGAGTTCTAGACCAGTTCCCATCCCAGTGTCACCAACATCTTCTGATCTCCTCAATTTTCTTGGACTACAAAATGGCTCACTTCAACATTTTGTGGGCTTTGAAACCACAGAATTCTATTTGAGGTATTATTTTAAAGATGAATAGAGGGGAAAACTGGATTTTGGCTATAGTACATCTGTCATCTTGGCTCCAGATCTGAAAGTCCAGTAAGCTAGTTCTTGCTGATATTAGGGCCACAGATATGTAGATTGTATTCTATATAGAAAGTGACAATAATAGTTTATTATGCTAATATATGCTAATAACTAAATCTTTTTCACCTTAAAGTCTATATAGATGTCTTTGTTTTCATATCATACTCTGACTTTTAACATTGTTATTTCATAAAAATGCATATGTACATATTTACATATATTCTGAATATACATATGTATCTATAAAATTCTGTATCTTGAGTGTATCATATCTTTGTCAGGAAGTTAATGGCATGCTTCACCACAGGTTCTTTCGATTTGTGGTTGATCATTGCATTGATCAGAGCTCTCAGGTTTTTCTGAGGTATTTGTCTTTATAGTGAGTCACATTCACTTTTTTTAACTGCTACATTTCAGATTCATTTATTCTTTTTATAACCAGATTATTCCCTCCCTCCTTTTTTCTCCTTCCTCCATTATTAGAGAAGGTACTGTTTGACAAAAAGTTTATATATAATATACATATATATACATACATATATATCTTTATATATATATATATATATACATATATATATCTTGTTTTTTTCTATTTTCAGCTCTTTCTCTGAAGGTGGACATACATACTATTCTTCAAACAATATGTCTGTTGCTGTATATAATATTCTCTTGGTTCTGCTTCACTCATCATGATTTCATGTAGCTCCTTCCATGTTTTGTTTTTAAATTGACCTATTCAACATTTCCTATGGTTCTATCACAACCACATTCCACATCCTGTTCAGCCATTCCTCAACTGACTGGTATTCTTTCAACCTCCAGTTCCCTGCTCCCACAAAGAGAGTTGCTACAAATATTTTAGAACATATAAGTTATTTTCCTCTCTTCCTGATCATCCCATTAAATAAAATAATAGTGTTATTGTTGAGTCAAAAGAAATATACAGTTATATAACTCTTTAGGCATAATCTCAGACTGATCTCCAAAATGATCAGACCAGCTCCACCAGCTCCACCAAGAGTGCATTTGTTTTTCCACTTTTCTACATCCCCTCCAACACTCTTCATTTTGCCCTTTTGTTTTTTTAGCCCATCATCAAGGTGTGAGATTATATCTCAGAATTGTTTTGATTTATATTTCTCTCATCAATAATGGAGACTCTTCACCTAGAGTTTTCCCTTGAAACAAAGAACAGAAAAAGAAACATGACATGAAACAACAGGAAAAACAAAGTTTAGCAAAATCAACCACCACATCATCTGTCTCAGAAAAATCTATAATCTCCTTATAAAGAAATGCAGGTATCTTTTCACTCTTTTCTGGAACCAAACATGATCATAATAATTATATCCTGTACAGTTAATTTTCATTTTTTCTCAATTATATTGGTGTTCTAAGTATGCTTATTGTTTTTCTGGTTCTATTTATTTTACATCAATTCATAGATCTCCTGTTTCTCTGAATTCTTTATTTTCATCATTTCTTAGAACAACAATATTCTATTAACATTCTTGTCTTGTGTTCTGTGTAGCGATTGCTCTAATAATATAAACCTAACTTTGTTTACATCTCTTTACTGAAAAAATATTTTTGTAAGTGCTGTGAAAAATATTTTGACATGTGGGAACTTTTGAGTGTATATGTGTCTTGGTGTTTGACTTCCTCAGGTTACATATACTTGTTATAAAGGAGAAGCCACTTTAGGCTAAGGAAAGTCATTGAGTAGCAATTCTGATAAAAAATAAAGAAGTAAAGAGAGAGTGAATATTTTTACCAGGATTTGATTTTCCATTTTTTTCTGTTAAGGACAATTTTACTTCTAAAGGACTATTACTCTTAGGTTCTTCACCAGAAAGGCAGAAAGAGGATGCAACTTAAGAAAAAATACACAAGAGTTTATTTTAACCCCTGAATCTTTAGAGCAATTGAAGCAACTGTCCAATTGGCTTTAGTCAATTTGGAATTGACATTTTTATATTCAAGAAATGACTTATTTTTCAGGAAAAGCTGCTCTTAGAATGGGCATATAGTGTGGAAGTACAAATGTCTACAGGTTCGCCAGAAAAAGCTGCAATTCTGTGGAGTATAATTATATTTCAAACTCAGTCTATGTGCTTGGATTACCTAATGAAAGCATAGACTATGGGGAATTTAATGAGGACCTACTTTAAGG
The DNA here is from genome assembly GCF_016433145.1 of Gracilinanus agilis. Classification (NCBI taxonomy): domain Eukaryota; kingdom Metazoa; phylum Chordata; class Mammalia; order Didelphimorphia; family Didelphidae; genus Gracilinanus; species Gracilinanus agilis. The sequence goes on from NC_058130.1 coordinate 240,011,274, forward strand.
TTGAGGCAATAGAAATAGAAAGGAGATCACTGATTAGAGAGATAATGAAAGGATAGATCCAACAAGAGTTGGTACCTGATTGGATATGAAAAACAAGAAGGAATCAGAGATTATACCAGACTTCAAATATGGGTAGTGGGGTAAAGAAAGCTAGGTAAAGGGTGTTAGAAATGATAGAATTGATTAAATGAAGTTGGAACAATATATTTCCTGATGTGAATATAGATATAAGGAGACAATGACTTGCAGACAGTAGTATTTTCTAAAATCCATCTATAGTACTTTATATTTTTTTAACTTATTTTCCACAAAACCTATTCCAAAACTTTTCCTCTCTCCTCAAACTCACGTTCTTCTCTTGCCTTTCTTTTATGATTAAAGCAGATGAATTTTTCTTTCTTACTTTGAAAGTTGAGGATTTTCTCCTTAAATTTCCCTAAACTTTCCACCAGCACTCCTCAAAATCCTTCAGCATTTTAATTCATTCTCTTTGAGTTTTACTATCTCAGTATAACTAAACTAACTGCTGCATATATGTCCTTTATCTAAGCATATCCTTCTGCTCTCCCTCCAGTGTAACACTGTAAATCATCCTCATTCCTACATACATCTTCAGTTTCTCACATTTTATTGGATCCTTCCCCTCTGACTGCAAACATTCTTAGGTAGTCTCAGATATCTTAAAACCAAACTTCTCTTGCCTGATAAGATCAGATATCTTATAAAAAATCTGGAATGGAACTCAGAGTCCCTCTCATCCAAAACCTTTATTTGAAAGGTAAAAATCCTATGGTCTAGAGAGTTAAATGACTTCTCCAGTATTATCTATGTATAATGAATATGAGGAATGTTTTTCACCTTTAACTTGAATCCTTTAATAGCAGAATCAATTCTCTTTCCACAGTAATATAAATTCTGAGCCATTGAGTTATTTTCTTATTTTCCTCTCCCCTCTTTCACCAATTTTTTTAAAAGTCTGATCTGTACCTAAAACTCCATCTCCTTATCACTCACTGTACAGAGACTCATAAGATTTGAAGTTTAAAGACCTGGATTCAAGCCCCAACTCAAATGCTTCTTATTAATGTGATCATTAGCAAGTCACTTAACCTTATTTATTCTGTTTCCTCACTTGGAATATAAAGATAGTACTATGTATACTACCTACCTGTCTCAAAGTATCATTATCATCATTGCCACCATCACCTTTATCACCAAAACTCCTCAGACACTTCTAAATTGATTTATATAATTACTACTCCAGCAAACCTATTTTGTAAAAGATTATCAATGACCTACTTGTGACTAATCTAGTGACTTCTTTTCCTCGGCCTCTTTCACCTCTCTACATATGATACTGGGAACTATCCCCTCTTCTTTATTGCCTTTTTTCCCTTCTCTTTCTTGATACTTTTATAATTCTCACTCTTTCCTCTTTTTCTCCTTCTCTGACTAGTCCTCTATATTTTTTCAGAGATACACATCTTCAACATGTCCAAGATAGAATTTATGATCTCCTCCATGACCACAACAAAACAACTCCCACTTCCTACTGTGTTAATTCATTCAATCATTTAAGCCTTTATCTAGCTACTGTAAAAATGAAATTTGGGAGATGCCATCTTTAAGTATATATATATATGTTTTTTCTATGGACACGTGGAAATTATCAAACTACATTTCCCGTGGTCCAACGGGTTTCTGGTTCCAGTTCTTTGGGCATGGGGACGCCTACGTCTCCATGCAGAGAACAGTTTAAATCTCCTGGGTTAGGAGGGTGTGGCCCTCTTGGCCAGCAGACTCAGGAAGAGAGGTAACAATAATGGCTGGGGCAGCAGTTTTGAATTCTTACAAGCATGTGGTCTAATGACTTTATCTATCAGCATGGCTTTAATTAAAATACTAATTTCTATATTTATATCAGCCTTTATTATTTTTTATATTAATAATTTTGGCAACCTTACGAAGTTTGGATTAAGAATTCTCAATTTTCCAGATAGCCTTTCAGAAACGATAGCCATGCCTGCTTTTTGGCCGTCTTGCTCAGCTTTTTTGAGCAATTTTTTAAAAAAGGAAAGTGGCTTTCCTTGCCATGCTTTTGCTGAAAGCAATACTACTCATGCTTGAAATCATGGTGTGATCTTTGACTCCTTCTTGCTTCTCATATCTGATGAAATATTATATTTTGTTATATCTATTCCTTTATGTTTTCTCTACTCAATGGTTTCCTTTCTATTTTTGCTGCCTCCATCCAAGAGCAGTTCCTCCTTACATTCCTAAATCCACTATTTTACTGAAACAACTTTCTAATGGGTGTCTTTTCCTTTAGTGTATCCTACCCACCTAGTGATCTATATTCTACTTTCAAAAATTTTTTTGTTTTATTCACTTATTTGATAAGACCATGCCCTTGTTCAAAGTCCTTCAATGTTTCTTATTGTCTACTAAGTAGAATCCAAACATTTTGGTTTAGAATTTCAGGGCCTCCAAAGATTTACTGTCTACCTTTCTATTGCTATTGCTAATGCCTCTTCATAAGCATTTTTAATCTATATCTAGCCTGTATTAATTGCCATTATTTATACATATTCACTCTTCTCCTTCTTCCATTTCTTTGATCATTCATTCCCCTGTGACAAGAAAGAATATCCTCCCTATTGTCGCTACCCTTTGAGTTTCACTCACCTTTTAAGGTTCAGCTCAACAGCCACTTTCTCCAGAAAATCTTCCCTTTTCCTTACCAATAAGAAAAAATCATTCTTTCCCCTGACCTCCCAACATACTTTATGACTCATGTCTTCATACATTATTCTGGACACTAGGTTTATGTAGAGATGGCATAAGATTCCATGTATTTGTCGTATAAAACTTTTGTTAGATTAAAAACTCTATGAGTGCAGAAATAAAGACTTAATTAGCATTATACCTCTCTTAGGGTCATGGAACAGTTCTCTTCACTTAGTAAAGAGGGAAGCAATAAGAATTTATATAGTACCTACTATGTGCCAGTACTGTGTTAACAGTTTTTTACAACTATTATTTTATTTGATTCTCAAAGAAACATTGCAAGGTAGGTATTACTATTACTCCCATTTTATACTTGAGGAAACCAAAGCAAACAGAGGTTAAGGAACTTACCTAGGTCAAACAGCTAGCAAGTGAAGTCAGACTTGAATTCAGATCTTCCTGATTTCAGGCCCAGTATTCTATTCACTCTGCCAACAAATACCTCATACTAGGTACTTAATTCTCAGTTATTTGAAGGAATGAATAAACAAACTTTTCAAAGTGTTACATTTGCAAATAGAAAACAAAAAACAAAACAAATAAAAACCAAAAAAAACTGTTCAACAAAGATAAATACAATTTAGTATTAATGTCTACTATGGGTAAGTAGTCAACAATGTCCAATATTAGTAAGTAAACTCTAATTAGTACTTAGTAAGTAAATTAGCAAGATAAATTCTCAAGTTCTTGAAACAATTCACATCTAGTTAACCAATCAACAATTAAATAGTCAATTGATTAATTAATTTATGAACTGATGAATTAATAATGATCCATCAACAAATATGTCCAAGATATTATACTGAGCTAGGTATATAAAAATATAAGTGCTCTACTCTATGGGAATATACATTCTATCGATAAATAGATGACTATTTTCATCAATAAAAAATGCTCTTCTTTTTCAGATTTTTGCTCAGCTGTTTGAAAATGACATTGATGAATATAAATAGAGAAAAATAACGGGTTTAGAAGCTTGAATTGTCTGGAGTAAACAAAGCCTGTCATTTCAGGTAAGCAGAAAGAAGCAAGCTATAAAATGTTGTCATGGAGCCAAGACAGGTGGATCAGTGGTTTGCGGACACTGAATCAAGCCCTTGATTAATACAAGGTATCCTAATGGAATTCAATTGACATTATTCTGACAATAGATATTATAGATGGCTGCTGAGGGCTTAACATGAGAATTTCTTCTCAGAAACTATAAAGTTGTGTGATATCCTAAAGCAAGAAATGAAGGCATTAGTAGAGGAATAAAGTTGTCACCTCCTTAGTTTTCTGAAATCCGCACTAATGCAGCCAAGCAAAATTCAGTTTTTCATACACATATATACAAACGATATATAAAACTCTCCTATGTGTAGATATATGAATACACACATTTATTTATATCTGTGTATGTGTATACATGCAATTAATTACATATACTGTATTCTACACATAGCCACATGCATGTATTTATGTGTGACATGTATACATGCATGCATGCAAAGGGAGGGAAATATTTTACCATTTTAGTCTCTAGATTTTCACTCAACTGTCATCTCCATTAACAATATGGTCTAATGTAGAGGCAAGGGTCATTAGACGGCCTGCAAACACCCTGCAATGTGTTTATACAAGATTAGTTCTTCATCTAAAAGATGTATTAAATCTCACAATTGCCTTTTGCCAACACTGCTGGCCCTAATGTGTGGAACTTTTCCAGTTCATCAAGGAGAACATGCTCAAAGCTATTTTCTGTTTTTTGAAATAAAAAAAAAAAGCAATCTGTAGTCAGCCTGAAACCCTTTTGAAGATTTCGATTCCCCTCTTCTCTCTCCGGATTTCTTGCTCTCTTTACAACTTATGTCTCTCTTTGACTAGCAATTGTGGCTGCCCATATGTCACTCTTTGACTATTTGCTCATTTTGTCCCCGTGGGGACATTTGATTTTGTTTTTAATAGAAGTGTATCTTAAGTACAGCAACTGAACTTGGGCACTCATTCTCTACTCCTGACTGCAGTCTTTACCATACCCAAGGTTATTTTCTCCATGTTTCAGAAAACCAAACACAGCCTAGGGCTAAACTATGCAGAACTTGTAACACTGCTCTCTTTCTTCTTTGTTTTCATATAATTTTCCCCAACTAGCCTTGGATTTATTTTCAAGAATGTCAACATTAATTTCGACTGAGACTTCCATTTGTTAGAAGAGAAGGGGCTTTGGTTTGATTTTTAGCACAACACCTTATTAACTGATCTGAGCAAGAAAGATGAGCAAAGCCATTCTCAGTTACGTAGCAGATTATCCGCAACACACAGGATGGTAGTCTGTCTGCACTTTGCCTCAATCAAAACACTAATGGAATATTGCGTGTCCACTTCTGAGCATTAAATTTTAGAAATGTCCTTTTTGGGCAGGAGAAGATCCAGTAGGTGACAGCTACAATGATGAGAGGACTTGAACCCAAGTGACAGAAAAAATCAATTAAAGAAAAATTTCAGTGTCCAGTGCATTTCAATTGATGTTTTCATGATCACTTTCTTGATCTAAATAGAAACTGAAAAACTATTAAATGAGTGAGGAGAATCTAGTAGAGCCTTTGGTTTATTATTTCTATTGCTATCATACAGAGAAAATGGAATCCCTGGAATGGATCAGTGCTAATTTTCTCTCAAAGAATAATTTGTAATTTTTAATCCCTATCACACTTGTCTTCAAATTGTGTGTGTTTGTGTGTGTGCATGTACGTTTGGAAGAGATGGGGATATTTTTGTAATTTTGAAAGTATATTACTAAGAGAGCAGTTTTGTATACAAAGAGACAGATCCTCCACAAACCTTAATAAAATATAAAATGTATCAGAAGGTAAAATGATGAAGAAAAACAAAGAAAAAAGGATTTAAGTTCCTCTATCCAGTCTACAACTACATAAGAAGATTGCCAGAAAACTGACTAAGCTTGGAGAAGGCAAAAAACAGTAGGCAGAACATATAGCAGAGCAGAGACACTGAAAATGTTAAGAACAAACCAGAGTACAGACCAGGGAGCAGGAACAACACTCCCTACATAAAGAAAATGATGCCAAACTAGCAAAGAGGCAGCCATGCTCTTAAGCAGGTCATACCAGAATCAATGAAATAAAAAACCAGGGCAGAGACAGAGAAAAAAATTAAAAGATTAGCTTTTGTAGATGATGTGAAATACTATCTTATTTCTACACCTCAGAGTAAAAAAATAAATAACATTAGCAGCATCGAAGGATATGAAATAAATCCTTATAAATCATTAGCATTTCTGTGTATTTCCTACAAAATCCAGCCAGTAGGAGAGAAAGAAAAATTCCATTCAAATTAAATACAGTACTATGAAACGCTTGAGAATCTATAGGCCATTATATAGGAATTACATAGAAATATAAAATGCAATTCAAAAATAAAAACAGACTTGAATATTTGTAGCAATATTAATTGTTCATGTTGAGGGTATATCAGTATACTAAAAACCTAAATAATATCTAATGTAATTTACTTATTCAGTTGTATATCAAGCAACTGAAAATGATTACCTTAGCAAGTAAGAAAATGTAAAAACAGAATTCTTCCGGAAAAACAAAATGTTGGAATCTCAATTTACAGCAACAATTATCAAAATTATTTGTTTCTACTTAAAACGGTGATGGGCAAACTAGGACCCCTGGCCACATGTGGGGCCCCCTGAAATGTTCTATCCTGCTGTGCAACATTATTCCTAATCTGACAAATACAATGAGTAGGACAATACAATGAAACTTCGAAAGAGTTGCCTTAGAAACAGACTGACAGATGAGTATTTCCTTTCCTTTGGACACCTCTTTAAAAAGTTTGCCCATCGTTGACTTAAAATATAATAAAATTGATTAGTGGAATAGACTATATATGTGAAATACAGAAGGAAATACCTCCCATCTGAAAAATATGAAGATCTCAGCTTCTGGCATAAGAACTTTCAGTTCATAAAAATTGTTGAGGAAACTAAATTATAATCTGAAAGAAGTTGGGATTTGAACAACACTTCACACCATATACCAAGATAAATTTCAAATGGAAGAATTCATGAACAAGGGATATAAAGGATCACAAAAAATAAAAAGGACAGTTTTGAATACCATATACAAGATTTTAAGAGATTTTTGCACAAACAAATCCAATACAGCTAATATTAGAAGGGAAACAGTTCGCTGAGGGGAAAAAAATCTTTGCAGCAAGTCTCTCTGATAAAGGTCTGGTAGGTAAGATATATAAGGAAATGATTTAAATATGTAAGAAAAAAAGAGTTACTCCCCTGTAAGATAAATGGTCAAAATATAGAAATAAAAAAGGCTATTAATCATCAACAGCTTTTTGAAAAAAAACCTCCAAATCACTAACAGAGAAATGGAAATTAAAACAACCCCACAGTTCCTCTCACTTGGTTAAATGGACAAATATGATAGCACAAATCATGTGTATATATACATATATATATATATATATATATATATATATCACAAAACCCTCATTAGAGGGCCACAAAAGTGGAACCCTACTGCTTTGTTGTTGGAACTATCTAGTGGTCCAATAATTATGTGAATCAATTTGGAATGACGACTCCAAAGTCATTAAACAATATATGCCTTTTGACCTAGTAATACCACTATTAACCCTATTCCCCAAAAACATCAAGGAAAGAAGAAAGGAACAACATCTAAACATATTTGTGGTAGCTTTTACTATCTTATAACAAAGAAAAGTGAAACTAAGAGAGTTTCTGTGAATTAGGTAATGGCTGAATAAATTATGGTATTTTAATATAATCAAATATTATTATATTATTAGAAATGATGAAAGGGATGATATTGGAGGGACCTATGAATACTAATATGAATTGATGCTGAGGGATTTAGAATTTATACACACAAAACCGGTATAGAATTGAGACATGCATATATGCACATATATTGGTGTGATGATACTATATATGTATGCAAATATAAATAGTTGCAGATACATTTGTTTTGCTTTATTTTATGTATATATATATACATATATACTTATGTAAATTCATACTTTTTATATACATTTCCTATATATATACTTTTCCTATAGATATACATACATATATATATTCACACACACACACACCTTTGTGCATTTGTGTATTTTGTTCATACATATATGAAATTGCCCCAATGGGAATGTATTCATGTATATGTATATATGTATTTTGTTTTTCTTTTTGACATTGAGGGTAAGAGTGGGTAGAAGATAGTTTGCAAGAATTAGGAACAACAAAGGAGAGAGAGACAGACAGAGACAGACAGAAAGAGAAAGAAACAGACATTGAAACACTTTTTAAAAATACACAGAACATAAAAGATGAGAAGCCAGAATAAGAGAGAAGCAGGATTGCTTTAACAGTTACATACTAAATTATTACATACTTAAAAAGGAAAGCAGGGTCTTTTAAAGAAAGATTTGCAGTTCTTTGTGCAATACTCTTGCTACTATTTGTATTTTAAAAGTCATTAAATTTTCTGTTTGTTAAGTTTAGCACAAAAAGAATATTTAAGAAAGAAAATTAATAATTGCTTAGATAATTATATACAAACAAAGCTAGGATAATTTGAGAGAAGATACAACAGGGAGAGAAAGAAGTGCCATGTTCTTTTCTAGTGACTTCTTTCTTTAATGTGCCATAGGGACAGAATCTAAATGATCTAATCTCCCATTTTAGTGCCTTTTGATGTGCTATTTTCAGTATCTGATTTCATGTTATTGTAGACCGTGAAGAAGCTTGGGAATGTGTCCTTGCCTATCATGAAATGGAGGGGAACAATGACAACAACAATCACATCTTTATGGACCTTCACAGGTTTTAAAGGATTTTCTCTTCTAACCTTTGGTTTCATAATATGTCAGGTCTCTTCACAAAAATAGCATGTTACTATATAGACTTATAGGAAATTAAAAGAAAAAGAAAGTCTTTGAGAAATATATTCAGAATGACTACAATAATAATAACAATAACAACCCTAATATTCACATAAACTCAGATTACATAAAATGACCAAGAAGAGATGCCTCTAGTGTAGAATGTTCTCTCTACTTTCAGACTTCATTACTATGCCTATTGGTTCTACTATAATGCTTTTCTTTGATACAAAGGAGAATGCAATGTAGAGTTGGAAAAGTACATTCATAAGTGCCTGTGAAAAGAAAAGATTTACTAAAGAGATCAATGTAGTTGCTCAAAAGACTTGTTTACTAACATACGTAAAGACATGAACTTCATTTAGTGAATCTTAGCAACTGAGTAGAAGTATAAAAAAAAAAAAAAAAAAAAAAAAAACAACTAGCATAGTCTTATAAGAATAATGTCAGGAACCCAGAGTCTAGAAATTGGTAAGTTTTGAAACTGATGAATTTTCTTTTATCTGATATGGGGGGTGGGTCAGGAAGAGAAGGAACAAAGAAAGTATAGACCTCTTCCTTAGAATGAATAGAAGATAACAAATGCTAAAAGAAAAATGTGTCTATACTTAATTATTTTTTGCTTCTGTTTCCTCTGAAATGAAGAATGGTCTTCAGGCTAGGAAAAGTAAAATAAAAATTATTAACGGAATTGAAACTGAAAATAATGGAGGAGAAGGTAAGAGTCAATCTAGATGCATTCAATAATGGCTTAAGTCAATAGATCTAGAGAGCTATATCTCGAGTTACTGAAATAATGTATAGAGTTGTTGATTAACTGTTTTTAGTTATCTTTGAATAACTGAGAAAAGAAGAGGAATTAGAATATTTAAATTGGCCAAATATATTTTTTTCAAAAAAGGGAGAAAGGGTGAATTCTTGAAATGATGTCAGTAAACAATATGAAACAACATTGTCTTCATATGTATATGTATACAGTACATATAAATCAGTGAGTTTCATGATTTCTGGTAAAGTTATAGAAAGCATTAGTAAAATATTATTTTGTGAGTACTAATAAAGGAAAGTGAGGATCAACATTTCAAGAATCTTTTTGCCAGTACCAGGTAGTGCTTGATCCTTTTTTCTTTCTTTCTTTGTTTCTTTCTTTCTTTGTTTCTTTCTTTCTTTCTTTCTTTCTTTCTTTCTTTCTTTCTTTCTTTCTTTCTTTCTTTCTTCCTTCCTTCCTTCCTTCCTTCCTTCCTTCCTTCCTTCTTTCCTTCCTTTCTTTCTTTCTTTCTCTCTTTTTTTACAGAGAGACACTATATCAGAGACATAATATACCCAAAATATAACAAGTCACTTGACAAATTCTAATAATGTTCTTATCTTTAAGATGGAGTGATATGGCCCAAGGACAGTACAAGGAGGTAGAATTGGGAATCTGGTGAATGTCTACAAATGTGAGTTAATATCAATGCTAACTCTTCAAAAGCAGGGACTGTCTTCCATTTTTTTTCCTTGGGATGCCTGACACCTAACACAATCCTTTGTTTATAGTAAACTTTTAATGAATGCTTGTTAGATTTAAAGAAGTTTGGTGTAGGACTTTGTCACTAGACCAGAAGTTCAAAATTTTTAGCAATGACAATAAAGATAAGGCAAATTTGTAGCATGAGAATTGAAAGAGTAGTTAATGAAACAAATGTTAGAATCATAATCCAAGATGGTCCTGATATTTACAGAATTGTTGACTTAAAAATTTTAATGAAATTTCAAAGTAATAAATGTAAAGTCTCACAGTCGGGTTCCAAAAGTCAATTGCATTGGGCTAGCTATTTTGTGTGAAAGGAACTTGGAATCTTCAGTGTACTACATGCTAATTAGGAGGAAGTGGTTTAAAAAAAAAGACCCATATAATCTTAGACTATATTAAAAGAAACTATGTACAGAAGCACCACAATAGATCTGGAATGTAGCCAGGCCACATCTGGAGTATTGTGCTCACTTCTGCCCATATCATTTTTTAAAAAATTCCGACAAGTTTATCCAATTCAGAATGACCAAGATGGAAAAGAAAGATAGTGAAGTAGACATACAGACAGATAAATAGTCTAACAGAAAGAGCACTTATTAAACAATTAAAATGTTCTAAGCACTGTGCTAATCTATGACAATACCAGTTCATGCCCTAAGTATCTAATGGAGAAAAGCATGATGAGGAATTGGCCCAGAAATTTTTTTTCTTTTTTTTTGGGCAAGATACTTTTTTCTGGGCAAGATACAGTGTAAATTTATCAACCAGAGCTCAATGTCTCTGGAGCAGAATAAAATATTAGAGTAAGAGTGGACAGAGATATAAGGAGGATAACCAGAATATAAGTAGTATGGTGAGATGACCAGGAAAGCCTATGGAAGTCTGATTACTGTTTTCTGAAGAATGGACTTAAAATCAGAGGTCTGGTTGAAGGATTTAATAATGTGTAAGTCAAAGAAGACAGAGGAAACATGAGAGCTATTTCCAAATATTTGAAGTCTGTTACATAGAAGAAGGATTGGATATACATACATAAATAAAACATCATTAATACCCTTAAAGAATAACATTTAGTAGGGAATGATAAACTCTTCAGTCAGTTTACTCTTTGTGTTCCCTTTTGGAGTTTTTATGGCAAAGATATTGAAGTGAATTTACCATTTTCTTCTCCAGCTCATTTTACAAATTTGTGGCAAACAGGGTTAGCTAGTAAGTGCTGAAGGTCAGATATGAACTCTGGAAGATGAGACTTTCTGACTCCAGGACTCTCACTCTATTCACTACCCCACCTAACTGCCCTCAGTGATAAATTCTGCCTGTTGTTAAGTAAAATGTAAATTTATGTGCAACATGATAGTAAATACTTTGAGATCAGAATGAGAGGTCATTTCCAGCTGGTACACTGCTATGTAATATTTTGAAAGAAGCTGCTTTTTGCTCTCTAACCTTGTTATGGAATCCATAGTTTCCTAAACTATATAGGAAATTTCTCTTTTTTAAAAACCCTTAACTTGTGCCTGAGAACTAATATGTAGTCTTGCAGAAAAGCAATAAGGGCTTATAAGGTTAGATGACTTATCCAGGGTCATGCTGTGAAGAAGTATTTGGGGTCAGAATTAAGACCAGGGCCTCCCATTTCCAGGTCTGGATCTCCATCCACTGAACCATCTAGCTATTTCCCTACATAGAAAATTTCAAATGAAACAAAGAAGAAATATGACCATAAGTACATTATATATAGACATATGACCACATTACAGTTTAGAAACATGAGAAATATTTTTAGTTTCACAATACAACTGCATCTTGCCTTCAGAATATACTCTTGGGAGAATATATATGTATGTATATATGTATGTGGAGTGGGAGGGTCTAAGTAGTGAGACCATAGGATACTTTTAAATTTTAATAGATAAAAACATAATATTGTTGTAATCAGAGGAAAGAATTATTCATGACAATGTTTTCTTTTAAACTTTAGTCCTTTTTTTTCTTTAAAGGGGAAAAAAATGAGAAATGCTGTTAATAAGAATGAGAGTTAACTCAAAAGGCTTAGTCATGAATTAGCCAAGAGAAAGAGACATGTTTAAATTGCAAATTACTTTTAAAGTCATTAACCACCCAAAACTTAATAAAGTGAAATCTTCACAGTGTTAAAGAGAGCAGCAGCTGTTGTTTTTAATGTTTAATGAAAAATATTTATGTGCCGCTTTAATGCAATACTGTTTTCCTGACCTTTTTTTTCCAATCTGGTTTGTTATGTTTCATTTAAGGGCTCTTTCACAAGACAATCAGTGCATTGTTTTCCACAATTACTCAGGATCAATCTTAAATAAATGTTGTTTTCCATGGAAATGTCCAGAATGCACATCAGAATTGCAATACGATAAAAACTCGTGACAGTAAAAGGGAGAAATGGTGTTTTGTTGAACCATTCAACATGGCAGATGAAGATTCATGATATGAGACAAGTATGTCTCATTACCAGAGTTTTCAGCTATGGCAGCCACTGTGACAATTCTGCTGTCTTTTAGATGATTTTCTCTACCCTTTTGGATTATTTAAAGGAGACTAACTTTTTGAAGCTCTAGGCAGCAGACTCACAAGGAATTTAGTGTAATAATGTAATTCATTTATTTAGGAAAGCACATTTAAAGTCTGGAGAAAAAACAATAAAAAACTAAAGTCATTGAAATTTGGAAGAATCTCCCAAGGAAATCCTTTTGCTCAGTTCATTGTTCTTTCATGGAGAGCAATTTCTACACACACACACACACACATATGCACACACACATACATGCATACACATACACACACTCTCTCCCCCCAATGTGTAGAGATTAGGCCAGTGACAGTGAAACTAAGTGATGGAACTAGCGGGGAAGTTAAACTCACTCTAATTTAGAAAATGTAGTCTGTATCAAATTGCTAACTAAAGAGATCCAAAATGATCTGCTTTTTAAAAAAGCAGCTTAACATCTTTTTTTCAACTCTTATTCATTCTATCTTTTTTCTTATTCCTGCTAAAGTCATGCCAATGCCCATTTCTATAATAAAAATATGCCAATTCTAGATGAATACTTTATCACAAAGATTTTTGAAATTCTTTATGACAAGGGGTCTTCCTTCTTATTCTGCCCTTTCTGCCAAAGGCAGATACCTACTAGTTCCTTATGAAGAGACCATAGAAAGAAAAGTTATGACACAAACAAGAAGAGAGAAAACATAAAGAAATTCACTTTAATTTCTGGAGGAAGTCAGATCCCTTGGGGAAGAGACCATTTTTTTTGTCTTTATTTTCTCCCTTCTGGGTAGACTCTACTATATTGGAACATTAGAAAATCAAAGTATCTCCATACTTGTTAGTATATTGCTTTTAATCTAATCAAGTATAAATAAACATAAAATATTTTGTTGTTGTTGTCAGAGAGGAAGCAAACTGCAAAAAAAAACTGCATTGGTGGCTTGGAAAGTGAGTATAGAATATTAAGGCATATGAGACTGTATGTTTTCTAGTTTCTTATTTATTTATTTATTTATTTCCATTTTAAGGGCTATATAATGCTGGATCATAGAATGTTTAGAGTGGGGAAAAAAAAAAACCAGAAATTATCGGCAGCAACAACACTGAAACCTGATCTCCCTCAACTACTCCCATCTACCAACTTAAATGGCAAATACTGGACCTTGAGCCTTATTTACTAGACCTCAATAGGAAACAATGGAAGATTTCTGACCATCCAGTGAGGTGACTAGATTCTTTTAGTTTCTATAGATTCAGAAATTGAAAAATAGCTGAATGCAATTAAAGCTACCCAAAAAATCCATCTTCCTCCAACATCACAAAGGTCAAGCACCAAAGAAAAGTGATGTAGGAAAAACTGAGGACATTTTTTCCCACTCACTAAACCTAAAGAATCAGTGTTAGAAGTTTGGATTGTTCTATCTTTTAGTTGCTTTTACTTTTAGCAGAGAAGCAGTCGTCTATTTCCTTAAACCTATTTTGACTAAAATGTCATAGTAAGTAAAAGTGCTCAGTGGGTATCTTGACCACCTCATAAAGAAATACAAATGAATTGTATTTCTGCTTTACATGAGTTTCCGAATTTAAATACTAGTAGTAAGTCATTCACAGATCATCAAATTCCTTAATCTCCCTTGGGAGATGTAGGACAAACATCCTACAGGGATGTAGCACTAACATTTATGAGCAGCAGTAAAAATTCATTATAAAACACCCTACTATACCACAGATTTAGTTATGCTGCAGATCAAATCATTCCCCCTGTGTATATAGTGATGTATAATGCATCTTTCTCATAACAGTGAAAGCCAATGACAAAAGAGGTGTTCTCTTCTTTCCCTCAATATTAGTGTTTCAGCAGGATTTGATTATAATTAAATAGCTGGAGGAAGAAAGAGGGTGACAGACTGCAAGTAACATTAACCCTTTTGTGAATTCTGTTTTTCCCTACCAGCAGTTCATGCTATAAAGGGATGAAATGTTTACAGTTCTTTTAAAACTGCTATTTTATTATCAATTCATTCTTATTGTTACCTGAGGTTTCACAGATGGCAGCATAAGTAAATTAGAATAGCCATCCTTTGAAAAAACAGTTTTGAACAGATAATCATGATTATTATTATCAACAGCAAGCATTTATTAAGTGTTTATTGTATTCTAAGCTCAAAATCAAATGAGGTTAAATTACCTATAGTTTGACTAAACAGCACTAACTGAGATCACATCATTATCCTCATACTTGTCATCATCAACAGCAACAACAAGCATTAATTAAGTATTCAGTGTGTTCTGAGCATAAAATTAAGAGGTTAGAACAGGTATAATTCGAAAAAGCTGCATTTAAGTGAAATAATCGTCAATATTGTCATCAGCACCAATTAAAAAGTACCTTTTAAGTGTTTACCATGTTCCAGGCATCAAATTAAAGAAGGAAATAATGTCAACTACATCTATATTGCAATATATATATTTGTGCGAGTGTCTACATATATGTGCATAAAGTCAAATACACACATCAATTCATCAAAGATTTATTATTTTAATTATATGGGAATTCCCTTGAACTATACTCAACCCATGTCTAGTTTAGTAATTAAAACCTAGGGAGTTACCTAAGCCTCAGAGAGGTGATATCCCATTTTGTTCATCTAATTTGTAAGTATCAGAGACAGGGCTTGAATCCAGATCTTTATGACTCCATTCCCAGTACTCTTTCTCTTAATATAGATGTTATCAAAAATACACAGATTCTATTAAAATTTTTACTGAATATTTAGATTCCAAAGTTTCATTCTCTAGGTAGAAGGTGAGACTACTCAGAAGCCAACCAAAGAATTCTCTACTCATTTAAAAGTTTGTTTAAAGTGAGAATCTATATCTTAAATGATTTATGTTTCTAGGCTTGTATATTGATAATAGCAAGAGGTGACTCTTCCACTTACTGTTTGCTGATTGAACTTGTTTGCAATATTAATTTACATTCTGAAGAATTTGCTTAGGAAAAGCAAACTTTTAAAGTCTAACCTCTGTTCAAATTATACCTAATTCAATTTGAATGAATGAGAATTTTTTTTATTCTCTATGTCTGGCTTTCTCTCACTCTGTCTACGTCCATTGTTGTTAGTTATTCATGGTGAAAATTATTATAGTGTAGTTGGAAGAATGTTGGAGTCAGTGACCTGGGTTCAAATCCTGACCCTGCAAGTCATTTTATGTCCCTTAGAATCAGTTTCCCCATCTATAAAATGCAGGTGGTAAAACTTCCCCTGCCTCACACACTTAGAACTAATAGCACTATAGAAATAGGATTTATTATTATTATAACACAAAATTGATAGAGTTAAAGAAATGATTACTTAGATATCAAAATGGCTCTAATTTAAGGTAGCAGGGTTCAGAGGAAAATACAATCTCTCCAGGTAGAGAGCTTGAATTCAAACACCACCTCTGACAAGATGCTGGACAAGACATATTCTAGTGACTCAATTTCTTCTATAACTTAAAAGAGAGATGGGTTCTGAGGTCCTTTCCAACAGTGTATCTGTAATCCTTTGGATTTAGTATATATCTGTTTTCCTATCTCCCCATTTGAACTATAAGTTTTGTGGGCAAAAACTATTTTTGCCTTTGCTTGTATTCCAAGCATTTAGCATAGCACTTGGGCCATAGTAAAGGCTTCATAATTGTTGACTGATTGGTTAATTGATTGATCCTATGATCTGTATAGAGAAATTGTCTTACAGAAAAGCTGTCCATATATAAAATACAGATCAATTATACTGGTAAATTTTTGTTCTAAATGGGAGATGGCTAAGCAAAAAATAACAATCATGCTGAATATTGATTGGAAATGTCTAGGAAGTTTTATGGAATACTAATCCCTTTAGAAGGGCTAGCATGCTAGAGTATGATTGACATTTATCAGTGAAGACTGATTGGTTGTAAAAATATATATTTAAAAACCATGGTTAAATGAGTTCAAATAAAACTATAATTCTCCTCTTCATCATGGGTTTTATTTTCCTCTGTCAGAGACTTAATGATACTGAATAGACTTACAATGATTTAGAGTTCCATAATGGTTTTACTCTTCATCCCCACTTAATTACTTAACATTATAATGATGGCCTACTCTATAAATGGTAGCACAGAAAGAGACTACAGTAGTGGACTATAAAGCGCAATGATTGTACTTTGGGAGAGGGAAGGACAGAGATAAGAGTTCACACTATTTTCACAGAATCCTAAAGTAGGGGTTTCCTGAAAAAAATGACTGACAAGCCAATGCTTCTTGCATAGCTACTATGGAATTTTTGTCACTTAGTACTGATGCATTTTTGTGAGTCCCTCCCCCCATGATTTCTTGATATTTTTCCACAATACTGGTAAAGTTACCATAGCCAAATATGACTTACTATTCAATCTTGCCTCTCCCTGGCCTCTTTAGCTGCCAAAGAATTTAATTGCTTTAAAAAATACCTCATTACATCCTTCTGCACAGTTAGTTGACTGCCAGGGTAGAATGCTGTTAGGCAGTATTTTTTAAAAAGTAGTGACAAAAATGGTTAGGAAAACAGAAAATATGTTTACCTTCTATGTGGGAGACAGCAAGAGGGTTTTCTGCCACTTAAAATTTCAAATCTTTAAATTCAACATAGTCTGAGAGAAATATTGTCAGATAAGTCCTATAAAGCATCAAGTGTTAGATTATTTGCACACTCCTGATCTTTTAGGTAAATGCCAGTTCTCCACTTTGAGCTGAGTTGAGATGGTTGTTAGTGTTTGCTCCATTCATGCCTTGGGGGTATATTCTAGTCACAGATCAAAGAAACAAGAAATAGAAGGGATTTTAGAAATCAACCAAGTTAGTCCAATTCCTTTGGGTGTCAGGTAAGGAAACATAACCCCCAGGAGCATAAGCATGCCTTGATTTGATCAGTTGGATATGCCAGCATTCTGAGCCCTTGCTCTAGTAAAGTGTTTTGACCAAGGTCACAAACTGATAGATAATTTGAACTATGAAATCACAGACCATGTATTTGCTCTCCAATAATATCAAGGATCTTAGAATAGGTTAATTTTCTCATCCTTTTTTGTGGCAAGAAATTATACTAATTGTTGTACTCTAAAAGGCTAAATTGAAGCCTGGAAAACTTGGTTGTCCTACCAAAGATATTTTGGAATTGCTACTAACATGTTTGCTTGGAATCTTACTTTAAGAATGTGAGCTATTTCCCAATTGACAAATAGTTAAAAGATATAAATACATATTTTTAGATGAAGAAATCAAAGCTAAATATATGAAAAAATGCTCTAAATCGTTATTGATTAGAGAAAGGCAAATTTAAAAAATTGTAAATTTTTTACTCTATGTACTATATGTACCTTTTGACTCAGCAATGTCACTATTAGATTTATTTCCTAAAGTGATCAGGACAAAAGGAAAAGAACATATATATTCAAAAATATTTATAGCAGTTCTTTTTGTGATGGCAAGGAACTGGAAATTGAGGGTATGTCCATCAGTTGGGGAAGTTAAGTTGTAGCATATTATCCTAATGGGATACTACTGTACTTTAAGAAATGACAATCAGATTAATTTTTTTAAAAATGGAAAAACTTAAATGAAACTACATGAAATTATGAAAAGCAAAATGAGTAGAACCAAGAGATCATTATATATATATATATATGTATTATTTAAATTTTTTGAAGAATGACTTGCTTATGTTCACCTCCAAGAGAAAAGGGCTGTTAAATAGAAACAAGCAAGACATAGTGATATATATATATATATATATATATATATATATATATCACTATGTCTTGCTTGATATATATATCACTATGCTTTTGCCAAATGATGCTTTCTCTAGTGTGGGAGAGAGAGGAAGCTAGAGAGAAAGATAACTTGGAATTTTAATGTAACAAAAAAATAAATATTTTTTTAAGTTGAAAAAGAAGAGATTCCTTACTTTTACCCTTTAACTCCATGCAGACATCCTCTCTGCTCTTTTCTAAATAGTTCTCCAATCTCTCAGATATTTCTAGCAACAGAGAACCCAGGCTCTTTTTTAGACAGCTCTAATCATAAGATCTTCCTTATATAGAGACATTTGTTTCTCTTATAGTTCCCACTGAGATTTTACCCACTAAAAACACACACAGAATGTCTAATTCTATTCATTTCACAAATGAGAGCTTAAATTATTTGAAAACAATCATTTCATCCCCCCCTCCTAAGTTTTCACTTTTCCTGACAGTGTTCCCATTTCTCTCAACATTTTCTTATAAGACACACCGTGATCCCTTCAAGGATTATGAATGGAACAATTACAGAGTATAGTCACCAAGGGAGTTACCCATAACATCTACATTAAGGTAAGAGCATCTCACATTTCCAAAAATATTATGCCTGTAGATTAACAACAATAACTGTTTCCAATAAGCCATTTTTCTAACTCTCTCTAAAGCTTAAAACTTTAAAATCATCCTCTGCTGCTGTTGAATGATGTGCAACCACTAGCAGTTCTCTGCTGCCAAGTTCACTGCCCTAAACAGAGTTCCTCCCTCTGAGGTGGGGAGAGATTACTGGCATGTGACCCCTTTCCTCCCAGCTATACCACCCCATTATCTGTATCCCCAGTTGGAGGGCTATCAATACATTTTATAACAAGATCAAGGGAAGGCAAAAGTGAACTCATTGCAAATGAATGCTTCCTTGATTTATGTTTAGTGTTAGCCTCAAGGTCAACATAAGCAAGGAACCAGAAGATGTGTGATATTTGATAAGTTTGCCAGCAGGTGTACTGGTTCATACTGAACAAAAAGCGGTGGGGGGAGGAAGTACTGCTTTTATCCCATTCCTTTACATTGCTAAAGTCTTTTAAAATCTGGATTCTATTATCTAACATTTTATTTCCGTTCTCTTAGGGTTCTAGGTCACTTACAAAATTGAGAAACCTTCCTTCTATATCTTTAAAGCGAATTGTCTAGCAATTGTAACCTCTTAATTTTGTGTCATTGAGCACAATTTTTAAAAGAAATTTGTAGATATCTATAGAGCATAATTAAAACAAAATTAATTTAAGAATGTATAAAACTCATTTTTACTTAAATTCATTATGAAAGAATGGGCTGGGTGTATGTGAAAAAAATGAAATTAAGCTTGTGAATAAATCTAGTCCAGCCTTAATTCAATACTTAGAATAATTGATATATACTACTTATTGAGCACAACCGAGGATGAAGACAGTATTCTATAAGTAGATAAAATAGTATTTGATTTAGAATCAGAAGGCCTAACTTTGAGTTCTTTTTATCTATATGATCTCAGGGGAACCCAAAAATATGAAGCTTAGTTTCTCCAGATATAAAACAAGGATAATAATAATACTTGATTCAAATGAGATAGATAGTGACATTTAGATAGTGAGCAAACACTTATTAAGTCCTTACTATTCTGGCAATACAAATGAAAACAGACAAAAAGACAGTCCCTACCCTCAAGAAGCTTGCATTCTAATGGAGAGTAGTATAAATAAAATACTTTGTAACCAACAAGGATTACCAATAATAGCTGTGATTATTATATGAAGTAACTAGACAATGAAGGAGTGTCAGAATTCAAATCTATATTCTCTTACTATAAATTCTTCTCTTTGATAATGAGTTAACCTGTGTATGGCACTTTAAGGCTTTCAGTCCACTTTACTAACATTATTTTATTCATAAAAAACCACAAGAGGGGGATACCACTGTTAAAGTTAAATTACAGACTCCAGGTTTAAATATAACACTATTATCTCCATGTTATGGATGAAGAAACTAGGGCTAACCAAGTTTAAATAATTTGCCCAAGTGTCTGAAGCCAAGTTTGAACTCAACTCAGGGCTTTCTTGTTCTTTCTCTAAAGTTCCATCTACTACACCACTTAGAAACCTCATGTCTATAAATTAGTGAACCAGGATTTTAAATAATCTTCTAATATTGTTGAATTTATACATTCAAATAACTCTTGACCTTTGAAATAGTCGAGGGGAAGGAAACCAAATACATATTCAATGGTTCTTCTGCTATCCCTGCAAGCATTGTTTGCATCCTCCTTTTAGAGTTATATTCAAATTATAATTCAAGCCAATCAAGAAAATTAATCTCATAACTACAAATCACAAATTATGACAAAAAACAAAATTTTGAAATTAGCTGGAATCTTACTAATCATCTTGTGTACCCCAATTTCTGTTTTATAAAGAGGGGAATTTAGGCCAAAGTCAAATGGTTTGTAGAAAGGTCAGAATAGAACTCAGTAATTCTGATTTCCACTATGTAAAAATACTTTAGCTGTGTGAATAAGTGTTTCCCACTCAATACAGAAATATTCCCAAGTGCCTAGAAAATCCAAATGGTACGTTTTAAAAAATGTGAATTCTTCATATCCACTGTTCTCAAGTTTGAAGGCTACTTGGGATATTATCATTCATGTATTCTGTACTTTACTCACTTTCTTAGTATCCATCCAATGTTCCCTTCTTTCTGTTATGTTAAAAAGTTCCTTTTACTTGTTATTTGTTTTGGCTGTTATATTTTTTAGCATTTGAATTATGACCTCTGTGGTAGTAAAGAATTTAGCACCACAAAGTTACCAAGTCTACTTCTACTTGTTAATAATTTAAACTCATCATCCTATCACTCCTTTCCTCATCAAATTTCTATAAATTATAATATAATGCAATATATATATAATTATAAGTATGAATATTTTCCAAGTATGCCAGAGAATAAAAAGTTTGGAGTTGCTAATTTGGGCAGGAAGGGTAACAAATTATTGCATGGTCTCATATTTGAATTCCCTTACTAAACAGATTTTTCAGTGATTTAGAGTTTCACAATAGTTTTATTCTTTATTTACTAATAGGGATTAACTACAAGTGTTCATATCAGAAAAGAAATCATTTTCCTCTTAATTCCTCCATCCCAATTCAAGTGAGAATTTCCTTTATCAGCAGAATAGGCAGCATGTTATAATGTAAAGAGCATTGGATTAGAAATGAGAATGCCTGGGTCCTAATTTAACTCTGCCAAATACTTGTCATATTACCTAAATTACTGTAATAAAGATGTGGTTAATTGCTTTCTGATTCTACATTAGTTTGGCATTTGAATTAAGAAATCTAAATTTGTAGTAAAATTAAATCAGCTATATATTATATGTGTATATATGTAAGAATGTATACATATATTAAAATTTTTTAACTCTAGAAATCTTCAGTTTTCTTAGTAGTAAAATGAGGAAAATGATATTTCCCCTACTTATCACATGAGATTGTTGCTCTTGTCAAATGAGAGAACAGTATGGTAACAATGGAAAGTTCACTGGATTTGGTACCAAATTTGGAATCCATTATTTATTTTGATATCTTAGGCAAATCACTTAACCACTCTGATCCTCCTCACTTTCCTCATCTGTAAAATGAGAAGACTGGATTATCTGCCCTTTAAAGTTATTTTTTTCTGAATCTATTACCATATCTAATAATATATATTAAAATGAATCTAACCAATTTAATTCTCTACACAAATATAAAGAATATTGTCTGTTAAATTGAAAAAGAAATAGATTAATTCGCTTAAGAAAAACAATTAACATGAATTTATTCTCTCCAGGCCACTAATGCTTGCCTGACTTGAACTGCCACTAATATGTTTCATATTTCTTCTTTTCTTTTTGCCAACAGAATGAGCAGCACTGAGCTATAAATGTGAGAGTTAGGAATTACTCTTCACAGTCACACATTAAAATGGTAGCTTATATGAGAATGAAGAGGTATTTGAACTCTTCACACAATGTATGACCATTGTTCTGGACAGAGCAAGTCAAGTCCTGTATGAGAAATTTGACTTAATATAGTTCTACTGATTTCAATACAGACATTTCTCAGTATGTGCTAGGAAAGAAGCAGCGTTGCTGAATACTTTGCCAAATGTTGCTTGAATTCCCCAAATTTAAAAGGTACTATTTGTGTCCTGAAACTGAGTATCCCTCATTCCCCAAAGGAAAAAAGAGGAAGAAAAAAAGAATAGGCAATTTTCTTCTGGTATATGGACTAATCATGAAGAACCTAACTCTAGGATCTTTAGCTACACTTAGGAAAGGAAAAAGGTGTATTATATTAGAAACAGACTGGAGTTGCTTCAATCAACTTTAATGGAATGAATCTATAAGAAAGAAATCAAAAGCTTTCATTTAAAATGCTTATTTTTCCCCATTGAAGTCTGTGTAATTATTACTTATGTTCCCTCTATCATGCTGCATTGTGAACAACTTCAGAGAAAAGAAGCAAGTCTTTAGATCAAAGAACAAATTGACTGAGAAAAAAATGAATTGTCATTAAAAAAAACACCCCAAACTGTGATGTGTTGTTATAGCAACAAGAGATCTAAGCAGGACACACCAAATAATATGGCACCAAGGTACATCTAATCATCTAATGTCATGTTAGTCATTGTCCAGGCCCTGTGCATGCAATGGCATATTGCAGTCCTCCTCCTCCTGTTCTCTCTTTGAGGTAAGCCAACAGTTTAATTTTATGGGGATCAAACATCACTCATCTCCCATTTCAGTGGGCTTTGCTCTCAAGAAGAGATGGTATTAAATCCACTGAAAAGATGGGCAGCAGAAGAAAAACTTGGACTATTTCTTAATGTGGCCACAAAGCTCATCCATTTCCCAGGTTTTATGCTAGGCAGCATAGTAGACAAAGAACTGGACTTCGTTTCAAAGAAGACCTGAATTCGCCTCTTGCCTCAGACAATTAATAGTTCTGTGACCTTTGTCAAATAATTTAACCTCTATCATCTAAATAAATCATCTATCTCCCAGGGTTCTTGTGAAGACCAGTTGAGATAACATATGGAAAGTGTTTTGTAACCTTGAAGTACTACTATTGTTGTTTAACAAGAAAATAAATGACTGGTCAAATATCACTGGTTTTTGTGAAAATAAGCAGGAAAAGGAAATATTACTGATTTACATGGAGACAGAAAAATTTAATTTGGCCCAGACCTGTTACTGCAAATGGATTGGACTCCTGATTAAGAAACTTAGAAAAGTAACTAATGATTTTTGTTCACAGGGTTTGAAATATTAACAGTTTCTTAATTATTTGCAAAATATATGGAATGGAGCAACTAAGGAGAGAACAAAGGAGTTTGGATGGAAGTTCCTGGAGGGAAGGACCTGTTTTCATTTTAGCTATGTAAATCTATAATATAACATATGTACTTTATAGGTCCAAGTTTAATAAATCTTTATTGAGTTGAATGAATATGTATTTCTGAATTTATTAAATATTACAACTTATCTACTATTTTTATTTTGTATCTATCCTCCAAAAATGTTAAAATAAATTATATATAGTATGTGTACATATATGTTTATATTGGCACACATATTAATGCTTAATGCTCTAATACTCACATGAGTCTATGACAGCGTTGATTTGAACATTTTCCCCAATGACTCTACTTGTAATTCATCTGTGCCTATCCACACTGAATAATTCATGTTCATATTCTCCCCAAAATTTGACAGAGTCCACCCAACATGTTGAAATATTTTTTTTAAACCCTTGTACTTTCGGTGTATTGTCTCATAGGTGGAAGATTGGCAAGGGTGGGCAATGGGGGTCAAGTGACTTGCCCAGGGTCACACAGCTGGGAAGTGGCTGAGGCCGGGTTTGAACCTAGGACCTCCTGTCTCTAGGTCTGACTCTCACTCCACTGAGCTACCCAGCTGCCCCTATGTTGAAATATTTTATTATTTTTTCTTGATATCAGTGGATGTGTCAGAATTATTCATTGTCCTCTCTTTTCCCCATCACATGACTTCTCTTCCTAGCCTAGATTTCACCTTTATTAGTGTACTTCAAGTTGCTGATTTGTTATGTGATATAGTCTACTCCCACCCACCATCATACACTTCTCTAGTGCTTGTATGAAAACCCCTTTCGATTTTCCAGGCTCTTGTCAACATCTTAACTTCTCCCTCCATATAAAATAAGGTTAGCTTTTCTTTAAAAAGTATCAAGACACCAAGACATTCTTCAAGGCTTGGTTGACTCAGGAGAGCAAGGGATAGAACTTTTAACATTATTTCCTCATCCCTTGAGTACAAAGTAATCATGAAGACCTAGTCTGGCAAGATGAATTCTCATAGTTTGGCTAGTGTATCACCAGAAGAGGTATAGCTACAGGATCTTTATTCAGATTAATAACAATAATAAAAAATAACAAAAAATAAATAAGAATAAAATAATTACAATAATAAAAATAATAAAATAACATTCAGATTAATTACAAAATAATAAAATAGTAATAATAATAAGTAACTATAAGCCAGGTACCATACTAAGAACTCTATAGTTATCTCATTAACAACCTTGGGAGATAGGCACTATTTTTATCTTCATTTTATAGATGAATAACTGTGTAATAAATTAAGGGCTTGCCCACCAAATACCTAGAAAGTGTCTGAGGAAAGATTTGAACTCAGATCTTTTTCACTTCAGGTCCAGCTTTCTATCCACTGTGCCATCTAACTTCCCTTAATCAACTCAAATTGTCCTCAGTGCCTATCCTTGTTCAATATCCTACTGATAGTCTTTTCTTAACTGTCAAATGACAGGAATATCACATGTCCTTCAATATCATTCTTAAGTTTGGCTAAGGTCCAGCACACAACAGTTGGGTTTCTCATCTCAAATCATCTATTATCAGCAGAATGTTGTTTTTAAAAATATGAGCCTTTGTCTCCAAGAGAAGCTTGAAGTTATTAAATGAGCTTTACAATTTCCAAAAGGTAATTCAGCCTATTTCCTCCTTTAATCCTGAGCAGAACAAATTATTTGTCTTGTCTGTCTCAGATGTGTATACTTATGGATAAGAGTATACTTGTGGAGAAGATCTACAAGTTGTCCATCCCAAATGGATATTATAATCTGTGTGATAAATGTTTTTTATTATTGCTTTCTTTCTTGGATGAATAGCCAAGCCAAATTGTTTTTAGTAATTATGAATTTCATCTCAAAGTTTCTGCAATTCAGGGTTTGAATCAAACAGCATGATGTCATCAATAAACGGGCATTTGGAAGATTTCAGGATCTTTAGGGATTTCACTTCAACTGAGACACCAAGCTGAATGTTTTTTCATAACCTTGGGGTACATCTTTGGAGAATATACATCTTCCTTTTCAATGCTTCACCCGAAATTTATGTTTAGAAGGTCATTAGATAGGGCTACTTCTGTTATGACTATGATGCTTGTATAATAGACACTTTGTTAATAAAGTTTGTCTGTAAAGAAATGTTTGTCTCTACTAAATAAAATGTATTTTTTTTGGCAACAAACAGTAAGAATAGGAACCTTTATATTCTCTATCTATCAGTCAATTGCAAAGTAGTAAAACATTAGTTCATTATGAAGTACCGCTTACAATATTAATATATCAATGTATACTTTGATGTTTTAAATAATCTGCAATTTTATTAATGCCACCACTACTTCCATGGATATAATTGCTTCAAAATTATTCATTGCCTGATATTCAACCTGACAGTGATGAGCCTTTCAAAATGAGTTTATCTAGGTCTCTTGTGAGAAACACAAAGTCTGTCACCATTTGTATTCCTTGAATCATCTCTTGAACCATCTTTTGTTTTGGAATATTAGGCCAGAGTTTGCACTCTACCAAGCAATTTTGTCACCTTGGGTGATTTACGTGTGAAGGTAAGAAATGGTAAAAAGACCAGTGACAGTAGCTCTCAAGTAAAGACTATTGGGGCAATGGAATGGGAGAGATTGTGCCGACTTATAATTCCCTGTTTAAATTAATTATTCTTACTAGTTGTTAAGCTCAGTAATTTCTATACTTTAGAAAAAGTGGAAGTATTAACAGAATTGTTTAAACTTCAGTACAAAGTGCTTACTTAGAGAAACTGAGAAATTAAGCTCACTTTGGCGCTAAGATAGAGCATTAAATCATGATTTTATTTGTGGTTAGTTATATGTCTTATTGTTTTATTTATTGGTACCTTCACATACATATATATATATATATGAAAGATTTACATATCTCTAGATATGCATATATCTAGATATGCATATATCTAGATATGGGTGCATGTATGTGCATATATTAATATGCATTTGGGTTACTTTTACTTTGGTAATTTAAGTTTAATAATTATAGTTCATATTTTAATACCACTTTAAGGCTTACAAAATTATAAATTTATTTTATGAGCATGCATAATGCATATATATCATATTTGAGAACTAATCTATATATGTATTAAAATGTATATAAATACAGAAGAATCTTTTATATTATGAAATTGAGGAAAATAATAAATAACAATAAAGTCACACATTTGTAAGTCACCAAGGGAGAAATGGACAATGATAAAGAAATATAGTGCTGAAAACTAAAGCAAAATACTGAATTGGTTTCAGAGATATTTTCTTCTTTCATATGAAAACATTGAGGGAACAGACAGAAAGCATCTTGGACTGCCAGCCTGGCTTTCAAAGTTTGCCCCTTTATAGATGTCATCTCCATGGTTTATCATTCATTTATTCCCTTTGATACTTCACAATTCTGTACTTTTGTGGATATTACATTTTAGTAACAATATTCAAAACAACCATCATAGCCTTCTTCTTAGGGTAGGAAGTGTATCACATTAATCCAAGTTGTCTGCATTTATGTTTAAAAGCTCATTTAAACAGAAAAAAATCCATAAAATAGCTATTTAAATATTGCCAGCTAATTTCAGAGATCTGGTCACTCTGAATTTGAGATATTCAGCATATAGCAATGCAGCACATTTCTGAGAGGGCTGAACATTAAGACTGATAAAACTAAATGTACCCATTCTAAAAAAAAAATAAATGCACACAAGTGTTCTTAGTCATTTAATGTCTCTCTTATCATTCTGAACAACTAACCATTTCATGAAATAATTTAGCAATGAGAAGTAGGCAGTATACTGATAAAGGAGGTTTGTAGTCCTGAAAGTATTTGCTATCAG
Source organism: Gracilinanus agilis (assembly GCF_016433145.1). Taxonomy (NCBI): domain Eukaryota; kingdom Metazoa; phylum Chordata; class Mammalia; order Didelphimorphia; family Didelphidae; genus Gracilinanus; species Gracilinanus agilis. Next base: position 240,039,125 of record NC_058130.1, read on the forward strand.
TTTACTTAGTGTATCTTAAAATGCTAGAGAAAATGAAATTCCAACCCAGTAATTTAGCCACTGAGCTAAATGTATTTCCTGATGAGATAGTTGCATATTACCAGAGACCAAATTAAAAAGTCAGCTAAAGTGGATTGGAAATATAAGGATTGAATGGGGAAAGACAAAAGCATCAAACATGAAAAGAACCAAACAGATATTGTGGAAATGGTTTTATTTAAAAATATGAGATGCTGTGAAGAATAGAGGTATTTAAATTACCTATGCAGGGTGTAGGTAAAATAGTAAAACAAATAAATAAACATATACAAAGTCAAAAATATCATTTCCAAGGATTTCAAACTACCTTTTTGAATTTACTGTCAGTTTACTTAGTACATCTTAATGTACAGTTTCTTCCAGATTGTCTTCCAAAACATCATCCATCTTTGAGCCTCCTATTTACTAATACTTTCACTGCTGCCTATGAACACACCCAGGTCTTTCTCCCCCAAAACCAAACCAAACCACCTTTTTTTTTTTTTAATATTTTTTAAACTCTTAACTTCTGTATATTGGCTCCTAGGTGAAAGAGTGGTAAGGGTGGGTAATGGGGGTCAAGTGACTTGCCCAGGGTCACACAGCTGAGAAGTGTCTGAGGCCAGATTTGAACCTAGGACCTCCTGTCTCTAGGCCTGACTCTCAATCCATTGAGCTACCCAGCTGCCCCCCCAAACCACCTTTTGACACTGCCATCCTCTCAAGGCATTATTCTGTATTCCCTAACTCCTCCCTTCACAGTCAAATTCTTAGCACTTATCTAACACTCCTTTTACTTATTTCTCAACTCCTTGTTATCTGATTTCTGACTTCTTCACTCAAAAACAGCTTTTCCCAAGTTACCAGTGTTTTCTAAATTGGCAACAGTGATAACAGCTTTTCCCAATCACTATTCCTCTTCACCTCTCTGAAACATATGAAACTGATGGCAACATCTCCTACTGTATAGTCTATCCTCTCTGTGTTTTTGGTGACAATAGATTTTCTTGGTTCTCCTCTCATCTGTCTGGCTGTGTCTTTTTTAGTGTACTTTACAAAATCATGATCTATGTTTTATACTTATCTTTGATTGAATACCAGGGTTATGCTCACTACATAGACTATTTACAATTGTTTTTTTTTACTCCAACAATGTCTCTTATATCAACCTTATCTTCTTGCTTGAATTATTTTCATACTCTCTTCATTGTTCTCCCTTCTCAAAATCTAAACTTCATATAGCTACCAAAGTAATTTTCCTAAAACATACAGTTAATCATGCCACTTGTGTATAGTTGGAAAATCTTCAAACCCTAGAACTGCATTGCCCAAAATTCCTTTCTGTGTTACCTACAATTCCTTTTCCCTTCTGTTTACCTGCATCTTTTGAGTGATTGTATGTAAGTTTTGGGGAACACCCCTCTCACTCTCTTTTCCATGTGAGTTGAGTGGTGAACATTCTTTGTTTTCCCTAGCTCTCTAGTTAAATATTAATACATCTTTTTAAATATTATACTTTGGAGATATTGAATATTAATTTAAAAATCTATTCTTGTCTCTTGTAGCATATAAAACACTGTAGTATATTTTTGTAACCCAGTTTATTTGTTTCAAATATACAAAGGCAAAGAGTTAGCTGAAAATATTTTTTTAAAAAATAGAGCAGAGACTTACACCACTGTCTGAAAGTTAAGAGATGTTCCTAATTGGGGGCTCTAAGCTATTATGAGAATATTAATACCTTTTAATCTTAAACAAATGTCATATATGAGCAGAGAGATAAACCATACCTGAAGCACTTTGTATTGTCTGTAAGCTAAAAGAGAATTAATTCTTAGAGTGTGATTTGCCCAATTAAATCTCCAGGCTGTGATTTTAGAATAGAAGGTGAGGTGGAACATGGAGACAGGTAAAATGTGAGAGAGATTCTGCTCCACCTCTGCTAGAAAGACGGAGAGATTAGAAAAGATTATGTATGTTCCCTAGCACTAGGAGAGGTATTATACTAGATTCCTTCAAAATTCAAATTAAGAATCTCCTGCCACATTAGGCCTCTTCCAATTCTTCTGATCATTTTATAACTTACATTGCAAATTAAATTAGTATTTATTTGTATATGTTTTCTTTATATGTATATGTATAGATGTTTTCTTGATAAAATTTAAGTTCCTCGAGAATAGAAACAGCTTCATTTTTTTCTTTTTTTCTTTTCAGAATCTATCAAAATATGTGGTACCCTTTAGTCACTTAATAAATGCTTATTGATTGGTCATAAGATCATAAATTTAAAGGTGAAAGGGACCTTAGAGGAGGTCATAAAGCCTAACCTCCTCATTTTGCAAAAGGAGGTGCAGAGCTATTGGATGACTTACACTAGAAGAGTGATGATGAACCTTTTAGAGATCGAGTGCCCCAACTGCAACCTCACACCTAATGTGAGCCCCTCTGCCTTACCCCAGACAAGGGAGGGAGGAAGCCCTCCCATTGGACTGCTGGGCAGAGAGGCAGGTAATGTGAGAAATGTCCTCAGGAGCATGGAGAGAGGAAAGGGAGCATCATCCCTCTGGCAGGCTCTTGGACACATACCATAGGTTCACCAATATGACTCTAGGGAATATAGATCCTAAGTGACAGAGTTAGGATTTGAATCTGGGTCATCTGTCTCCAAATATTTCACATTTTTCACTATACCATATTTGGTTAATTGAATGAATACCTGTGCATATATTACTGATTATCTCAAATCATGGATTTGGGGGACTTGTGATTTCAGATATTAAGGAATTTCTCTGGATCATAATATAGGTGTCCCTGTCTGTAAGGCTGACTATTCACTATGCCACATTGCTGTTCATTTTTGAAATTAGATTTAAAAGTGGTGCTTTGTACTTCAGAAGCCATAACCATCACCAAGTTCCATAAGGGTTCCTCTGTAGAAACAAGGAAGTGACAGTTAACAGACCTCTCATTTTTCATTTTCAGAAAGGAATAGTATGGGGGCTTTGTTGTTTTCCCAGTGGTTATTATTGCTCAACAATCATGAAGTAATTCATATTTTCAAAATGATCTGTACTCATTAATCATTCATTCCTTTCCCTGTGAGGTAAGCTGCATCATGAGCATTGTTTTTCTGAGGACAACACGAGGGAAAAGAAAGTAGGAATAAAATGAAGAAAGGAGAGAGAGAGAGAGAGAGAGAGAGAGAGAGAGAGAGAGAGAGAGAGAGAGAGAGAGGGA
>NC_058130.1:240042763-240088162 GCF_016433145.1 Gracilinanus agilis
AGGGAGGGAGGGAGGGAGAGAGAGAGAGGTAAAAATGTGTCATTGGTAGACAGACTGATACCCTTCAGAATAGAGGAAATGTATACTTAGCAAACAATATACTCATTGGTTGGAATTCAACAATCAAGGATTATCAGGGTAGTATCATAAATGGAAAATTAATGACTTACAGAAATATTGATGTGATTATTTTAAAAGCATATAATAAAAAAAACTAACGGAGAACAAAGAAAAGGATGATAGGTAATAACATGAAAAAGTTAAATTTTGGGGATTTTTTTTAAACCCTTAACTTCTGTGTATTGGTTCCTTGGTGGAACATTGGTTAGGGTGGGCAATGGGGATCAAGTGACTTGCCCAGGGTCACACAGCTGGGAAGTGTCTGAGGCCGGATATGAACCTAGGACCTCCGGTATCTAGGCCTGACTCTCAATCCACTGAGCTACTCAGCTGCCCCCAGGATTTTTAAAAATTATACAGAATTTTAAGGAGGCCTTAAGAGATAATGGAATCTACTAAACCAAACAAAAGGATTCTTTCCTGCTGCATCTTGACTTAGAAAACCGCATATTAACATTATCCATGTTTATTGGATTTTTATTTTATTATTTTCCAATCACATATTAAACTGATTCTGGCATGTTGCCAGCCTGCTGTGAGATTGACATCTCTGCCCTACTTAATGCTCTAAGACTCTAAATTACAGAAAGATGCTGACCTGCACTGATAGTTCCTGTTACTAATGGAATCTGAGGTTTCATCCTGACTTCTAAAATCCCATCACTTCTGGGAGAACAAATACCAACAGGAAAATTTTGAGATTAGTTTAGAAGTAGCCCCTTGTTAATTCCCATCTTATAGGTACTCTGATAGTCCTTTCTTGTGTCTTTCTACTCCTCTCTTCTGTTCACTGTTTTTTCTTCCATTCTAAAACTTCCTGTCCCTCAGTTCTATTTTGTTTGTCTTTGAACTGTAAGAATAATAACAATAGTGGCTCAACAAGGAATGCCTAGTTCAATTCAACAAACACCTACTAAGCACCTCCATATGAAAGGCATAATACTAAAGGGTAGACTGAGGGTTGGGAGGTTACAAAAATAAAAGGTCCTGCCCTCCTGGAGCTTATATTCTCCTGGAGAGAAATAACAAAGGTGTGTATATCTACAAACCTATAGTGCAGAGAGAGAGAAAGATAATATTTCAAGTCAAATATGATCAAATGGAATAATAAGTAATAATTATGATGTTAATAATAATGCTAGTAATAACAATAATTTAAAGTCAACAGTCATCCTTTAAACCCTTAATATGTGCCAAAATCTGTGTGTGAATACAATTACAAGTGAAAAGAAAGATCATCCCTCAAGGAATTTACATTCCATTGGTAAAGACAACACATAAAAGGAAGTTGAAAAGGATTAAGATGGAGAGAAGGTACTTCTGCAAGGTAATAGTTGAAAATGAAGTCCAGAGAGTCCGTAGGGGAAACCAAATATAAATAAAGGCATGAACATGAATGACCTGACCATTTTTAAAAATTGATGTTCCATAAAAAAGTAACTAATCAGAGAAAGAGGCCACAGAATGCAGAATCGTATCCCATGGTTCATGGTGGACTAAGAATTCTAGAGAGTCTAGAAATGGAGTCCAGAGATAAAGGAGTGAAAAATGGTTGACCTGGACATTTTCTTTAAAAATAGATCTAGTTTTAAATCTAGATATATGAGAGGCATCATGATGCAATATAATGAGGCTGAGCCAGCCTCAAAGTAAATGAGACTTGGGTTCAAATCTTATCTCTGACACAAATTGTGTTTGGGACCTCAAGCAATTCACCTTAACTAACTCTGTACAAGTAACAGAAGAGAGGCAAACTTACATTAGTAAAGCAAGTTTCCTCATAGGAGAATTGCCAATAATAAAATCATCAAGCTTATCTGTATCCTATTACTAAATACACAGAAAACTGAGGAGGGAGAGAACATTAGGAACTGGAGGGATTAGTGATGATTTCCTTGAGATGGTATCTTAACTGATTCTTGAAGAAAGATAAGAATTCTGATAATCAGAGATAATGAAGGAATAAGAAAAATGTCTGATTCTTGTCTGTCTAATTCACATTGGTTTCTATTCTTGCTCTTTGGGTCTAGGCTGGTGTCTATAGAATTTACTGGAATATTCCACTTAACTCTGCTGATTTGAAATTACATCAGCTGTGCCTTAATATTCCTTCTATGCCCCCTGCTTACACTCTGTTGTTAAAATCAGCAGAATAACCATCTCCTGGAAACCTCACAGTTTTGGAGAGTAATTTAGAATTTAAGCTTGTTCTCCATTGAATATTAGAACTAGAAGAGAGATTAGAAATTTAGTCCAACCTTTTCATTTTACAGACATGTAAGCTATTGCCCAGAGAAGTGCATTGATTTGATCAAAAACTTGATCAAATACTTGATCAAAAACTTCAAAAACTTTGGTGTTCCTTTCTGTTACACTATTTGTTGCTGTTGTTCATTTGTGCCTGACTCTTCTTGATGCCATTTGGGATTTTCTTAGCAAAGACATTGAATGATTTGCCATTTTCTTCTCCAGCTCATTTTACATGTAAGGAAACAGACCAACAGGGCTAAATGATTTGTCAGGTTCATACAACTAGTTAGTGTATGAGGCAAGATTTGAACTAGTCTTTCTTTCTTCCTCTCTGTTCCCTTCTTTCCTTCCTTCCTTTATTGCTTCCTTCTTTTCTGTCTTCCCTTCTTCCCTCTTTCTTTCCTCCTTCCCTTTCTAACTTTCTTCTTATCTTGCTTTCTTCTTTTCCTTCCTTCCCTTCCTTCATTTTCTTCTTTCATTCCTTCCTCCTTTCCTTCCTTCTTTTCTTCCTTCTTTACCACTTTTCTTCTTTGTTTTCCTCACTGCTTTCCTTCCAACTCTCTTTCGTTCCTTCTTTCTTTGAGCCAATTTTGATGGGAATAAAGTTCAAGTGCATCCAACGACCTACTCCATCTTCCTCTCCACTGTAAAAGCCATTTCATGCTTCTTTTTATAATGTTTATAAGAAATAATTAACCCTCTTCTATTTCTCCCTTTCCCCTTCTCCCAATGCATTCCTCTTTTTTTCTCTTTAAAGTTTTTTTAGATATCATCCCATCATATTCAACTCACACTCTTATCTTCTATGTATACTACTGTTCATTATCCTAATAATGATAGCATTCCGAGGAGTTTCAAGAATCATCTTCCCATGTAGGTACATAAAAATCTAACTTTATAGAATGTCTTTTAATTTTTATGTTCTTATGCTTCTCTTGAGTCCTGTATTTAATCAAATTTAACTTGTGCTCTGGTCTTTCCCTTAGGAATGTCTGAATGTCTTATTTTACATTAAATATCCTTTTTGCCTCAGAATTATTATGCTCTGTTTTGTGTATTCCTTATTTGAAGTCCTACTTTATATGCCTTCTAGAAGATTATATTTTAGGCCCTCTCATCCTATAACATAGAAGCTGCTAAATCTTGTGTAATTCTGATAGTGGTTCCTTAATATTTGAACTATAAAATTTTGACTCCTTACAATATTTTTTCCTTGACTTTGGAGTTCTAGAATTTGGCTAAAATAATCCTGGGAGTTATACTTTGGGGATTTCTTTCAGAGGGTGATTGATGGATTCTTTCCATTTCTTGTTTACCCTCTGGTTCTAGAATATCAGGACAGTTTTCCTTAATATTTTCTTGATAGAAGATGTCTAAGGTCTTTTTTTTTTAATCATGGCTTTCAGATAGTCCAATAATTCTTTTTTTTAATTTTTTTTTATTTTAAACCCTTAATTTCTGTGTATTGACTTATAGGTGGAAGAGTGGTAAGGGTAGGCAATGGGGGTCAAGTGACTTGCCCAGGGTCACACAGCTGGGAAGTGTCTGAGGCTGGATTTGAAAACCTAGGACCTCCCGTCTCTAGACCTGGCTCTCAATCCACTGAGCTACCCAGCTGTCCCCAATAATTCTTAAAATACTTTTCCTAGATTTATTTTCCAGGTCAGTTGTTTTTTGTAATGAGATTTTTCACATTTTATTATATTTGTCATTCTATTTTCAAGGAATTGTTTTCTTCAATGAACTTATGTTTCTCCTTTTCATTTAGTCAAGTCTACATTTAAAAAGTTTTCTTTTTTTTCCTCAGTGACCATATGGCCATTTCTGCCTACTAAGGATTTCTTCTCTTCAATGAATTTTTGAATATCTTTTTTCCTTTTTGGAAAATTCTGTGTTTAAAGCAATCCTTCTCTTCAGTAGATTTCTGTGCCTCTCTCCAGTTGACCTCTTCTGATTTTTGTGTTATTTTCTTTACTATTTTTGCGCCTCCCTTTCAAAGCTATGAACTATTTTTTCATGCTTTTCCTGTATTATTCTCATTTCTTTTCCCAATTATTCTTCTACTTTTATTTGATTTTTTTGAAGTGTTTACAAGATTTATTTATGCCCTGATGAAAAAATCCATATTATCTTCACGGATAAACACCATCCATAGTGCATGCCTTTTATTCCTTCTTTTTGCCAGCACCAATGTTTGCCTTTGCAGTATCCCTGACTTTTTTCATTCTGTTTTTTTTGTTCCTTTTGCTGCTTTCTTGATGTCTTTTTCTTCTCATACAGGCCATGCCTTGCAAGTCTGTGCTTTGGTTCATTTTTCTTTGCATAGTCAAGGGAATCATAAGTCATGCCAAAGTCTGTTGTTTTGCTACCACCAAAATGGGTTCTGAATCCAAAGACGAAAATGACATCTGGAGTTGTTTTGTACATCTTGGCCAGTTTTTCTCTAATTTCAGTCTTGGGTACTGTGGCTTTTCCAGGATGAAGAACATCTATGACCATCTGTTTACATTGTAGAAGTCTGTTTGTCATGAACTTCCTGGTTCTGATGGTTACAGTGTCATTCATGGTGGCGGCCCGCTCCTTGAGCAGTAGGAGAGGGAAAGGTTTTATTTGATTTTTAAAGCTCCTTTGTGAATTATTTTTTGGCTTAAAACAAATTCATATTTTTCTTAGAGGCTTTGGATACAGTAACATTGATTTTGTTGTCTTTTTCTGAATTTATATTTTGGTATTCTCTGTCACCAAAATAACTTATTTTTTATTATAAAAATTTTTCATTTTTTCCACATGATGTCAATAATGTTTTAATATTTGTCTTCTAATATTTTGCAAGACATTCTCTCTCTCTCTCTCACTCTCCACAAGAAGTCAAGTAAAATGATATAGGTTGTACATACACTACTACATAATATATATTTCCATGTTTGTCATGTTGTAAAACATATTGCTTATACTAGAGAAAAGTTCGTGAAGGGAATATAGTAAAAAATGATATGCTTCAATCTGCATTCAATTTCCATCTGTTCCTTCTATGGCAGTAGATATTACTTTTTATTTTTTACCATGATTCACTTGCAGTTGTCTTGATCCTTGCCTTGTTGATATTATTTATATCATTCACTGCTTATCATTACGTATCATTATTGTTATTGTGTACAACTTTCTCCTTCTTCTACTCACTTCACTTTATATCACTTCATATAAGTCTTTCCTGATTTTTTTTGTGATAATCTTGTCATTTCTTAGGGCACAATAGTATTCCATTAAAAGCATATATTACAACTTTTTCAGCCATTTACCAATTGATGGACATCCATTCAGTTTTTAGTTCTTCGCCACTACAAAAAAAAAAGTTTCTAAAGATACTTTTTTTTGTACAGGTAGGTTCTTTTCTCCTTTCATTAATTTCTTTGAGATACATACCAAATAGTGGCATGTATGAGTCAAAGAATATGAACAAGTTTTTGGCCCTTTCAGCATGGTTACATTTGCTCTCTAGAAAGGTTGTTACACTTCCTAACTCTAACAGCAATAGATTAGTGTCATTAGCAATATATTATATGTGATATAATAATATAAAAATATTAGCCAAAATAAGTTTCTATGTTTGGTTTCTTTTTTATTTGCTCATTTTCCAGTTTTTTTCTCTCTTTTTTTTATATAAAATTTTATTTTAAACATTTATCAATATTCATTTTTAACCTGTTTACATGCTTCATGCTCCTACTTTCCCCTTCACCCCCCCGCACTCCCCCCACCTATGGCCGATGCACATTTCCACTGGTTGTAACATGTGTCCTTGTTCAGGGCCTATTTCCAAATTGTTGATAGTTGCATTGGGGTGGTAGTTTCGAGTCTACATCCCCAATCATGTCCACCTCAGCCCATGCATTCAAGCAATTGTTTTTCTTATATGTTTCCTCTCCTGCAGTCCTTCCTCTGAATGTGGGTAGCGTTCTTTACCATACATCCCTCATAGCTGTCTTGTGTCATTGCACTGTTGCTGGTACAGAAGTCCATTACATTCGATTTTACCATAGTATATTCGTCTCTGTGTACAATGTTCTTCTTGCTCTGCTCCTTTCGCTCTGCATCAGTTCCTGGAGATTTTTCCAGTTCACCTGGAACTCCTCTAGTTTATTATTCCTTTTAGCACAATAGTATTCCATCACCAGCATATACCACAATTTGTTCAGCCATTCCCCAATTGAAGGACATACCCTCCTTTTCCAGTTCTTTGCCACTACAAAAAGCGCAGCTATAAATATTTTCGTACAAGTCTGTTTATCTATGATCTCTTTGGGGTACAAACCCAACAATGGTAAGGCTGGATCAAAGGGCAGGCATTTTTTCATAGCCCTTCGAGCATAGTTCCAAATTGCCAGCCAGAATGGTTGTATCATTTCACAACTCCACCAGCAATGCATTAATGTTTTTCTCTCTTAACTAAAAAAAAAACCTGTTAAAGTTGATCTCTGTTTCTGTGGTGAATGGAACATGATTACAAGCCTCGGGTTCTTCATGCAACTGACTTTAGAACTAGCTCTTGTGATCTATAAGTTTTCAGTTCTACAATGTGGTATACTCACCTGGTCTGTGATCTGGTCTGTGAGCACTCTTTTCTGCCTTGGCACTGTGACCAGGTTCTCTGGTCCCCTGAGATCACAGTGTTGGTGTGTCCTAATGTTTCTTCTCATTCTTAGGCTATAATCTATTATAGGCAATGAGACAAGGGTCTTGTGCTCAGATCTAACAAAGGAATCCCTATAATCTCCTTTGAATGGTTGTCCAATCTTCCTTAACATTTGTGACTGAGATCACCGGAAGCCTTTACTATATGTTCCATTTCTACCATGGTGCATTAGATGTTTTGTGTTGGCCATCTAAGTTGTTTTGTGCTGTAGAAAGATTTTCATATTGTCTCTTTGTGGGTTATGCTGCCCTAGAATTCATTTTGAGGCATTATATCATAGCTATTTAGAGGATAATATGGAAGATATCAGGTAGTTCTGTGTTCCTTTTCTGCCATTTGGCTCCATCTCCCAAACTAATATTCTTATATAGTGGCCTATCTCCAATGTCAGTGGGTATCAGATGTCAATGACTTGTCCATGATTTTTCTTGTAAGAAGGAATCAAAAGCAATATTTTGACCTTGGACTTCCTGATTTCCAAATCCAGCACTTTATTCATTTTCTACACAACATACTGCAGCATGCAAATAAGGTCTCCATGGAAAGGCAACAGAAATATTCGGCAAATTAAATGATCAGTATTAATCCCACATTCCCATATGACATTTTTCTTTCTGCTAACAATTGATCATATGGAAAGAGGTTTGATTATTGAGATATATAGTGGAAAAATAAAATGTATGGATAATTTTAAGGAAAAAAGAAAATAAAAAGTATGTGACAAACTGCTAAAAGTATTAAAAAATATGCTAAAATAACTCAATTTGTTGGTTAATGGCTTGTGTCCCAAACAGAGAAAAACCATTAAAATTATTATAAGTCATGTCTTCTGTTTAGGTGGAAAAAATCATGAAAAAAATGGCTACTCTAATTCTGATTTTGACCATTTATTAGGAGTCACTTTTTCCTGAATTATAAATGATGGAAATCTTGGAAAACAGTGACTGTGACATATAGTTAGTGATCAGTAAAAGCTTAATGCCAGGCATGGTCTTACATGTACCTTAGATTTTAGGAAGCTAAATTTCAAAGAGTTTGGAAATATAATTGGTAGCATCTCATGACCTGATATTCTAAAAGTGAAGTTGACTCAGAAGGGATGGAATGAATTTCAAGAGTGAAATGAAATCATAAATAATTTCTCTGAGAAAGAAAAGGGTGGTTGGTGTTTATGGTGACTGCTAAGCCTGCACAGGGAGCTCATTAATTAGCTCAGATTTTAAAAGGACATGTACAAGGAATATATGTGAAGTAGGTAACTGACAAGGATATTATGAGAGTAGCAAAGTTCTGTAGCATACTGTTAGAAAAGCTAAAAAACCAGAGTAAATTTAAACTCTTGAAAAGAACAAGAAATAAAACCAATAATTTTTGAAGCAATGTTCAGGCAATAAGGAACACAAGGAAATAAAAGAAATGTCCACTACTTAGGATGAATGAGATTATGAAAATAGGCAAAAAAGAGAATGTTCAAACCTTCTTTTTGGTCTATTTTGCTCTACTAAAGAGAATTTCAAAACTTCAAAGAACAAACCAAAATGATTAAAATGGAACTGAAATCTACGATACCAGATGACAGCATTACATCTAGTTCCCATGCACGTTAAGGAGTTTCAAGACAGAATCTATGTTCTGAATATTGATTGTATTGTGTGGATTCAAAGGTATCCTATAAATATATAATTGTATGAGTTGACTGGTAGATTTGTTACATTAAGATAGGAGATTGCAAGGAGAAGTAGGCAGTAGAGTGATTTTACTTGCTGTTGAAAAATCAAGTCAAAATTTGACAATTCCATAGGCTCCTAATCACAACCTTTTTGAGTCTTGCTTAAAGTTCATGTGCATGGCAAACAGTTACACTATAAGGTTTAAAAAAAGGATTCTCTCACCACAGATAATCTCATTTAGTTGGCAGTTTTTGCTTTGCGGATTCCCCAGAAGGATTTGAATGGATGGAAGGCAAGTGACCAAGGTATAAAAGAAATTTCAGATAAAAGTTTAGACTGAGATAACACAAAATGGAAGAAGAAAGGGAGTTCAAAAGACAAATTTAGCAATACTTAAGGATAATTCTAGCTAGCTGAATAGGTGTGTATTTGTCACAAAAAAGCTGAAAATAATCTGTGGATTATAAGATAAAGAGTCCTTAGATCCTTTATGCCAAAAAAATTAGTATTGGAGAAGAATAATAAATGATGACAATAGAGAACAGCATTAGCTCAATAAGAAATATGCATTGCATTACAATTAATGCTCTATATAGTATATTAGTAGGATAGTGAAAATGCCTACCAGAGAGCAGCAACAACTAGGAAAGAATAATAGATATGAATATTTCAATATAACCAAAGAATATTAGTGATTCTCCAGCATCAGAGGACTGAATTGTTTTGACCATACAATTTTCTTGGTCAAATGTATTCCATACATGTATTTCCATGTATTTCATACATTCCATTCTTTCACTGTCAATGATCATTTATTAAGGACTTTCCTATATGCCATATTTTGTGGTGGCAGATAATTGGAAATTGTAGGAATGTTTATCCATTGGAGAATGTTTGAATTAGTTCAGGTATATGCTTGTAACCAAATACCATTGTAATGGAATGCCACAAGAAATAATGAACAGGATGATCACAAAAAACCTAGAAATACTTCTAGAATATGATGCAAAGTGAAGTGACCAGAACCAGAACATCCATAATGTACAATGATCAGCTGTGAAGGATTTAATTACTATTTATAATGTAAGGATCCAAGACAACTCTAAGCAGTTCATGATGGAAAAGGATATCCATTGCAATAGAAGAAACTGAGGGAGTGTGAATGCAGATTAAGCATACCATTTTTCACTTGATTTTCTTCATGAGTTTTTTCTTGTGTAAATTATATATTTCTTCTTTCACATCATATTGAATATAGAATTATGTAGTGCAAATTAACACACAAATAGCCTATATCATATTGCCTGTCACCTCAGGCAGGATTTAGGGAAGCAGGAAGAGTACATGGATTGTAAAATTTCAGAAAAGGATAAAGAAATTTATCTACATGTAACTAGGCAAAATGAAATTAAAAAGTAAAATTAAAAAGAAAAAATGAAAGAGCCTAGGATTCAGTTTCGACTAGTTCTGTTCCTTTACAAGTTATTTGGGGCAGATACCTAAACTGATGTGCTGTGAATAACCTAGCATGGGAGGGAAGCTAAGATCCTATGAAATCCAGCTTCTAGTAAAAACATCATGAGAAGAGAGTTAGAAAGTGAACAACAGGGGAAACAGGGAAAAATAAATATTAAAATTACCAGAATCTTTGGGAGAAGAAAATTCAAAGACCTTGAACACCAATAGATAAATCAAGAGCAGCCTCAAGATATTATAAACAAATTCAGGCATGTAGGAATAAATATTGCAAAGTAAAGGAAAATGCATACTAAGACTTAAAAAGACAGAAGACTCTGTGAAATTTTAGTATAACATGAGGCCAAAATGCATTGTTTCTGAGTGCTTTAAAAGAGAAATGATAGGGGGCAGCTGGGTAGCTCAGTGGATTGAGAGCCAGGCCTAGAGACAGGAGGTCCTAGGTTCAAATCTGACCTCAGACACTTCCCAGCTGTGTGACCCTGGGCAAGTCACTTGACCCCCATTGCCTACCCTTACCACTCTTCCACCTATAAGTCAATACACAGAAGTTAAGGGTTTAAAAAATAAAAAAAATAAAAAAAAAAGAGAAATGATAATAAGAAGAGCAGAACTTATGGTCTATTTAGAAATTGGCAAAGTAGAAAAAAAACAAATTGTGATGGCAAATTTAACCAAAGGAAATAAGACCAACTGATTGGTAATTCAAATTTTAAAAAAAGTGAAACACAATAAAGAAACAGAAACAATAACAGTAACAATAAAAGAACTCTATCCAAACAAAACTTGCTCATTTCAAAATTAGAATGTATATAAGCAACCTAACATATAGGTCTCTCAGAAGAACTGACACCACAATGGAAGAAATAAAACAAGAAAATTGTCTAGGACTTTTGAATATGTAAAGAGATATATTAATTCAAAAAATACAAAGATCACATCCAGGGGGAAATAAGTCTGCAGACTTGAAGACACAGAGTGGTTAAATTTAATGATTCAATTCAGAAACAAATTATCCATGCAACCAGGAGTAAGACCTTCAAGTCCAAAGGAAAAGAAGTTCAAGGAACACAAGATTTTTTTGCCCATCATAAAATGTAGGACAGAATGGAATAATATTTCCTGAAGCACAGTAGAGTTCAGGATGCAGACAAGGATAACCTATCAAGCAAATCAGAGGTAAACCATAAATAAATATAGATAGATGTCCAATAATAGACATATGAAAAATTCTTGGGGAAAAAATCAGACCCGAAATGATTATTTCTTTCTCAAACAACAGAAATGTAGGAAAGGTGAACAAATGCAGCAACCAAGGACAGAAACCACAGCAGATTACATTAGGAGATAGTTCTAAATGAACCAAGGAGACAGGGGTGAATGCAAATATCAGGTAGAGATAATAGTGAAGAGGCAGACCTGGGGCATTATGGCTTGAACCTGGCAAAATCCTGCCTTCAGGTGAATACTTTTTGGGGATACTATATTACAAAAAGCATAGTACATGAAAAAGGAAAGGGGAGCAGGAGGATCATTGGAAATGTGTTGTTTTCAGTCCAAGAGCTGGCAATGAGATGAATGGGACCCCTGTGGTCTCTCAAGAAAAGAAGTGGGAGGGGGAAAGAAAGATTTAAATGAAAGGGGAAAGGAAAGCAGTGTTCCTATAATTGAGGAGATAAGTTCTGTGATGAGAGATTTGGGACCTTGTCCTAGATATGGTCTTGTGAATTTGCTGCTTAAAAAGACCATTTCAGGAGGTTGGAAGTTGGAACTCCTGGGGGGAACTGATGCATAGGACAATGGAAGAGCATGAATTCAGAGAAGATTTTGAGGCCAATGGAAAAGGCATAGTATATACATTATACTAAAAGGAAGCATAGAAGAACAAATGAATATTAGAAATAATTTATTCACTCCTAATGCCTTAGCATTCACATTCATAAAGGATATATTAACTAAATTCCAAGAAGGCAAGATTCTAAAATAATGGACAGGAGACTTCAATATTCATCTCTCAGTTTTAGATAAGTCTAACAAAAAAATATATGAAAAGGAGAATATGGAACTGAACTAATTGCTGGAAAATCTGCATGCAAAAGACTTGTAGTATCTTCTAAATTGGATGGCAAATGAATATACATATTACTCAGCACCATATAGGACTTTATTTTTTTTTACAAAAATTGATCATATAGTAGACCACAGAGATATTGCAGACAAATGTGAAAAGGCATAAATAGTAAATACATTCTTAAGGTATGATACCATAATAAAAATCATCATTAGTTCATGACCCACAATAAAAAAACACAGAACCAGTTGGAGAATTACAATGAAATCCTAAATAATGAATGAATCAAAGATTAAAACATAGAAATTATAATTATGAAAAAGGAAATAATATTGATAAAACAATATAACAAAATTTCTGGGATATAACTAAGGCAGTTCCCAGGGGAAAATTCATAACCTAACAAACATAAATTAATAAAATATAAAAATAACATTAATTAACTTCATATTTCTTTTTCAAAATAAGAAAGCCAATAAATAAACAAAAAAAAGCAGAAAAGAGAAGGTATTAAAGTTATATGTAGATATTTAAAGTGGAAGCAAAAATGTGGAAATTATAAATAAAATTAAAAGCTGATTTTTGAAAAGACAAATAAGATGGATAAATTTTTAGCTAACTTAATTAAAATGAAGAAAGCAAAAAGTTAAATAAAAAATTTAAAAAACTAAATCAGGAGAAATGAACCAGATAAAATTACAAACAAAGAAGAATTTAAAACAAAAAAGAATATATTGAGCATAGTTAGATGCCATTGAAGTTGAGAAAACAAAAGAAATAGAGGAATGTCTTCAATAAAATAAATGGTCAAAATATCAAAAGAACAAATTAAGATCCTAAATGTGAATCAAACTATAAAGGAACTATCATAGGTGGAGTCAGGGCAGGGAAGGCAAACAGGATGCTAGGTCCTTATATGTTCACAGAATTCTATGAAACTCTTTTAAAAATTAATATCCATACTTTGTAAATTAGTCTCATAATGTTAGAAGAAAATCACCCTGGGGTTTCCCGGTTAAGATGGCGGCAGAGTAAAAGCAGCTGCTTAACCTCTCCTAACCGAAACATATAGGACTCCTCAAGGAGACATAAAAACAAATCCAGATGAACGAAGAGACCCCACAACAGGGCGCAGCATTGAAGGTAAGTGGGATCGGGGCATTTCCATGCTATAAGGGGGTGAAACAGCTCTCACTAAAATGCGAGCTGAGCAACCCCTCACCCCACCACCACCACCTACAGGGCCAAAGCCAGCACACAAGAGTTAGAGCAAGTTTGGAGCATCCATTAAGTCCTTGACAGCTACCTGGGGTCACCAGGACCTGTTCCTGAGAGCAGCAAGACTTCAGACCCTAAGAGGCTAAAGAACGCATGGACTTTGAACACAGACCCTGAGCACAGGCACAGTCACAGCTGCAGACACGGATCCTGAGTGCAGGTGTGGACCTTGAGTGGGGACCCAGTGCAGAGGAGTACAAGACTGTGGAAGCAGCGCCCTGAGACTGTTAAAGGAGCTTTGGGCAGAAGAGCAAGCAAGGGGACCACCAGGAGGCTTGACCCTGAGAACAACTAGACCTGAGACATCAGGAGCCCAAAGAAGGCAGACAGACCCTGGGAGGGCGCTTGGCTAACAATGGCAAGCCAGAGACAAGAACCCCAGAAGAGAAAGATCAAGAAGAAATCTTTAACACTCAACAACTTTTACACAGAAAAAATCCAGACAATAGAACAAACAGCAGAGGAGAACAAATGTGTAAATGAAATTAACTCTAGCCCATTTATAGTCAAAAATCTACTTACCCTAGGCATCTAGATTATATCATCCCCACCTCCCTCAGGGGGAATGGAGATAATTTGATCACACATGACAATTTAGATTATATCATCCCCACCTCCCTGAAAAAGGGGAGTGGAGATAAGTTAACTATACCTGACAATAAGTATCAAATCTAGAACAAGGGACTGCCCTTTGGGCAGTCCAAATCAGTATAGAGGCTGCCATTGGTCCACTTGAATTAGAGGTGGCCCACAGGAAATGACAAGAGATGCTATCTCTTTAAATATGTGGGTTACAACCTGGTAAAGTTAGTTGAGGAGTGGAAGGAGTTCAGGAGTTTGGGAGTTCAGGAGTTTCAGCTTAAGACTTGGTGCTGAAGGTGCTTGGCTGAGAACTCAGAATGCTTCTACTATGAATTGTCACGTGGGTAAGTTAGGCTGACTTCCTTGGCCTACCTTGGCATTTCCAAACTCTGCCTTAAGTAGGCTTATAGCCTCTCTGATTTCTAAAGACTTGTGGCTTGTAACATAGTTTAATTAGGTTTTTAAGCTTCTTTCTGTCCAGGCCTTTCCAGGCCTGGACTGGCCTCTCCCTCTCTCTATTTACCTACATTTTACCTTCCTAATTGTAAATAAACTACCTTAAATTGGATGCTGACTTGGGTCTATTTTAATTACGGAATCAACCTGAATTGTTGATTCCTGGAGGCCACACTTTAAATATACATATTTATAAAATATCTAAAATCTCCCTCTTACACAAACAAATAATCATATCCAAACCTTCCCCAAAAAATGAAAACTGGTCACAAGCTATTGAAGAGTTCAAATCTGAGATTATGAGAAAGATGGTAGAGAACTGGCAAGAAAATAACAGTTTAAAAGGCAAAATTTTACAATTAAAAAGTGAGGCTCAGAAATCAAATGAATTGATAAGCAAATTGAAGACCAGAAATGACCAGCTAGAAGCCTTGAACAACCAAACAGACCAGATTCAAAAGGAAAACCAAAAGGTTATAGCTGAAAACCAGTCTCTAAAGGCTAGATTTGGGCAATTAGAAAAAGATGCTCCCAAATCAAAAGAATTAATAAGCAAATTGGAGACTAAAATCAAACAGCTGGAAAACAGGATAGACCAAATCGAAAAGGAAAATAAAAAGAATATAGCAGAAAACCAGTCTCTAAAGACAAGAATTGGGCAAGTAGAAGCCAATGATCTCTCAAGACAACAAGAACAAATAAAGCAAAGTCAAAGGACTGATAAAATAGAAGGAAACATGAAATATCTCACTGAGAAACTGACAGATCAAGAAAACTGGTCTAGAAGAGATAATTTGAGAATCATTGGTCTTCCTGAAAAAAGCAGAAATTAATAGAAATTTGGACTCCATACTAAAGGAAATTATTCAGCAAAATTGCCCTGAAGTTCTACAACAAGAGGGCAATATAGACATTGAAAGGATCCCTAGATCACCCTCTACACTAGACCCAGAAAAGACAACCCCCAGGAATATAATAGCCAAATTCAAGAGCTTCCAAGTAAAAGAAAAAAAACTTTACAAGAAGCCAGAAAGAGACAATTCAGATATCAAGGAGCACCAATCAGGATCACACAGGATCTGGCAGCCTCCACACTACAAGACCACAAGGCTTGGAATATGATATTCAGAAAGGCAAGAGAACTGGGTCTACAACCAAGGATCACCTAACCATCAAAACTGACTATATACTTCCAGGGGAAAGTATGGGCATTCAGCAAGATAGAAGGTTTCCAAGTATTTGCACAGAAAAGACCAGGACTAAATGGAAAGTTCGATATCCAACCACAAAAATCAAGAGAAACATGAAAAGGTAAATAAGAAACAGAGAGGAAAGAAAGAAAACGCGTATTTTTAAATTCGCCTCTTTAAGGGCTTCAATAAGATCTAATTATTTGTATTCCTATATGGAGAAATTTTATGTGTAATTCTCTGTAGTGAACTCTATTCACTATTATAGTATCCACTATTATAGTAATTAGAAAGAATTATTCACAGGAAGAGGTTGGAGTACTAAATGGTCTAAGATGATAAGGGGGTGGGTGGGAAAGAGGGGGGTGAATAGTAGAGGACACCAAGAGAAACTTGAATGAATAAGAAAAATAGGATATTCTCTTACACACAAAGAGGGTATGGGAAGGGGAAGGGATGAATACTATTATAAGAAGGAGAGGAAGAGAGCTTTAAGAAGTAATATTTAAACCTTACTCTCAGTGTAATTAACCCTAAGAGGGAAGAGTAGCTATATCCATTGAGATATAGAACTCTATCTAACCCTACTGAGAAAGTCAGAAGGGATAAACCAAGGGGAGCAGAGGAGTGGGGAGGTCAAAAAAGGGAGGGGAGGAGAAGGAAGAGGGAATTCATTAGGCCTTAAAAATAAAAAGATGGGAATAACAAGGGAGTGGGTAGAAAGGGTAGTAAATCAAGGGAGGGGCCAAGAGTTACTGGTTTAAAATACAAATCACTGGTTTAAAAAGAAATAGCCTAAGAAGAAGGGGTAGAACTGAGAGGATACCAAAATGTTGGGGAATACACAACTGATAATTATAACTCTGAATGTGAATGGGATGATTGATTATACTAAATTAAAAAGCTTTTGTACAAACAAAAGCAATGCAACCAAAATCAGAAGGGAAACAACAAATTGGGAAAAAATCTTTATAACAAAAACTCTGACAGGGGTCTAATTACTCAAATATACAAGGAGTTAAATCAATTGTATAAAAAAATCAAGCCATTCCCCAATTGATAAATGGGCAAGGGACATGAATAGGCAATTTTCAGATAAAGAAATCAAAAGTATCAATAAGCACATGAGAAAGTGCTCTAAAGCTCTAATAATTAGAGAAATGGAAATCAAAACAACACTGAGGTATCACCTCACACCTAGCAGATTGGCTAAAATGATAGTAGGGGAGAGTAAAATAATAAAAGAATGTTGGAGGGGATGTGGCCAAATTGGGACATTAATGCATTGCTGATGGAGTTGTGAACTGATCCAACCATTCTGGAGGGCAATTTGGTACTATGCTCAAAGGTCTATAAAAGATTGCCTGCCCTTTGATCCAGCCATACCATTGTTGGGTCTGCACCCCAAAGAGATCATCGATAAATAGACTTGTTCAAAAATGTTTATAACTGAGATTTTTGTGGTGGCAAAAAACTGGAAAACAAGGATATGCCCTTCTATTGGGGAATGGCTGAACAAACTGTGGTATAAGCTGGTGATGGAATATTATTGCACTGAAAGGAATAATAAACTGAAGGAATTCCGTGTGAAAGGAGCAGAGCTTCAAAGAACATTGTACACAGAGACCAATACACTGTGGTAAAATAAAATGTAATGGACTTCTGTACTAGCAGCAATGCAATGACCCAGGACAATTCTGAGGGACTTATGGAAAAGAATGCTACCCACATTCAGAGGAAGAGCTGCAAGAGAGGAAACACAGAAGAAAAGCAACTGCTTGAACATATGGGTTGAGGCGGACATGATTGGGTATGTAGACCTGAAACTACCACACCTATGCAACTATCAACAATTTGGAAATAAGTCTTGATCGATGACACATGTTAAAACTATGAGAGGGAGAGTTGGGGGGTGAAGGGGAAAGTAAGAATATGAATCATGTAACCATGATAACTTTTCTAAAAAATAAAAATTATTAAATATCTAAAAAGAAAAAAAGGAAAAAGGAAATCACCCTGCTGGAATCCTTTTATGAATCAAATGTAGTCCTACTACCTAAACGAAGAAAACATAAAGCCCAGAAGGAAAACTATATTTAATAAATATTGATAAAAATTTAAAACAAAAACCTGTCAAACAAGCTACAGTGATTTATTAAAGAAATTATTCAATGTGGCTAAGTTGGATTTTTTATCAGGAATGCAAAGATGATTCCATTATTAATTAGGTTAACAATTTTAGTAATCAAAGTAAAAAGCAAAATATCCAAAACCACATTTCTTAGTACATAAACTTTGCCTTAGACAAAAGTAAAGCACTTATTTCTAATAAAAAAAAACTTTATATTTTTAAAGGTTCATTACAAGGTAAACTTTTAAAATATTTAAACAAATCTATCTAATACAAAAAGCAAACATTATTTGGAATGGAGATATTCAGTAACCTTTTCCAGTAATTATGGGAATGAAGTGAGAATGACACTCACACAACTATTATCTGAAATGGTTCTGGAAATTTTAGCAACAGGAATAAGATGAAAGAAATTAAAGGTAGAGATAATTAAAGGGCTAGAACTATGCCTATTTGTTGATTACATGATGGTATACTTGTAAATTCCTGGAGAGGCCACAAAAGTTCTGAGATAAATAATAGCATTGACAAAATTATAGACTATAAAATAAACTATCAAAAATCAACAACATTTATATATAATAATATTAAAATCAAAGAAGCAAGTAATAGAAGTGAAAATTCTATTGAAAATTGACTACAAAATATATAAAATATTTCAGTTTAAATCTACTAATGAACAAAAAAGACTCAAATTCAATTGCAAAATGTTCATTGAAGAAATCAAGAACAACTTAATTAGTTGGAGAAATATCCAGTGTTCATGACTAGATGATGTTAACATAATTAAAATGAAAATATTGCCAAAGTTTAATGTTTTAAATGATGTGCCTATAAATTTATCAATTTAAAGAGATACTTTATAAAATGATAAAATAATAATAAAATTCATTTGGAAAAATAAAAGATCCAGAATGTTGGAAAATAATGAAATGAAGTGGGGATAAAAGGGAAATAGAATTTCAAAATATCAAGCTATGTTATAAAGCAGCAGTCATGAAAACCATCTAGTAGTGCTTTAAAAAAATAAAATAGAGAAAGATTAATTGAACAGACTAGACAAGTGACAATCAGAAACAGTAACTCATTGATAAAGTAGAAAACAAGTCACTTAAGGGAAAAAATTCCTTATTTTGTTAAAAAAAACTGTTGGGAAAACTGGGAAGAAATCTAACAAATTATGCTTAAACCAATACCTTATATGATATTATGCAACATATTTTAAATGTATAAATGACTTTGATATTAAAGAAAATGTGACAACAAAATTAGAAGAGAAGCAAATAGCATACCTCTCAGAGATAAGAGTAAGCTATATATTGCTAACCAAACAAGAAACAGAAACAATTACAAGTGTTAAATAAATAATTGATCACAGAAACAGAAAAGCTTCTGTATAAACAAAATTAACATACCTAGGATAAGTGATGGTTAAATGGAGGGTGGGACACACACTTTGTATCAATTTCTCTAATAAGCATTTGATAACCAAGATATATCTGCAAATACATATGTATATAAATGACTGATAGTAATTCCCTTATAGATAATCTGTCATAATATATGAATAAAATAGTTCTCTAAAAAGAATTGCAAGATATTCACAGTGTTATTCATATGTTATGTGTCTTATACCATCTTTTCCTGCATTACAACAGCCACATCATGATAAAATGCTTCAAACCACTAATAATAATAGAAATGCAAATCCAAAGAACCCAGGTACTTCATCTCACATCTTGTATTTGACGAAAATGACCCCCCCAAATTCAATATTTTGTGTAATGATGGGAACCCTAATACATTGCTGGTGGAGCAAAGAGTTTAAAACAATAGTAAATGCACATCAATCAGGGAATGTCTAAACGAATTATGGTGCATTAATTTAATGGAATGTTACTGGTCTAAGAGAAATTGTGTATGTGATGGATACAGAGAGGCACAGAATGAAATATGTGAATTGATATAGAATAAATTAAGCAGAACCAAGATATCAACACATACAATAACTATAATAATATGAATGAACAACCAGACACACAGAAATCAAAAGTGAAAATAACAAAATTATAAAGATAAGCAAGACTTCAATGAAGAGATATGAACGGACAAGCCATCCCTTTGTGAAGAGGGAGGTATGTAAATATTATATATCGTGCATGTTTTCAAATATTTTCAAGGTATTTCAATGTTTTGCTGATTTTTTTGTTCTCTTTAAAAAAACCTATATGTAATATAAGATGGTTCTCTGGTTGGTGAAAGATTCAGAAAATGAGATAGCTAAAATGAAGTGAAACACAGAAGATATTAATAAAAACATTTTTTAAAATCTTCACATTTTGGTATGATAATGTGACAAAGTACTTATGTATATTTGGTGAAATAATTTCTTGTCTTTTTTTGTTGATGTCATTTGAGTAAATGTCTTTCGTTTTGAATTGATATATTCACTAGTTCAATAAAAGTAAAGGTATTGGTCAGGCTCATAAGTTATATAACTCTTGAATGGATTCTAACTGTTCAGAATTTCTCACAAATGGAATAAATTTGTGTGGTCCATGTGTGAAAGAGGATTCAAGCAGTACAATTTTATAGCCTTAGGCATTTCACTTCATTTCTCTGAATCATGGTTCCCTCATTGGCAAAATAAAATGTTTTCCCTAGGAGATCTCTAAGATTTCTTTCATTGCTAAGATCCCACAAATTAAAGAGACTCTCCATGAAGCTATGAAGCTATGTTTGATGGGGGAGGGAGGTGGGAGTATACATATATATATATATATATATATATATTCTAGTTCACCGGGCAACAAACAAAATTTACATCATGGACACCAACACATTCCTAGTGACCAGTGAGTATTATACGCATAGTGAGCCTATATTTGTATTGTGCTGAAACAATGCCAGTGGTACATTAAGTTGCTTGGATGATAGGCTGTTTTTGTTTCCAGTAGCTGTCAATGTTCAATAAAATGATCAGCTATGCCTCTGGTGTGAGGTTTTTTATGGTCTATAGAGATAATAAATTTGATAAACATGAAAGTGAAATGTATGAAGTCTTTATGAATGATAAATGGCACTTTGGATCTAAAAATATCTGAATGAGCATGCTTAGCATTTTTTGACTAGGAGTTTTCCAATAGAAGTTTATATCTCAACCTTTGATATTTTCTTTATATGGTGTAGGGGNATATATATACTTTCTAGTTCACCGGGCAACAAACAAAATTTACATCATGGACACCAACACATTCCTAGTGACCAGTGAGTATTATACGCATAGTGAGCCTATATTTGTATTGTGCTGAAACAATGCCAGTGGTACATTAAGTTGCTTGGATGATAGGCTGTTTTTGTTTCCAGTAGCTGTCAATGTTCAATAAAATGATCAGCTATGCCTCTGGTGTGAGGTTTTTTATGGTCTATAGAGATAATAAATTTGATAAACATGAAAGTGAAATGTATGAAGTCTTTATGAATGATAAATGGCACTTTGGATCTAAAAATATCTGAATGAGCATGCTTAGCATTTTTTGACTAGGAGTTTTCCAATAGAAGTTTATATCTCAACCTTTGATATTTTCTTTATATGGTGTAGGGGGAAATACATATTCTTAAGAAATTACAAGCCCCGTTTGTGGGGCAAGTGGGCAGTAATAAAGCTTTAAAATTTATGCTTTTAAATTTTGGAAGAGGCCAGAAATTTAGGGCAATATGTTGTATCTAGAACAAAGGTATTATAATTTTATATTTTAGGTAGTTTGTGTGTATTTGTATGAATGCATTTTCATAATCCTGTTTTTGAATTATATATATGCATATAGGTGCATTTTTTCAGTCAGCAAAATTTTACCTTCTCTTTCTCACCCAAAACAAATGAAAAAAAATTACCATTACAAACACATATAATCAAGCAAGACAAATTTCCACATTGGCCATGTTCAAAAAGATATATGCTTCATTCTATACTCTGAGATTTTCACCTCTCTATCAGGAGGGGAGCAGCGTGTGTCACCACTAGTTCTCTGGAATCATCTTTTGTCATTATGCTACAAGTTTCTAATTCCTTAAAATTTGCTAATCTTTACCATGTTGTTATTATGTTAATTGCTCACCTGGTTCTGTGCACTTCACTTTACAGTAGTTCATACAAATCTACCCATATTTCTCTGAAACAAATCCCTTTATCATTTCTCATTGTTCAGTCATTCATGTCCAACTCTTCATGATCTCATTTGGGTTTACTTGACAAAGATTCTAGTCTTTGGGTGGTCATTTCCTTCTCCAGCCTATTTCACAGATGAAGAAATGGAGGCAAACAGGGCTCAGTGACCTGCCTGGAGTCACACAGCTAGTAAACATCTGAGACCAGATTTAAACTCATAATGATTAATTTTCCTGACTCCAAGCCTGGGACTCTATCCACCAGACCACCTAGTTGCCCAGCATCTTTTCTTAATAGAATTCTAACACATTTATACTCCAAAACTCATTTAGCCACTCTCCAATTTATGGATACCCTCTCAGATTCCCATTCTTTGACAGTTCAAAAAGTGTCATTTTGTACATCCATAGTTAGAGTTTGTTCTGCTTGGGTTTAATAACTTCCTCAATAATAACCCTGCCTCCTTCTCATTCTCCCTTCTCTTATTTCTCTCCTATTTCCCTGCTGAGTGAAATGTATTTCTGCACCCAACTTTTATGTTTGTGTATGTACACATTATTCCTTCCTTTGACCAATTCAGATGAGATGAGGTTTAAGCATCAACCCTTCTCCCTCCCCTACACTCCTTGTTTGATCCTGGACAAAGAATTATTCCTCTTTGTTCTCTGTAAGGGTTTGGGTCTTCTTTCCAAGGTTTGGGTCTGAGCCAAAATAGATTTCTGCTGCACTCAGCCATATCAGTCACCTAAGAATTTCTCTTGGTCCAGTGGTAAAATTACAGGTTTTCCTTTGGTCTGGGATTCTGGCTCCACTTCAGATTGAGTTAGAAACTGGAAATTTCTGTTCCTCTGATCTGAACCACATTGCTGTTGCTTGCTTTTGGACTTGACACTCTCTGGGTATACTACTTAGGGCCTTTGGCCACTCATCATTCCTCTAGATAGAGCTACCCACCTTGGTCCATCCTTCATCTGTGACCCAGAAATTGACACTCTTCCCATCATCCCTATTACAGGTCTATGACTTCCTTTTGTCCTGATGCATACATAGTCTTTCCTTTATGCTGGAGTATGCTCCTGGCATGGTCCCTTCAGCATTACCCAGGCTGAAAAAGTCACTATGATTTTTTTTTTAACATTTTACATTTTTCTATCAAAATCCAGTCTGGTGCATTTTCCAGATGTTTGGAGGAAAATTTTTGTTTTGTTTTGTTTATTTGATACTTTTGGACAGGGGTCTGGGGGGGGTGAGGGAGTTCACTCTACTACTTCTTGCTACTGGTAGTTTGTATGTCTGTGTATGCTCAGAAGTTTTGTTAACATTTATTTTTTCCAAAGGTAGTTTATACAGTATTAATTCGATCAGAATGTTTGGAGGCCTGCAACTATGACACTTAAATCAATCTCTCTACCCGCCCCCCCCCAAATTTGATTAGTAACTAATAATATTAATAATAATAAGCATTTGTATAATGCATTTTAACATTTGTAAACTACTTTGTATATACTATCTCATTTGATATTAAACAGTTTAATGTATAATTGCATAATTATATATTAGAAGTATATTCTAACAAGAGATTCAGTGTAACAGTGGATAAAAAGGCTGCCTTAGAGACAGGATGACTTGGGTTCAGCTCCTCCCCACTTTTGACACAGTATCCTTGGGCAGGTCTTTTAACCTGTTAGGGCCTCAGGACACTCTCTAAGAATATGTTATAGAATGGTTGCTGTTTTGCATTGGTAAAGAGAATTTCCTCATCAAAAAACAGCTTGTGTCCATAGCAACTGACCAAGACGAAAAAGAAATGGAAAAAGAAAAAAATATTTCTCTCTAGAGTCTCAGACTATTATGTTAATAAATCTTCATTTGATTTTTTGATCAGTGCTTTTATTTTCAGCTAATTCATATGAAGAAGAAGAATCCCTCAATAAGTGGCAACAAATAAACTACCAGTTGTAAAGAGAGACGTTATCACCAAAAGGTATGACCAGGAAAAAAAGTAAGATTAACTCATATCATAGAGTTAATGATACCCAATGGAGAGACTATGGACTGCCTTGGCTTTCTCTCAGTGTCAAGAGAACATAAGGAAGGCTGGCCCCCTGCCTATTGAGTGGAAAGCTGATGAGGAATGGAAGCACATAGTCTAGAAAGTCAAGTTGCAAAGGACAAAGAGGTGGGATGAGTTGATATCTCAAATATCTGAGGTTACACCCACTCTAAGAAGATTGCAGATCTGCTGGAGAATGAATGGCATCCATATAGCACTTTAAGATTTGCAAAGTACATATACATATATATGTACATGTCTAGGTATATATACATATATGTGTATACCCTTACTGTCCTACTTAAGTGCTCCCATCTTCTCAACTCACTCACTCCCCCCTCCCCCCAATTTTGGTCTGTACCAAAGTTCAGACATGACAGGTCTTTTAGAGAAATAAATGTAGCCACTTCTATTGTGACATTAGGGAACTCACTTGTATGACAACTTGCCTTCTGTGTCAGATACTGCTAGCATCCAGTTTGTAGCTGAATTGATTGCTATTGATTTCAAGGAACTGTCTCAGAATCTAATGCCATTTCACCTTAACACACACACATATTCATACCTTGTCTCTCGGTTTTGTATCACAGTAGGCTCCAGCTGCTGAGAAGTCTAATTATGAAGAGAACTTAAACATTTCACCCCAGTGGAGCTCTCTGATTAACTGCTACTATTGCACAGAGGTCGAGAGATTCCCATGAAATTCATAGTGGTAAATGCATAGCCTTTATCTTTACCTTCCAAGAGAGGGAGGGAAAAATAAAAATTTTCATTTGATTTATTTCTGTTAAACACTTATCCCTTGACATATTTCTCTGGGAATTTGCTATTTGTGATTTCATTGGACTAAAACTACTTGGTCTTCATTTCTACACCTTTCAATGGAACTACCCAATACCTGTTCAGAATCTGTCCGCCTGATAATTTTGTTTATGTTCTCATATAATAATTTCAGCCCCTACAGTTATCTGATCCCTTAGCTTCTAGAAGGAATCATCTCGGATGCACTTTAAAAGATTCAAAATGATAGACAAATGCGAAATCATAATCACCATCATTATCATGATTAGATTCCACGACAGCCAAAGACACAAAGATCTATTTTTTTCCTCCCTGCTTCCTACTCCAAGATAAGACCTTACATACTTATGTTCATAGCTATGTTTCTACAACATAAAGTGCTTTGGGATTCTCTTGTGAAAAGCACAGAGTAGGTGCTACTGTTTATTACATTATTCCAACAGTTACAACAGAGGTACTAACGGGTTTAGCTGCAAATGCTTAGTGATTGCCATGAGGGAGATGTGGGACTTTTAAAATAAACTATGTGTGATTTCCACACACGAGATGCTATTAAAGTACTACACATGACAGTCAAGTACTTTTGAGGGAAGCTCAAATGCACACAGTTGAGATTTCTGAAGTTGACAGTGCAGTTACCTCTAGGAGAGTGGCCTGGTCAAAGTGATACTGGACTCAAGTGAGCAACTGAATAAAATGAAAAAAGAAAAGAAAATAAATCAGTCACAAAACGTGCAAAAAGCAATTTCAAAATGTTGACTCTTAGAAGTAAAAGAATAGTGTAGATGCTGTATGAGAAAACAGTGACTGGAGTTTTGGTAAGATATATTTTTTTAAAAACGGCAACTGACATAAAGTGTTTTAAAATTTATAAGATACATTTTAGACATATCTTATTTAAGCCTAATAAAGAAATCTTTGAGATAGGCATGATAGGTATTATTATCCCAATTTAACTAGTGGGGAAATCAAGAAACTTTCACTGTGGTATATAGGGGGGTTTAGTTCCTATAAATGATTTACTGCAAAATATGTATGTATTATACTGTCTAGGATCATGCCTCTAGAGAGCAATAACATAGGTAGATTGGGCTCAAAAGGGGCAACTAATATCTTGGGTTTCATTAGTAACCCAAAGGGTTATTATTCTTAACTCTCTAATTCATGAGCCCTACCAGTATGCTTCTCATTAAAAATCAGCTATAATATGAATTAGATCTTATAAAACATATTTACTCAAATAATATAGCAAGAGTAGTAGTTATAAATCAGCTACTACCCCACCCCAAAAAATCCTGAACTATATTTTCCTACAAATGCCAAATATGTGTGTGGATTCTTAGTGGGTCTTGAGAAGAATGAACAGTTGAAAACAAAGACATCCAGGGCAGCTAGGCCCTGGAGAAATCAAATTGTCTGTTGTAACTTTTTCTTTTTTTAATTTTGTTTTCCAGATTACTTGTTGATAACAATTTTTAATATTCATTTTCTGACATTTTGCAATGCATATTCTCTTGCTCTTTCCCACACCTCTCCCCTCCTCAAGACAGCAGGTAATATCATATTTTTCTCTCCCACTTCTTCCCCCTTCCCCAAGAAGGCAAGTAGTACGATATAGGCTGTATGTATATTATCATATAACACATATTTCCATGTTCATCGTGTTGTGAAAGAAGACATGTTTTGCCTACACTAGAGAAAAATTTATGGAGGAAATTAAGTAAAGAACGGTATGTTTCGATCTGAATTCTACGGTGGTAGATATACTTTTTCATCATGAGTCCCTTGGAATTGTCCTGGATCCTTGCCTTGTTGATAATGGCTAAGTCATTCATAGTTGATCTTCATACATTATTGCTGTGACTGTGTACAACATTCTCCTGGCATTGGTCACTTCATTTCCCATCATTTTGTATAATTCTTTCCAGGTGTGTGTGTGTGTGTGTGTGTGTGTGTGTGTGTGTGTGTGTGTAATCTTGTTTGTAATTTCTTATGGCACAATTGTGTTCATTACAAGCCTGTACTGCAAATTGTTCAGCCATTCCCCATGTTGTAGTCTTTTCATATGCATTTTAGTTACTCAAAGACTCTACCGATGTTTGCTGTACAAATAAAAAGACTTCCAACTTACATTTCATTGTCTCTTTCTGGCCCATATAGCCTTCAATTTCCCAAAGTTTAAATGGGGTATGACCTTACATGTATTTGTTGTCTTGTTTTTCTTTTAATAAAAACTTCCTCTAATACATTGGGACCATTGTGCTTGTAAGTGAGAAGTTGGTATTGATTTCTTGGGCTATCCAGTGGAAACATTTCAAAAGGTTTTGAGTCAAGGCTCAGTGAAGTGAAGGATGCTTACCCTAACACCATGACCCACAAGGATATATGTCTTTTGTGTTGGATAGCCTATAACTCTCAGCAAAGGTTACTGAAAGTACTGATATCAAAATATTGTAAAATGTCTAAACTTGAATTTTATGTGGATAACAGAAACAATAACAACCAAACTTATATAGAACTTGACAGAGTTTACAAGGTATTTTACAATTATTTTCTTATTTTATCCTCACAACAATTCTGGGAGGTACATGCTATTATAATCCTCATTTTACAAATGAAGAAATTGAAAATGAGAATGGTTAAGTGACTTTCTCAGGGTGATGCATCTAGTAGGTATCTCAAGACTTCCTGATCCCCCAGGCTAATATTCTAACCACTTTGATTAGGTATGTGGATGATTCTAAGAAATGTTATGTTGGCCATATCTCCTGCTGTCATTGTCAAGAAAATGGGATACAGGAAACAATTTCCTGGGGGTTTGGAGCACAGATTTCTAGCACCCTCCTTGTTAAACCGATGATTCATCAGATAGAGCTCCAGACTTTGAGTTCAAATCCAGTTTCATACATTGACTAGTTGTGTGACCCAGAGCAAGTCACATAACCTTTGGTTGCCTAAGTTTTCTCAACTGTTAAAAGGAAATAATCAGCACCCACTTCACAGGATCGTTGTGATGATCAAATGAGATAATATTTGTCATGTGCTTAGCATAACATCTGGCACATATTTCATAATATGTAAATGCTGATTCTCTTCCCTTTCTCCATGCACCCCAGGTAATTGTGCCCTGACCTTGAGGCTGAAGAGACTTCCAGGAGCCAGAAGCAGAACAGGAAGAGCTAGTGATATGCAGGTAGGAATGGCATGAAGCAGATGCCAAGGACTGTAAAAGGGAGGCCTTGAGAGGTTACAAAAAATCCTAATACAAGGCAATATGGTGATTTCTTTACTTTAAATGCTCCAAGTGTCCTCCAGGGGTTGAGATATGACTTTCTTTTCTTAAAGAGTTTGCTTCATTTCTTAAACTAGAAAAGGTGATAGAAGTCCTTAACAAACAGAATTTCTAAATTATGCATTCTGGTGTTTGGTTGCCATGTTAACAGGGGGGCTATTGAGAAACAAACTTCTCCAGATCTATTTATCATCTCTGATAATCTGATAAGTGTGTTAGTACAGTTTGGCGAACCAGAAGGTTGAAATTCGAACTCTCAATCTTCCAGATAGCCTATCTATAGCCATGCTTTCTTTCTGGCCTGGCTCAGCTCTTTTGAGCACTTTTTTTTAAAAAGGAAAGTGGCCTTGCTCGCCATGCTTTTGCACGTTTTTGCCTCAGGCGGGACTCAGCCAAACAGTCCATCCCAAACCACCTTGGGAGGTAAGGCCAGCCGATTCTGGCTTTTGGCTTTAAAACTAAAATGCCGGAGCCCAGCCACTGCCGCTGATCTCCATTCCTGCTGTGCCGCAAGCCTGCAAGCGTCCCAGTGCCTCTTCTTCAATCCTGCTTCCCTGGTGCTAGTGCTGACCTTCCACTACAACCCCGAGCCCCAACAGAGATGACCCCCGGCTGCTGCTTTCACTGCCACCCAGTCCTGACTTGCCGAGATCTTTGGAAACTTCTTTGGCTGCTGCTAAACATTTGGTATTGCCCTCCCCCCCTCTTGGTAATGGCCTGCATTCTAGCCCTCCACGTGTTTCTCTAAAGACCTAATTTAGGCACCCCCCACAAGCTCTCCACGTGGGTATTTTCTACAAAACTGACTTTAAGTTTTTCTCTAGCCCTGAGCCCATGACCTGACACCACCTAAACCTAGCATTTACCCTTAATCAGGCTGCATGGCCTATTCACCTCCATACCTGCTCAGAACTTTGAACTGAGAGCAAAGACTGATTATAAAAAAAAAAAACTCCTTAAACTCAGCAGAACTCAATCAAAAGAACCTTAAATTGAACAAGGGGTGAACTTTTAAACCTCGGAACTGAATGAGTTTTATTTCTGTTTTAGAGAGACTGTATCTTACTGTATTTTGCTAATTAGTTTTGTAAATTAATCTTGCTTATTTTGTTGATTTTCCTGTTGCACTGAATCATTTTAAGTTAATGTAGCTTGTGGCTGCTAGATTAATTCTGTTTATGATTTTATTGTAACTCCCAAATAATGAAAAAAAATATTAGAACTGGTAAGAGGTTTTGACCAGCTTGTTATCTGATACTCATATTATATTTCCTAATTTATTTCAGGTTTCATTTTTATTGTAATCAACAATGCTATGTTCTCATACCATTTGAAAGTTACACATTTTAAAAGTTATAAATTGCCTTAATTTTGTTCGACTTTGGAGAGTTTGGTGATTGCCTTGTGATTTAAATTGTAATTTTATGAGAGGTCTTTTAAAAATTTACTTTAGATGCTTAGTACCCTTCTGTATAAATGATAAGGTTTTTATGTATTTATTTTAAAGAATTGTGGTCTTAAAGGATAAGCTTTATATATTTTATTGTGAAGAATTGTTGTCTTATTTTTTTTTATATATTAGTCTATGTTTTAGCCTCTTTTATCAGAAGGGTCTAGAATTCTTGAGGATAATTTAGACAAGAAGGTGTTTTTTTTTTTTTAATATCAGGTTTTTATATGGAAGCAGTAACAGAATTTGTTGAGAAACCTTAGCCAAGGTCTAAAAGTTGTAACAAGTATATGATTTTTTGAACATCATTGTTTATTGTTTTAAAATGTGTTATTAGAAATATGGTACTCTATTTGAGTGTGCATTGTGAATCTGCTATTTTGTAAAACCCACTTTCTCTCACAGAAAACCTCATTTTTGGATAACAAAACCCTTCTAGTTCTAAGCTATATATATATATTTTTGATTTTTCAAAACATTATTTATTTAAGCATATATATATATATATATATATTTGATTTTTTAAAACATTTTTTATAGAGCAATTGATTTTTCCTTTTTTTCATCTTGTACTGGAAGTACATATATAATCATTATTTATCCTTTTTTTTTTTTGATTCTACAGCGAAATAAGCTCAATGTAAATACCTGAGCCTGAGCCTGAGGCTATGGGATTGTGATTTAATACCTCTCTGATTCCAGGAGAAGTGCCGAGCCACATGGTCAGATACTTGACTAAAGAATCTGCATGAATTGCAGGAGTTCTATGCCAATACTTGAAGGGCTTGAAAATTGGGGTTTGAGTCCTGGAGTCCCAGTCTTTTCTAAAACTTTAGAGGACGTGGGTCCCCTCAACTTAAATTCCTAGTGAAGCACCTAAGATTGGCTATCATTTAATGGCTCATTCCCTGAGAAGGTGCAGGGAAAAATCGGATCAAAGAAAGGCATTTCCCTTATTCCTCTCTCTCTCTCTCTCAGAGAGAGAGAGAGAGAGAGAGTAAATGGCAATTTTTCTGCATCCTTGGCCCTAAATGGGTTATATAGCATACTGTTTAAATCGCTTTCATTGGGCCTTGAATCAAAGGCCTGTTTATTTCCCCTACATTGTTTTTGCACATTTTACATTTCATTCACAAGTTAATTTTTTCTTTTTTTTTTTTTAATTTTATTCTTTTTATTTTTTTTTTTATTATTTCTTTTGCCAGTTGATTTCATGCACCCCCGTGACTCACTTAGCCATGCATCCTCGGCTGACTTTTTCAGGGGATAATGTGTTAGTTAAATATTTTCCTCAGGGGGGTGTGTGCCAAAGACCAGGTAAAGTTTGCACAACCCGGCAAACAGGCCCCCCTGAAAGAGAATATTGTCAAAGACCTTCTGCAGTAAAAACCGTATCCGTGACAGTACCTGGACTCAGGCTTGGCAGGTCCAACAGCAGTAAAAACTCCTGCCAACTATAGCCGTCCCCCTTTTTCTCTATATAAACCTTGCCTGCACAGTCAATAAACGGAACCTTGCCAACATCTGTACGACTCGTGTCTCTTGCGTGCGAGGTTCTCCCTCCCTCCCCCTGTGGAGCCTTAGGTGGTCGCCCCTCGTGCACCCCAGTTGCGTCTGGCTGGACCCGGACAGGTGTGTGTTAAGTTTTTATAATCATAATGTCTGAACTATAATCTATATTGCAAGTCAATTTTTACTCCTTTCGAAGTAAACTCAGGGGGGTAATGTTAATTCTCAGAAGGAAATGTATGTTTTATAATCTATAATGTAAAATTTAAATTCTTTGAAAGTAATTTAAGGATAAGGATTTTGCCATCTCCCCAGAATCCAGACAACAACCTGTTTGGTGGAGGCACCAAAAGATGCCTGAAGAACCTTCACTGGATCATGAAGATCCAATTCGAACTTTGGGGCACAGTTGATCTGAACTATGGGGTTGGATGCATTTATTTTGAATGGACAGTTTATGCCAGAAAGGGGGACTGCCCCCTTAATGGTTTTTTGTCAATGTACCGAACATTGGTTTTGTTCTTTCTCCCTTTTATCTCTAAATTATTGTAAACTCTAATTTGATTATATTTTCCTGATCCATTGGGGAGATTTATCTCCCAAAGGATCATAGGGGGGTAATGTGTTAGTTAAAATCACCTGGGGTTCTATTTGGAAGGATTGAACCTCAATATAGTGTTTGACAAACTTCTGTGGACCTGTGGGAGTCCTTAAAACTACATTTCCCGTGGTCCAACAGGTTTCATGGGTTTCCTGTTTTGGATGACGTATTAAAGGTGAGGGACTATTTTAAGTAGGGGGAGTGACTTGGGACTTCCTTTTTAGTTACCTGAGCTCGAGGAGAGAGGAAGGTAAATGGCTGAGGTGAGGTTGGAATAGATTTTTCTTACAGACGCGTGGTCAGTTTATCTCTATCAGCATGGCTTTTATTAAAATATTATTCTCTCTTTTAATCTCAGCCCTCATCATTTTTAATCATAACATAAGGAAATAATGGACATGGGAGAAGATCTTGACTGTTAACTCATAGCTACTTCTCTGAAGTGCCATTGAGTCACAAGTTTATTATATAAGAAATTCAAACTCCCTTTCACCCAGAAGCACAAGGATAGTTTCCCACAACTACACAAGAGCTGTATTTTTAACATAGATAATACAACAGGCTTAGAAGCTTCAAGGTGAAGATAAGAACCAGGCTGGACTTTCAGCTATATTTGTTATTACCAAGCCTCTGAGAATACTTTTCTCAGCGGCAAATGCCCCAAATAAACTAAGATTTTGACCTTGGCTGAATTTCTGACCAAAGAGGAAGAATGTTAACCTTTTAACTGTTGGTTAGCTAGGAACTTAAAGCTTTTCAATAAGGCCTTACTTTTCAAGGAGAAATCACAAGGAACACAAAAGGCGTCAAAAGAGGAGTCTCGGATTTTTATCTGTTCTCTTACTGGCTTCTCACACAAACTCTGCAAATGAAGGAAATGTGGCCTATTGTATTGCTAGGGTTGTTATGAAGCTCAAATGAGATAACAGATGTGAAGTGCTACATAAGTGTCAATTATTATTACTTCATAGGGTTATATATTATTACTTCATATAGTTGTGTGGAAAAAGCTTTGTAAAAATATTCATATATAGAAGATCTGAGTTCAAATCCAGCCTTACTTTTTTGTTGGCCTTGGACAAGTTACATAACCTCTGTTCTCAGTTTTACTGCTTGCAAAATGGGGATAATAACACCACCAACCATTCAGAGTTATTTTGAGTATCAAATGAAATAACTGTAAAAAAAACTCTCAGAAGGTCAGAAGAGTGCCTGGCACATAGTAGTCACTATTAAAATGTATGTGCCCTTCTAGCTGCACATCATCTATTTAATAAATGCTACATCAACTATAACTAATGATTGTGTGCTTGTGTTTATATGCTACCCTTCCTCCTGAAGGAAATAATTAAAAAAAATAAAATGGTTTCTAAATTTTCATTCCTGACTTTAACTTATGGAACATCAAACTCTAAGTATAAATTGTATTATTTTATTCCTAAATGCTTTGCTTTACATTCATATAGTTTGAAGATCTTTTGCAAATTTTCATGCCATCTAGTTGACCTAAGGCTAGAATCTGGTGATCAAGAAAGAGATGCCACTTCTTAGATATCTTATAGTTCCTCATCAGCTTCTCTGAATCCATTCTTCTGAATGGAAACATGAAAAATTTATCTGTTTTCTAACACATTGGCCATTGGAACCAGGACTTCTTGAGGGTCAGTCTGCCTCTGAAAGCTTCTTTGGGTCACCAGGGAACCTCTTTGGGCAACAGGCTGAAACCCTGAAATGCCTCTCTCAGAAGATGTTTCTCAATCCAGTTCTTTGAGATCCAGAGTTCCAGGGTCAGGGACAGATCATAGGAGGTAAATTTGTGATCCAGAAATGTTACAGGCTGCTAGAGGCTATGCGCAGCTAGCAGTGGTCCAGTGAATAAGCAGGAAGTTAAAGAGATAGAGCTCCTTCTGAAGTCTAGCTCTCTTCCTCTGGGAGTGGTGCCTGGTGAAAGATATAACCCTGGGTGAGGTCATCAGAGCTTTCTCTGGCTTTCCAATGAACATGGAGACCAGATACAAGCCAGTGGAAGTTCAGATGGTT
Organism: Gracilinanus agilis; assembly: GCF_016433145.1. NCBI lineage: Eukaryota > Metazoa > Chordata > Mammalia > Didelphimorphia > Didelphidae > Gracilinanus > Gracilinanus agilis. The sequence goes on from NC_058130.1 coordinate 240,076,595, forward strand.
GTGATGTCCTAAGTCTCCAGGGTAAAGATGACTTCATCCAGTACTTGGATGCTTTCTTCAGAACTAAAGAGAACCTCTTTGTGCTCATTCCCAAAATGAGACACCACTTTTTTGAGCAGCCAATACATATGAGCTATCTTCCATGCTGATTGCAAAGGTCTGGATTGGGTAGGAGACTTCCCCTTCTTTCAGCTGTTTCAAGAGGGTTTCAATCACTGAGCTAGAATCCAGACCACCTGAAAAAGGGCAGCAGAACCTTAAGTCAATCATGCTTCCCAACTGCATAGTCAAGGAGCACCAGATGTTACTTTTCATCGTTTCAAGATCGAAGTCTTGAAGACAGCTTCTCCAAAGGGCTGAAGCTCATGTGGAGTGGCACATCCTTGCAGTTGTGAAACTTCCCCATCCTCACAGACACCACCTTCCCACTGATCTTTAAATCCAGAGCTTCCTAATGGCCTGGAGGAAAAGGACCAGTTTGAAAGTAGGAGGACAGAAAATCCTTCAAGCCTACCAGACCTTTGGCTTCTAGGCACAAAGCCAGAAATCCTTTCTCTGTTAGTGCTCTAAATAGCCGCTGAATCCCGAACAAGTCCCTCCCCAGGAACACTTCCGACTGGCCAAAAAGGCAAACATGCCTTTCAGCAAGGGGGATGACGTGGGGGAGGGAGGCTCTTCCTGTTGTTTCCTATGTCGTAGAGATGCAACAGAATCTCTCTGTCCACTTGCGTCTGGTACTTGAATCCAGAGTTTCTGCAATGGAGGATGGTTGTAGTTCTCGAACTTGTAGTACAATCGTAGGGAGTGGAACCTTTGCAGGTGGAGGGGCTTCATGCTGGCCATGGGACTTTCGAAGCGGAAGGAGTCTGGGACCTTCCTTCCTGCCACTCAAACTCTGTGCCAGGGGGACCATTTAGTTGCCTCACAGCGCCCAGATGCTGCAGGGTCTCATTTTACCCTGGCTGACAGAGCTATTCAAGGCTGCACAGGTGAAGCTTAAGGCCAAATGAGGACCGCAGGACTGGGGCAGGAGGGATGGTCTGGGCTAGACAGACTCCACACTTTTTTTTTTTTAACAATATTTTGCTTTTGAGAATTCCCCTGTTCTCCTTGCTTAGACAGTCTTATCCAGCCTTCCTCCCTCCCCCCCCCCCCCCAGTTGAGAGGCTAAAATATTCAAGCTTAATTGGGAAGTTCACAAACTGTTTCTTTTCAGGGTCTACTACATGGCTATTGTGTATTTCAATTCCAAAAGAGTGCAGCCTCTTCTTTGTCTAGTAGGTTCTTTCTTTCCAGTCTTCTAGTTGGTCTTCAAAAATTGTTACTACCATCACCTTTATTGCATTAGCTCCATTCTGGTAGGGTGCCCGGGGAAGTGGAAGAAAACCTTAGATGTCTTTTGAGACACCAAGCAAAGAAGGTCTTAGTTTCACATATGTTAACCCACTATCTTCCCAAGGGTCTCACCCCACAGCCCCATAGTCTACATGAGTGATAGAAGGATACTAGAAACCCATGAAGAAGGAAAAGGTTTTTTCATGTATTCCTCTCTGCAGAATGAGCCTGCATGCGGGAACCCCTCTCCTAAGGAAAGGAGCACATTAAATACAGAAATTAGCCAGCTTTTATAGTTTGAAAGATGAGGAAGAGAAAAAAGAAGATAGTTGCTTTAGCAACAGGTGCAACAGCAAATTATTGGCAGTAACTCCTTGGAATGACTTTTGGGGTCTTGAGGAAATTAAATGATAATCTAATCTGAAAATCTCTGGAGTCCCTTCAGGTGAGAAAATGGTTGTTTTGTCAGGAAAAGGTCCTAGGATTGTTCTTAGTCCAGGGCCAGTTGGTAGAGTTAGGACACAGTGCAGTTTGTCCCTATTTACTCAAGCTTAGCTTATACTTGCAAAAATGTATCAGAAATCCCTGGAAAAATGGAGACGAGCAAATCCAACCAATTATTATAGTCACTATTCCTTTCACTTTCTCACACACATTTCTGTTTGCTGTTCTTCTTTATGTGGATTTAAAATTAATATCCAAGAACTAAATATTATATTTTATAAAATTTTATTAATAATAAAATAACCCCAAAAAGCTAACTAAAAAGTTACTAACCCAGCATGCTCACAAGAGCAAAAGAACAAGAACAAGGTGGAGCCTCAGAATTTATACAAAATGTGACCATTAAAACATAGAAAAAAGGAAAAGCATTCTAGGTAATACAGAAAGAAATTATAGGTAATAGTGTTTTGGGGATTCAAGATATTCCTAACTATACATTTATCTGTTATTTTTATGTTTATTGACTGGTGGTTATTAAGTTCATAAGGGGAAAATGTATATATTAAAAACATCCACTTTTTAAAAATGTCCATCACAGATTTATTACAGGGATCAAGTGGATAAAAGACTAGAAGAAAGGAAAGTGTAGGAGATGATGTAAATGAGATGTCCGATAAGAAATAGAGAAAGGGAAAAGAGGGAGCCAATGACAAATGGGCTCAGTTCTTTTTGGTATAGTGTGAGATATTACCATTTCTCTTATCTTTTTTGTCTTATCTGCCCATATCCTCCAGCTTTTATCTACAAATGTGTCCATATCCCTCTGCCACCATTAAAAAAACAAAAACAAAATCCTTTCACTTTGCCCTTCCATCCTCTCGAGATATTTTTCTATATTTCTCTTGCTCTTTTACACCAAAGTCCTTAAAAAGACATTTATAAATGTTGCTTTTACTTCTTGATCTTCCATTCTCTTTTTATTGTGTTCCGACATTTTCAGTCCTATCTGACTCATCATAACTTTACTTGAGGTTTCTTTGGCAAAAATGCTGGAGTAAGTTGCTCATTTCCTTCTCCAGCTCATTTTACAGATGAAAAAGCTGAGGGAAACAGGATTAAGTGACTTGCCTATGTATAATTAGAATCTGCTCCCCAGGACTCTAAATCCCAGGTTCCATGTTCCTCCTCACCTTAGTCCTTATGTTTTGGAGATAAAATTTTTGTGTGACCCCCGCCCCTCACTCTCTTTTCCCATGAACAAGGCAGGGAAAGCTTTCTTTACTCAGCCTTTACTTTTGTCCTTTTATTTCTTTTGCTTTAAGTAATTATTAATAAATCTTATAATAATATAATATATTATAATAATATAATCTTATAATAAAAATCTTATAATGCTTGGAGTTATTGAATATTAATTTTACTCTTACACCCAGGATCACATAGCTAGTAAGTGTCTGAGGCCAGATTTGAACTCTGGAAGATGTCTTCCTGACTCCAGACCCAGCAACCTATCCACTATGTTACCTATCTGCTCCATTCTTAGTAATTTAAAATACAGCTTCTGACAGGATCAGTCCTTTGAAACTGATATCTCCAAAGGAGTCAAAACTATCTCTTCTCAGTACACATTCCTTTTGACTTCTGAAGTATTTGACGTTCATAACCAGTCAACTTCTGGAAAATCTCTTCTACATACCCTCCACCCTGGATTTTAGTAACAATGACCTTTCCTGGTTCTATTTTTCCCTGCCTGATGGTTAATTCCTTTCGACCTCTGCCTCCTCTGAAATTGTTAACCAACCCTAATTCCTAGAGACTCTCCTAATGTGAGTTTTAGTAACAGTGACATTATCTGGCTTTCCTTATACCTGCCTGATTATGTCTTCTTAGTCTTTTTTGCAGGAACATCCTCTATTCTCTGCCCATTACATGTTGATATATTCTAGTTGTCAACCCCTTATCTTCCTGAGTATCTGAACCCACTAAGCCAGAGGCAAACTGAATGAGAGAAAACACTAGAAATTGAGAAAGAAACAAAGAACATTTAATGTATTCTTCACAGAAAAAAAATGAAGTCCATTAGATACAGAAATTAGCCAGCTTTTATTGTTTAAGAGATGAGGAGGGAAAAAAGAAAAAAAAAACAAGATTGTTGTTTGAGGGACTGAGGGAAACAGCAATTTCTTGACAGGAACTCCTTGGAGTGTCTTTTGGGGTCTCAAGGAGAGAAGCTGATAATAGTTATCTGGAAATCTCTAGAGCTTTTCCTGGTGAGATAATGATTGTCTTCTCAGGAAAAGTTCCATGGATTGTTCCCATTCCAGGCCCTGTCAGCAGGGTTCAGTTGGTAGGTCCCCATTTCTCAAGCTTAGTTTACAGTCACAAAGAATTATTGTTATGTATCAGAAACCCCTAGAAAAATGGAGGGTTGAACAAATCCAACCAATTATTAGTCAGAATTCCTTTTATTTTTCTGAAAGTACACTGGCCTGGGTAGCATTCTTTGCTTTTTCCATGTTTTCTTTAGGTAACCCATCAGCTCCTATGGCTACTAGCAGTATGTATATTCCTCCTGGATCTATATATCAACCTCTAATCTATCTCCTGAGCTTGTCATGCATTACCAACTGTCTATTGAAATACACACACATATTAAATTGGATGATCCATGGACATCCCCAAGTCAGCAATTTCCTAAGGACAAATTAGGTACTGCCCTAAAGTTAGCCCTTCTCCTAATTTCCCTATTCCTGACAAAAGCATCACACAGGATCAAAACCTGCATCATTCTCAACTCTTTATTTCTCCTCATTACCCTCTCCATAACCAGCTAGTCACCATATCAATTTTAGCTCCCAGTGATCCTTTCTTTCTAATCATATAGTCACCACCCTATTTCTGGCCTCACCACTTCTTATTCTCTCTTTGCCTCATCTTTCCACTTTCAGGTTCAGTCTTCACACATCTGCCAAATTGATAATACTAATCTACATCTCTGACCATGTCATCCCCCCCCCCATTATGCTTCATTGTCTCTTATTGCTTCTAAGATATAAATTGTTTTCTTTGACACTTAAAGATTAAAGTGTGGGTTCAATTTTACCAGATTGATTTCACTCCTGCTTCATCCATACTTTCCAGGTTTCTTTCATAAACACTCAATTCTAGCCAACAACTAGCTATCTCCCATGATTTGCTACTTGAAACCCACTGATCTCTTCGAAAATCAGCTCAAGTATGCTGCCTTTCCTGATTCCTCTATTGTCCAGTGCTCCTTGAAAATTACTATGAATTTATTTTTCACATTTTCACTTTCAGGAAATACAGAAGCATCCCCCAAATTGTATTTTTATATTAATCAATTGAAATATTGACAAAATGCATGCAAGAACTATGAATATTTTGCCTGCCCATTAATGCAATGTAAGCTTCTCAGGTCAAAAGTATTTCATTTTTATCAGTGCCTCTCTCAGTGCCTGATACATATTATTTAATCGACACTTAGGACAATGAATTATATTGAATAATACATCTTATTTATTTATATTTGTACATATATTTCCCATTGACAATGGAAGATTGCTGAGATCATGAATGATTTAATTTCAAGTTTTCATATTGCCAATACTTAGCACAATCCCTAGTCATAGATCTTGGTTGTACTTGAAAAAGGTTCCTAGAATTGAATCTTGCTAAGTTGAGAGGCCAAGAACATCTCTAGGTTGCAAGAACCACAAAATCAAAGACCTACAGTATGCCTGGAACTCACTATGGGGGCAGCAGGCTTTTTTAGAACAGCTGGCTTTAGCTGCCATTTATAAGAGGTGGTGCAATCAAGGACTCTCTTGAGGAAGCACAAATCATCATTCTTAATGGCTTGACTGTACAAGCAGTCACTGAATCATGTTTATTTCGGGAACCAAGACCATTACATTTGTCAGTAACCCTTCTTGCTAGAGACAGCTTTCTAGGACATTTCATTTAACTAACTTCCTCCTTCACTACATTGCTTTAAAGCTGAGACCATTTTTTTTTTTCATAAACTGCTAAAAGTCGCTCACATCTGCCAAATAACAGAGTCTGTATTTTCCACATTTTCGCCTTCAGGAAGTACAAAAGCCTCCCCCCAAATCTTGTTTTTATGTTAATCAGTTGCAATTCAGTTTGCATCCAAATAGGCTATTGTTGGGGATGGGATGAGGTAGGGAAGAGTAGAGAGAAAAGGAATAGGCAGTAGTGAAAACAAGACCACTAATCTTATCTGACACTGTGTGAAGAAGTCTGAAGCTAAGGTGCAGTTAATATTTTTTTTCTGGGATGTTGAAGGTAGTTTAATAGTGCAATATATTTTCTAAATTCCTAAATCAAGGGAAAGGGGATTTTTTTGGTGCCTTATATATTGCAATTACATTTAGATCCTTGTATCAACTTATGCTCAGTTCAGAAAATATTATGATTTTTTTTTATTTTTACTTTTGATCTGGACTCGAGATTTTATCACTATGGATAGTCCTTGATGAGGAAACTCATTATGCTAATATACAGTTCTGAGATCTGAAGTCTCAGAAAGCCAATTGAGTTGTTGAGAACTTAAGGGACTTGCCCTTAGAAACAGGTATAGTTTGAGCCAGAAGAAGTTCTTGAACCCAAGTCTTCCTCAATATGAAGCCTTTTCTCTACCCACTATGCTACATAGACCCTCTAAAACAATAGGTTTGGCATATTAACATTATGCTGTAAAGTCAATGAATATTTAATCCTTAGTGATCAATTTTTCATATTCACTCATCACACATGTAATTAAGGTGCCATAATGCATGATTAATAAGAATCCAAACTGCTACCAATATTTTTTAAAGCAATTATGTGCTTGTAAAATAGCCCATTGATGTTCCAAGGGTATAGTGGATAGATATAGTTCTGATTCAGGGTCAGGAAGAAATACATTAATAGCCTGACTTAAACAATTATTATTTGTGTAGCCATGATCTAGTTGCTGAATCACAGTTTTCTCATCGAGGTAAAAGGTATTATAATATCTATATTATATACCTTATATGGTTATTGAAGGATTTAAGCAAAATTATTAACCATTGTAAAAATTAAAATGAATATATAATGATAACTTTAAATATTATGTTTTTATAAGATTTATTAGTAATCACTAGAAAATAAAGAAATAAATAAGTAACAAAATAAAGCCAAGTGCCGTGGCTAATCTACCTGTTCAAAGAGCCCACTGTTCCCAGCTCCAAGACATCATAGGAAGGAAAGAGGACTGCCTGTGCCAGACCCCTCATTTTTATCCCCCTGTCTACGTCGGTGTGTAATAACAGGAAGCCAGTGAGTTCTTGGGAAATGTAGTTCGAAAGCCCAAAATTTCTAGTAACACAGTATATGTAAAAAGTAGATTATCAGACTTGTGATTTTAGCATAGTGACCTCCCAAAGACTGATTTAATTTACCAGTTTTATGTATATTTGTATGTATATAGTATCTCTTTTTACATATATATATGTGTATATATACGTATATACACATCCATTCATATATATATATGTATATACACATATATATATAATGTAACTACATATGTATACTATGTATATGTTAGCTATTATCATTGCTTACTTTACTTTACAAGAGTTCATATGTCTTCTCATTTTTTGTATTTATATTCATTATTTCTTATAGAGTAGCAATATTCACTATATTTAGATACTACAACTTGTTTAGCCATTCTCTAATATAAAATAGGCATTTACTTTGTTTCCAGGTGTTTTTTATTGTAAAAAGAGCTGCTACAAATATTTGGACAAATATCAGATCTTTTGGTCTATTTTTGGCTTCCTTAAAGTATATACCTAGCAATGGCATCTTTAAATAAAAGTGTATGGGACATTTTAGTTACTTTCTTAGTATAATTCCAGCATGCTTTCCAGAATGATTGGACCAATTCATAGCTCTAAGATCAATGCATTAAATGTGTCTGTCTGTCACTCCACAACCTCTCCAATAATGACTTTTTCCATCTTTTGGTATTGTTGGTAATGTATTTGTTGTAAGGTGAAACCTTTAACTTGCATTTATGTTATTATTAGTAATTTGGATCAGTGTTTAATATTATTCTTTTTTTTAAACCCTTGTACTTCGGTGTATTGTCTCATAGGTGGAAGATTAGTAAGGGTAGACAATGGGGGTCAAGTGACTTGCCCAGGGTCACACAGCTGGGAAGTGGCTAAGGCCGGGTTTGAACCTAGGACCTCCTGTCTCTAGGCCTGACTCTCACTCCACTGAGCTACCCAGCTGCCCCTAATATTATTCTTAATAATAGGTAATTTTATGAGAATTGCTTGTTCATATCTAGAATATTTATTTTGAGTATCAATATTTCTTGATATCAGACACATATTTAGTATGTCTTATAAAAATATTTTCCCCAATTAATTTATTTCCTTCTTATTCTAGTTGGGATAATTTTGTCATACAAAATCTTTTCAACTTTATATAGTCAAAATTATGTTTTTTTGGTGATTACCTTTATCAGTTTTTTTGGGTAAGAATTTACCTTCTAGCCATATCGGTGAAAGATATCTCTTTCCATTTTCATTGTTTTGTAATAAGATATTTAATATTAAGATCATATATCCTTTTAAAGTTTAATATGATATATGCTATGATTTGTAAGTCTAAGCTTAGGAATTGCCTAAACTAATTAAATTAAATTCCTATTCCTTATTCCTACCTCTATTGAAGTGTGACTTGGAATATAGACTCCTAGATATTTTATGACTCTTGTAATTATTTTAAATGAATTTTCTTTTTCTATTATTTCTTTAAGGATATTGTTATTATTATACAGAAATAATATTGATTAGGGCAGCTAGGTGGCTCAGCGGATAGAGGGTTAGGTCTGGAGGAAATCTGGCCTCAGAAACATACTAGCTGGATGACCCTGAGCAAATCACTTAATCCCAATTGCCTGCCCATGACTGCTCTTCTACCTTGGAATGGTTACTTTATAAGGGTTTTAAAACACATTTTTGTTTTTAGGGATTTATTTCATACCTTGCCACTTGATTGAAGGTTGATGATTATGAATTCATTTCTTTGTTGATTCCCTAGGTTTTCAAAGTACCTATAATCTATTATGTCACCAGTAAATGGATTCCAGTTTTATTATTCTTCTCCCTTTATTTTTCTCTATTCTTATTTTTCTCATTAATTTAAAAATTTTAGAAGTAAAGAATGGAGTCTGCTTGACATTGATTGGGAAAGCCTGGGTTGTATGTAATTAAAAAATATTTTTTATTGGTGATTCTGCTTTCAAACCACTGTGACCTTCCTCTAAATTCTCCCCATAAGCATATCCAATTTAATCATGAAAAAAATTAATCAAAACAAAACTACATAGTGCCTTCATCTGACACCATGTACAATAACCTATACAAGCAACTCAAAAAGGTATTGCTTTATAATTATAATGACAAATATTAGTTCATAAAAATAGACATAAGGCACATGTTGTTCTTCTCTTTGTAGGGTTAAAGACTACTTACTACTCTACTCTGGATCTGAAACACTGCATATGCTGATGAATTTCTTCAATGAGTTTTACCAAACATTTTAATTTGTTATAAAGGATAGAAGGGGAAGGGCATATATTTGGAAAGGAAAATGATGTAATCACAACAGGCATATGTAAAATTATATTAAAATTTAGGGGGCAGCTGGGTAGCTCAGTAGAGTGAGAGTCAGGCCTAGAGACAGGAGGTCCTAGGTTCAAACCCGGCCTCAGACACTTCCCAGCTGTGTGACCCTGGAAAGGCACTTGACCCCCATTGCCCACCCTTACCAATCTTCCACCTATGAGAAAATACACCGAAGTACAAGGGTTTAAAAAAAATTATATTAAAATTTACCCTTTAAAATGGTTTGTCCTACTCTCCCCTAATTTTTATTTTTTAATGAGATGACCTTTTTATATAGGTTGAATATACACTTAAGATTTATTTTTGTATGTGTTATACTATTTTTTGGTTTTTTCCAGAGGTTCTCATTAAATAGAAAATTCTTTCTATTACAGTTTGTGTTGCTTCATATAACTTTAATTGGGTCCTCATTAGCTATTTCCAAGTTCTAGGAATACTTGTTATTGCTAAAAGAAATGAGAGAAACTTCCAAAAAACATTTCACCCAAGACATTTTCAACAGGTCAATGAACAAAGTCAATTAAATTTAAGTTTATGATACTTAAAACCCAGAATGTCTCATAATCACTCACCAATACTTTGTACAATGTCATAATCATAAGCAGTTTTGAAGTGGAATATGGGTTTAAAATTGAATTAATTTACAGATTACCTATCATGCTTTATGCTTTTTAAAGAAAAGGTTGCAGGCCATAAATAAATTTAAATAAAAACAGACCAACACCAGTAAAACCTGATATACTTAAATTTTATCTTTTAAAGATATTTTAAATTGATATCCTTTGTTTGGTATCACTTACATTTTCTTGATTAAATTATATTTTATTGTACATTGTATTTTCAATTAAAGAATGAGGAGAAATATTGTCCTGGTATTGTACTGAATTATTTTTATCAAAGGCATTTTCTGTATCTATTGAAATAATAATGTGATTTGGTTGGTTTGCTTGTTTATATAGTCAATTATATGAATGGTTTTCCTAATTTTGAACCATCCTTGCATTCCTGATATAAATCCCACCTGATCATAATGAATAACCTTGTGATCACTTGCTGGAGTCTTTTTGCTAGTATTCTTTTTAAGATTTTTTGCATCTATATTCATTAAGTAGATTGGTCTGTAGTTTTCTTTCTCTGTTTTTTGATCTGCCTGACTGGCAGTACCATATTTGTGTCATAAAAAGGAATTTTGTAGAACTCCTTCTTTGCTTATTTTTTCAAATAGTTTATATAGTATTGGGATAGTTGTTTTTTAAATGTTTGATAGAATTCACTTGTGAATCCATCAGGCCCTGGGGATTTTTTTCTTAGGGAGTTCTGTGATGGCTTGTTCAATTTATTTTTCTGATATTGGATTATTTAAGTATTCTATTTCTTCTTCCATTAATCTAAGAAATTTATATTTTTGTAAATATTCATCCATATCACCTACATTGCCATATTCATTGTCAAATAACTGGGCAAAATATTTTTAATGATTATCTTAATTTCCCCTTCATGAAGGTGAGGTTTCCCTTTTCATCTTTGATACTGTTAATTTGGTTTTCTTCTTTACTTTTTTATTAGATTAACCAGCATTTTGTCTATTTTATTTGTTTTTTTAAAGTATCAGCTTCTAGTCTTATTTATTAATTCAATAGTTCTTTCATTTTTGATTTTATTAATTTTTCCTTTAATTTTTAGGATTTTTAATTTAGTTTTTATCTGGAGATTTTTTATTTGTTCTCTTTCTAGTTTTTTAATTTGCATGCCCAATTCATTGATCTCTATTCTCCCTAATTTGTTAATATATGCACTCAAGGAAATAAATTTCCCCCCGATTTCTGCTTTGGCTGCATCCCATAGATTTTGATAGGTTGTCTCATCATTGTCATTCTCTTCAATGAAATTATTAATTGTTTCTATGATTTGTTCTTTGACTAACCAATTTTGAACAATTGTATTATTTAATTTCCAATTAATTTTTGATTTGCCTATCCAAATACACTTACTAATTATTATTTTTATTGCATTATGATTTGAAAAGGTTGCATTTATTATTTCTTCTTTTTTGCACTTGTTTGCCATGTTTTTATGC